>NW_011495014.1:2152238-2202966 GCF_000754665.1 Bison bison bison
CTGGTGTACTGGGATGGCCCAGAGGGATGGTATGGGGAGGGAGGAGGGAGGAGGGTTCGGGATGGGGAACACATGTATACCTGTGGCGGATTCATTTTGATATTTGGCAAAACTAATACAATTATGTAAAGTTTAAAAATAAAATAAAATTAGAGAAAAAAAAAAAAAAATTTCAGCTTAGAGCAGCACGCATTTTATTATCTCACAGATTCTATAGGTCAGAAGTCTGGACAGGAATTAACAGGAATTAACTGCTTCAAGGTCTCATCTGGCTATAATCGGTGTCAGTCACAACTGCATTCTCATCAGAGGTTTCAACTGGGGAAAAGATTTATTTCCAAGATCCTTCAGTTTCTTGGCTAAATTCATTCACTTGAAGCTGAAGAACTGACGGTTTTAGTTTTTTGCTGGCAGACACCCTCCATTTTGAGACTGCCTATAATTTCTTACCATACAGCCTTCTCTAATATGATCACTTACATCATGGCGGCTTTCTTTTTCAAAGCAAGCAAAGAGAGACTAGCAAGATAGAGTCTTACGTAATGTTTAATATAGTCATGGGAATGACATCTTTGGCTTTTGCCACATTCTGTTGATTAGAAGCAAATCACAGGTCCTACTCCCACTCAAGGGTTTGAACACTAGAAGACAGAGATTATTGGGGCCATCTTAAGAGCTGTCCCCATAAATGATTTTTAAAATTTTAAGTGATTTTCAAAATTCTACAATAAATATGTATTATGTTTGCAACATGAAAAAGAATAAAAATAAAAAAGCAAAAAAAAGAGCCCACATACAAAAATAAACAAAGGGACTTATATCTTTAATACAACAATGAAATAGTTTATAAGATGATAATGATATTAAAAAGTACCATTTACAAATAGCTTAAGAAATATCAAACACAAAGGAATAAATCTAACAAATGGTATGATAGATAGCTACATTGAAAAATACAAAATATTACTCAGAGCAATTTTAAAAGACCTCAGTAACTAAAGATGTTTTATGTAACAGAATGGAAAAATTCAACATTTATATGTATAAATCTCTCTAAACTGACACATAGTTTTAATGCATATCAATTAAAATTCCAGAAGCAATATGCATGTATATGTGTATGAGTCTGTAAGTTAACAAACTGATTCTATAAACTTAAATGCAAGCATAAATAAATTGGTATAGCCAAGACAATCTTGAAGCAGAAGAACTAGATTGAGGAAGTTCACTAGACTCTAATATTTACTATAAAGATACAACAATGAAGGTAATGTGGTATTGGTGTGTAGGTAAACAAACAGGCCAAAGGAATGAAATCATGAGTCCAGAAATAGATTTGTATGTGGAAGATAACTTGATTTGTATCAAATGCACCACAACACTTCACTGAATGTTAGGGGGTGGGAGTGGTCTTTTCAAGCCATGGTGCTGAAACAAATAGATACTCACATGGAAAAATAAATGTCTTGACCTCTACCTTATTCCATACACAAAAAGTAATTCAAATTGAACCATATATCTAAAAGTGATGCTAATAAAGCTTTTAGAAGAAAACATTAGAATATATATCATAATATTGAGGAAGATGGAACAGAACATTAAAGTAAGAATTTACAGATTAGACTTCACTAAAATAAAGCAGTTCTGATGAGTAAAAGACATTATTAGGAAAGCAAATACACAAAGCACAAATAGGGAGATGAGAGATGGAAATCTGATAAATGACTTAAATACCTAGTGTGTGTGTGTGTGTGTATGAAAAGTGAAGTCGCTCAGTTGTGTCCGACTCTTTGTGACCCCATAGACTGTAGCCTACCAGGCTCCTCCATCCATGGGATTCTTCAGGCAAGAATATTGGAGTGGGTTGCCATTTCCTTCTCCAGGGGATCTTCCTGACCCAGGGATTGAACCCGGATCTCCCACATCGTGGGCAGACACTTTAACCTCTGAGCCACCCCAGGGAATCCTTAAAATTCCACCAGGGAATCATACATATATATATAAATGCTACAAATACAAACTTTCAAAACCTAACATAAAATGATAGGCAGCAGGCTTGAACTGACATCACACAAAATAAGATCTCCATATGGCTAATCAACATTGACAAGGTGGTCAACATTGTTAGTCACCAGGGGATTGCAAATAAAAGCATAATTAGAGCAGTATACATCCACTTGAATGGCTAACATTAAAAATACTGAAAGATAAATAATGGCAAGTTACTAAGTAATTAGAACTCTCACACATTTATAGTGGAAATGTAAATTCAATCACTTTGAAGAGCTCTTTGGTTGACTCTATGAAAGCTAAACATACATCATCAAACGTATCAAAATTTCTACTCCTATCTGAGATAAATGTGCCTATGTCTACCAAAATTCATGTGTAAAAATATTCCTCACAGTGTTATTAAAAAATCTTTAAAAAGCAGTCACAAAATGCAAACAACTCAAATGTACACCAAGAGGAGAATGGATAAACGAGTTGCAGAATACTTATACAATGGAAATTCAACTCGGCAAGAAAAACATACACACCACTATTATACACAGCAACGTGGACAAAGCTTAGAAACATTGTTAAGGGAAAAAGACCAAACACAAAAGAATACACACTGCGGTATTCCATTTATATGAAGTTTAAGAACACAGACAACCTATATGATAGAACTCATAATAGTGTTAATTCTGGGGAGGGTATCATTGACTGCTAAGGAGCATGAGGCAAACTTTTGAGGTGAAATCTTGGTCTGAGTAATGCTTAAATGAGTGAGTGGAAATAATCAAAAATCAACCAAGATGCACAGTTGAAACCTGTATATTTACTGTATGTAAATGAACCACTTCAAAGTAAGAGACAAAACTGTCCATTCACCTCAGTCTCCAGACATCACTGCATTACAAGTACCAGGGCCATTCCTCAGTCTTCACATTAATTTGTAATCTTATTTGACCTTCAACAGTCCTAATTCTTTTTTGAAAAGTCATAGTTTTCAATATTTTGCTAATTTCTGAACTTTAAGTTATCCTCTATGAATAAGACAATACTATGATTTGTTTTTCATCCTGGTGAAGAAAAATTGCATTGTATTTTCATCCGGGCTGTGCCCTACTGCTCAAATCCTTCCTGGCTTCTGAAATTAGTAATCATCTTCTCCATTCTTTCTACTCAACAGCTAAGATATCTGAGGTCTAAAAGCTTACACAATCAGTACAGACTAATAAGACAAATAAATTACAGGCAGGAAATAGGTATAGAATCCTGGTTAATCGAACTTTTGTGACCGATATGAAGCAAATCACATTTATTGAATGAATGGCAAGGCAGATGTATTTTAGAAATATATTATTTACATTTTGAATATTTTTTTAAAATGTCAGGAATATATACTAGCATCCATTACTTTTAGGTCAATTGTAAATCAGAAGTGGGATTTACCTGGTGACTCAATGGTAAAGAATCTGCCTGCCAATGTGGGAGACATGGGTTTGATCCCTAGGTCAAGAAGATTCCCTGGAGAAGGAAATTGCAACCGACTCCAGTATTTTTGCCTGGGAAATTCTATGATCAGAGAGGCCTGATGTGCTACAGTCCATGGGGTTGCAAAAGACTGTGACATGACTGAGCAACTAAACAACAATACGACCAAGTACTCTCAAAATGTTTACAGAACACATAGCTCATTTTTTCAACAGGAAGGTCCTGAGGTAATACAACTCTGCCTATAAAGTCTGGAGTAGAAGAAAAGAGAGCAGCAGAAGTACAAGAAAAGTAGAAGGGCTTCTACTATAATTTTAAGAGATCATCATTTTAGAGAGATGAAGCCTGGCATTTAGAAATTAAAATGAATTACTAATTTATCATCAGTAAACTATATTAATGTCAATCAAAGAGTATGTTCAAACACTAATTCTCCATGTTTCTAATTCAAACGTATCTATCTGAACAATACAAATAAATTATGTTTATGCAGTTTAATTTCTTTATCTCAAAACATTTTCCATACTGACATATATCAATTGTTAAATTACTCATTCAATAATTGATTATGTACCTATCGTCTGTCTTCCATGAATTTATAGAAATAAGCTGCTATAAATAGAAATCTAAGATGTCTACAAATGACTTCCATTCTTGGCAGCTAACACAATATCAGCAATGACAATTAAAAAGAGTTCTTTGGTGTTCCCTTGTTTCAAGGAGGGAATCTGGACAGTTAATCAGCGAAGACTGGTGGTAAGTGGTGCGTTTCACCAAGGGTTAGATTACCCTTACTTCTATAATATGCCCCGTGGCAAACTAACAGGTGTCATTGTGTATCAAGTCAAAAATAAATGGAGTTGCCTTATGTTAAACATAATCTAGATATTACCCATGTTGCTGATGTCCTGTTCAAATCTAAAAAATTTCCATTATCAACACACAAAAAAGGTTAGAATCTAGTACGAAAGTGAAAGTCGCTCAGTTGTGTCTGACTCTGTGATCATATGGACTGTATAGCCCATGGAAATCTCCAGGCCAGAATACTGGAGTGGGTAGCCTTTCCCTTCTCCAGGGGATCTTCCCAACCCAGAGGTCAAACTCAGGTCTCCCTCATTGCAGGCGGACTTTTTACCAGCTGAGCCACAAGGGAAGCCCAGAATCTAGTATCATACCTCTGAAATTATACTCTGAGGAACTTGGACCCAAAGGAAAATCCATATCAGTGGGTCTCAAACTTAGCTATCCATTGTCATTATTTGGGCATTATTAAATTATAATAAGTCTTTGTATCTCAACCATTAATTGTTTCAATTTAATTTGGTCTTGGATGAGGATCACACATCAATCTCTATTTTTATAATATTCCCATGCCAGGCCTGAGAATCATTTTTCCATGTGAAGAAAATGAAGTTAAAAGATTATTTAAACGGTTTGACTCAGGATGTCATATCAAGTAAGAAACCAAAAGTAACAAGGGCAGAAGAAACAAAGAAGTACATCTCCAATCATGTCCAAATCACCCTTTCTTTCTGGAAATCAGCAAAAACAATATAAGGAATTAAGTAACAGATATGCTGGTGAGTTTTTATTTTAAAAACATCAAACATAGAGCAAAGCAATAAATAAAAATGAAAAAGAGCACTGGTTTAAAGAAATATGTAGTCAGAAACACTCTAGTAATTTTTTACAGTGCTATAACCACCATAATCTAATAATACTACAATACTATGTGAAAGTCACTCAGTCATGTCCAACTCTTTGTGATTCCATGCACTATATGGAATTCTCCAGGCCAGAATACTGGAGTGGGTAGCTGTTCCCTTCTCCAGGGGATCTTCCCAACCCAGGGATCGAACTCAGGGCTCCCACATTGCAGGCAGACTCTTTACCAGCTGAACCACTAGGGAAGCCCAAGAATACGGGAGTGGGTAGCCTATTCCTTCTCCAGAAGATCTGCTCAACCCAGAAATCGAACCTGGGTCTCCTGCATTGCAGGTGATTCTTTACCAGCTGAACTACCAGGGAAACTCACGATACAATAAAGACTTAATTACAGTAATATTCCCATAATAACACAATCTCCTCTAATGGGTATCTGTCAATCTAAAAAGAGAAGCAAGTAAAGCTAATTAAGGTTTTGACTAGAGCCTTCAAGAAGTACCATGGAAAGTTAAATTTAAATCCCTGAGGTGATCTTTTGACCTTTGGTTTTCAGAATTCTTATCAGTGTAATTGGAAGCAGGGTTTTGTGGACAGCAGATAAATTAGGAAGGATCCCCAAAGTGCTATATTACTAAGGACCGCAGTCTGCACTTAACAAGGAAACATATCCAAGTGAAAATATGTCCTAACTGGCCTAACTATAAGTGTATTGTAGAGCAGGGGTTCTTATATTTTAACATGCATCAGAATCACCTGGAAGGTTTGCTAAAATGCAGATTGCTAACTCCAGAGTTTCTGACTTAGTAGGCACTGGTTAGACCCCACAATCTGTATTTCTGAAACATCCACGTGTGACACTATAGCTGCTTATTGGGAGATCACTCTGACAGAGAGCATTTACAAAGGCTTTAAGCTGATCTCTGGTACTTGAGAACTAGAGCAACTTAATCCACTTTCTGTTTATGCTGAATCATGGAAATTCTAAGGAACTTCCACCATTCTAATTCCACAGTTCTAAGGAACTTGTGGCAAGATAACGTCTCCCATGGATGACTCCCCCTACAGACCCTCTGCTTATCCAGAAGATTATCCAGAAGAGCTCTAATTCATGATTAGCCCTACTGACCTGTACTCATATTTGCCTAGAGGATGAAAAGTGAGGAGTGTTCACTAGCATTATATTCCATCAGTTGTTTCTATTTCTTGTGTAAACAGAATAAGTTAAACATTTGGGAGAGAAAAAATTTCAGGTCATTTTAATTCTATGAAGGAAATGTAACCAATGGCACCCAGATTCTTTAACGAGGGCGATGATCTTGGGTTAACCTTTCTCACAGTGATCTCCTCTTCTCTGGGAACAGCCCCACATTAAAGAGGAATGGATCCCAAATAGCCATACTTTTACCTGATCCTCCCCCTAGCTATATCTGATTAGTGCTGCACTGAGCAGTTATATATCTATCAGTAGATATTTTCTAGATTTTTAAATGGAACTGTGAGTCAATCTTTCTTTGAAGGAAAATGATGAAAGCTGTAAAACTCAGATGCTGAGTGAAGGAGGTTGTGTTTCCCAGCATGATGATCATGATGAACAGGATAGATGCCATATTCCCCAGCATGTGGTGGAAGATGGTTCACACTGATAAAAAACTGAACTGACAATATTGGGAAGGAAAACTATCCAGATAGGGAGGGAGAGGAAATGAGAGAGGAGGAGATCCAGCAGACTTCAATCATCTATTTACAGTAGTTCATGATGTTCAATTACATAATTTCCCAGACTATCAGCTGATGATTTAACCCTTTTCTGAGCATCAGATTTTATTAGTTTTTTTGTTTTTGTTTTTGAGTTGGTTGTTATTACTCGCAACTTAATTCAAGAGATCCTTCATGTTATTAAGCTTAAGTCAAGAGGGCTTCCCCAAGCTTCCCTTATGGCTCAGACGGTAAAGATTCCACCTGCAATGCAGGAGACCTGGGTTTGATCCCTGGGTTGGGAAGATCCCCTGGAGGAGGGCATGGCAACGCACTTCAGTATTTTTGCCTGGAGAATCCTCATGGACAGAGGAGCCTGGTGGGCTACAGTCCATAGGGTCACAAAGAGTCGGACATGACTGAGCGACTAAGCACACAAGAGGTTGCTGCTTAAAAAAAGGAAGCTGTTTAAGTTAAAGTTCTTAGAGTCAGTGGGGAAAGAAGAAAGAATAGAAAGAGGAAAATGGAGTAGTAGATCTGTGTTTGCTATATCTGGAAAAAAATCCTATAGATGAGTGTGAGACAAATGAGGGAAAAACTCAAGAGCAGAAGGCCCTTTCTTGTTCAATTGATATTTTATAGAAGATTCTTTGTAGTGCCTTGTGCATCAAATTGTTATGTGTGAAACAGGCTAAGGAGCAAATAGCATGGCCAGGGATAGAAGGACTTCAGTTAACCCTTCTGAACTTGATGTAGTTCTAGTGGGATATGGATATTTAGTTGAAAGCCAGCACATTTACTACCATAGATCTACTGCAATGAGAAAAACATGACCCTTTCCTAGATACTGGAGTTCCACTCACACAGTCTGGATGGAAATAGAGATTCAGGTTAACAGACTGTCAAGAGTGAGCAGTCTCAAAAAGAGAATCATGACTATTGCTACCTTGAGCACTGTTTTAGCCAAAAGTATGGACTGCAAAGTAACCAGGCAAAGCTTATGGCATCAGAGACCAGTAGAGCACCCACAGGCAATCAAGGAAGACATGGTTGTTCACTGGGGAACAGAGCAGCAAGCCTGATAAGTTGTTCCTCTCCCTCTAGAAGAGACATATTCTTGAAAAGAAGCTAAGAAGGGCACTGGAGTATTAAGAAATGAGAGCACTCGGGAGAGACTGCTTACATGATCAGAGCAGGATATGTTTTAACAAATATGTCTAAAATTAAATTGTCCCCTCCTCTGTCTACCTCTCTTCCCAATAACCAAGAGAAAGGAACTTGGGATAAAGTTTACATCATTTATATCATTCTACTTTGCATATGGAAATGTGGTGTGACCAAAAATCAAGTTGTTTTGTCTCTAATTTGATGTTTGTGATTGACTACACTGCATGTTCTTATAGCAGTGTTTAATTTAAAACTGTCTGTTATGATAATCCAATATATCTTTTGTGTAACACTCAGTCTCTTTTGGATAAAATGTACAGTCTCCTTGGCATCCTTTTCCTCTAGTCTTTCTACATTGATGGCATTAACTTTGCAGGGGAGGATGTATCTTACAAGTTTTCTGTCAGAACAGAATCCATAGGCACAGTGTGCCCTGGCTGCTCTTGTCACTAGGTCATGTCCCCTTACCACCTGGGGTTGATGCCACTCAAATTCTTGCCCTCCCCAAAGCTTTTTCAGAGTTTGGTGGTGATTGCTAGATGACAACATTTGACTTGACTCCCTACAGCCCTCTCTGACTTACCTGCCACCTTCTTGCCACCCTTTTACATCCTATCTTTTCCTTTTATCTTTTCAGTCTCACCTGGGTCTGGGGAAGGGCTAACTTTTCTATACTCCCACTGTATATACGTCTACCCTATAACAACACACCTCATGACTTTTCTGCCATAGGGGTAAAGAATATCTTCTTTAGCGTGATAGACCTCTTCAAGCTGGTTCTTTGAGCCGTGGACATTGATATATTAAAGTCAGAGCCAAAATATATTTTAAATTCTTTTAAACAGTTCCATTTTTGAATGTCAGAAGCTGAGTTTCTAAAAAGTCCTTCTTTGACATTCTTTAAAATTTGTAGTTTCCTTTGTAGCTAGATGAATGCTAGGGGCCAAATAGTAAAAAAATAATATAAGAAAAGGTAAAAGCAAAAGGCACATTCATGATTTGAAATATTATATTTATTATATTATTGTGGTGGCAGAATAAAAGACTCCAAGGATGTTTTTGTTCCAATCCCTAGAACTTGTGAATATGTTAGGTTACATGGCAAAGGAGAATCAAGGTCTCAAGTGGAATCAAGGTTGCTAATCAGATGACCTGAAAACAGGGAGACTATCCTGGATTATTTGGGTTATCCCAGTGTAAGAGTTCTTAAAAGTGGAAGGGGGAAGCAGAAGCTGAGGTCAAAGTGATGCTACGTGAGGAAGACTCAACCTACTACTGCTGGTTTTAAAGGCGGAGAAAGGGGCCATGAGCCAAGGGATATCGGCTGTCTTTCAAGGCTGGAAAAGACAAAGAAATGGATTCTTCTCTAAGGCCACCAGTAAGGCATGTAGCCCTGTTAATACTTTGATTTTATCCCAGTGAGATTCATGTAGGACTTCTGAACTCTAGAGCTGAACAGTAATAAGCTCCTGTTGAAGCCACAAAGTTCAAGATAATTTGATACAGCAAAAATAGAAAAGCGATATTGTTACTTAAACTGGAAACTGGACTGATAAGCCTGAAGTAGCTCTTATCCTACCTCTCAGTTACTTTGTATCCCCTGTTGCTTCTATTCTGACCATTTCTTTAATAATTAATTGTAACTCCTAGATTTAAAGCCTATAGTAGTGAGGAGGAACACAAAGACTAAAATATTAGTTTTCTTGTTTGAAAGTAACTCCAAACAATAACACAGGGAAGAAAATATTTTAAACTGATAGTACACATGAGTCTTTTAAAATTACATCCTCAACTAAATGAGCCATGCCCATCTTTGTCTTCTGTTACCAGGAACAACTGAGAGCTGACATGGTTTAAAATAAACCATGTTCTCAGGCTTCTGAGCTACTGCTGACTATATTATGGCTGGTGTGCTGCTCCTGCTGGGTCAATGGACAGCTGCTATTTTATTATTTGCAGACTCCTGGGCTACATTTTAAGCATGAAAAACACTGTGCAGGGCTGATATTTTCTGTGCTCTATGATCTGTTCACTGAGTAAATTCTTAGACAATGAGATTGTATTTCTTTGGCAGAAAGTAAACATTCACGATAACTCATGTCAGGGAAAAATTCTGTACAAAGCTTGAATAGGAAAATGGTGACAAATGAAAATGTGAGTCGGTCCTGCCAAATACAACACCAGTGTTAATGTGGATATAGAAGACAGCATTGCTACTGACTAAGTGGGCTTTATAGTGTAAGGCAGACTAATCTAGGTATTTGTTATAAAAGCAGAGATTATTGTGGTTGGCCTCTTATGCTCTTTGAATGCCGCAATAAAGTAGAGACTAGTGCTTAATGATTCTTTATAATGGCAATGATGAAAGTGACAGGTGGCAGCAAATTGGAATAGTAGCTATTTTAGATCAAGATGGATAGCTTTCTACATTTAGGTGGGAATGGATGTATAGATTATTGGTTTGGCCAGATTTCAATGATTATAGATGATTTTACAGTTGTGATAATGAAAGAAGATAGGTAGGCAGGAAACAGTTTACAAATTTGAGAATTGTTTCAATGTGAAATGAGCAAATATATAACCCACGAAATAAACTGAATAGTAGAAAAGGCTTCAGAAAACCAAATAAACTCAGGCAATCATCCTTCAAATTTTATATAAGTAACTGTCAAAGGCACAGAATTGCTTCAAGATGGATTTATTTACTCAACAAATATGAATTACACACTTGTCCTGTGCCTATCCCCCTGCTAAACACTGGGGATACTAAGATGAATTCTGACAGGGACCTTCCCTATGAGAACAATGGGGAGGGATCAGACATATACGTAAGTACTTTTTGATATGGACATTGGGATATGCATTTATGCAAAGACAGTTGCATCAAGTGAGTTGAGATGACTATGGTGCATAGGGCACCTATGAAGTCACAACAGATGAGAAATTAAAACTAGGCTATAAACAAAGGAGGAATATAAATCTGGTGGTCTTTTTGATCAAAATTCCAAGAACATAGCTAAAAATGGGAAAGATAATATTCCTAAATGCACGTTCAATCATCAGCAATTATAGGAGTTTGATGAATTTTTGGCCTCAGAAGGTAAAATTCTACCTTAGAAATTGAATTAAATGGCTCAATGAAAACTGTATAAACCTTTGACACAAAGTATTTAAATGCATAATATTGAGCCTCCCTCAGATATTTCACAAAACAATACTGAATGCAGGCTGACAGCTCTCTAACTGCAGCGTTGACAAGATTTTTGACAAATATAGCTACTACCTATTATGTGTGAAAGTACAGCCTGCAATCCTTTCAGTACAGAGAAAAATATATGTAGTGAGGCAGGCCTGGAACAAGGTGTTGGGGAGTGGGAAAAGCGGGAGAGAAAGGCCTGGTAAGACTTAATATTAAAAATCAGATTGAAAGATTCATTTTCTGATCAAAACAAGATAAACTATCCTGTTCAATAAGGAAAAAGATGTCAACGTTTAAATGTCAGCTCTATGGAAACCTCAATATTTTTAAAATTTAAATGGTTCATTTAAATCTTGCAGTACTATTATTCTCCCATCACTCTTTAACCTGGAATCATAAACCATGATTAATATCAAAAGCTATCTACAGACTCAAAGCAATCCCTACCAAAATTCCAATGGCATTTTTCACAAAAATAGAAAAAAATCTGAAAATTTTCATGGAACCACAAAAGACCCCAAGTAGCTAAATTCTCAGAAAGGAGAACAAAACTGGAGGCATCAAATTTTCTGATTTCAAACCATATTATAAAGCTATAGAACTAAAAACAGGAATAGTATTGGCATAAAAGCAGACAAACAGATCAATGGAGCAGAACAGACAGCTCAGAAATAATCCTATGTATATACGGTTAATTAACTTTTGACAAAGGAGCCAAGAATATACAATTGGGAAAGGACAATCTCTTCAATAAACGGTATTGGGAAAATGGGACAAGCACATGCAAAAGAATGAAACCGCACTACTAGCTTACACCATACACAAAATCCAACTCAAAATAGATTCAAGATTGAATCTAAGACCTGAAGCCATAATACTCCTTGAAGAAAATCTATGGAGTAAGCTCTTTGCCATTAGTTTTGGCAATTACATTTTGGATTTGACACCAAAAGCAAAAATAAGCAAGAGAGACCACAAACTAAAAGGCTTCTGCTCAACAAAATGAAAAGGCAGCCCATGGGATGGGAGAAAATATTTGCAAACCACATATTAGGTTGATTAAGAAGTAACTGCAATTTTGGACTGTGACTTTTAAATCACTATAACCAGGCTCAAACACATCTTTATTAATCAAAATAGGAACCATTACAATCAACATATTTTTGCCAACAAGAAATAAATTTGCTTCTTCCTGTAGCAAAAAATCCATGTTCTGAGATTCGATGAGCTCTCAGTAAGCTTTTTCTGCTTCCTGCTGATGTCGAAGCATTTTCCCTGCAAAAAGTTGTCAAGATGCTTAAAGAAGTGGTTGTCCATTAGCAAGAGGTCAGGTGAAATGGTAGCTGAAGCAAAACTTTGTGGCCCAATTCATTCAACTTTTGAAGCAATGGTTGTGTGATGTGTGATCAGGCGTTTTCGCGGAGAAGAATTAGGCCCATTCTGTTGACCAATGCCAGCTGTCGGTATAGTAGTTTTCAGTATGTCTCATTGATTTGCTGAACATACTTCTCATATGTAATGGCTTTGCTGGAATTCAGAAAGCTATAGTGGATCTGACAAGCAGCAGATCACCAAACAGGGACCATGACTTTTTTTTTAGGTGCAAGTTTGACTTTAGGAAGTGCTTTGGAGCTTCTTGGTCCAACCACTGAACTTGATGTTGCTGGTTGCTGTATAAAATGCACTTTTCTTTGCATGTCACAATCCCAACAAGAAATTGTTCATTGCATAAAATAAGAGAAGACGCCACTTCAAAATGATGATTTTTTGTTTGTTTGTTTGTTTTGATTTAGGGTCAGCTCATGAGACACCACTTAACGAGTCTTTTCATCTTTTCAATTTGCTTCCAATGCTGAATGATCACAGAATGGTCAATGTTGAGTTCTTGGGCAACTTCTCATGTAGTTCTTAGAGAAGCAGTTTTGATGATCCTCTCAACTGGTCATTGTCAACTTCTGATGGCTAGCCACTGCAGTCCTCATCTTCAAGGTTCTCATCTCCTTAGCAAAACTTTTTGAACCACTGCTACACTGTACATTCGTTACCAACTCCTGCACCAAATGCATTGTCGATGTTGTGAGTTGTCTCCATTGCTCTACAACCCATTTGAACTTGAATAAAAAATCACTGGAATTTGCTTTTTTGTCTAACATCATTTCTATAGTCTAGATAAACAGCAAGTAATGTCATTAGCAAAAAAACATAAAGTGAGAAATATGTACTAAAATGATCTATAACATAACCACGTTTATTTAAGAATGTGTTCCCATATCAAACTGCAAATTTCAAAAACGCAAAACTGCAATTACTTTTGCAGCAGTCTAATATCTGATAAGGGGTTAATATCTCAAATATACAATGAACTCATACAATTCAATAGCAGAAAACCCAATGACCTAATTTAAAAATGGGCAAAGGATTTAAGTAGACATTTTCCCAAAGAAAACATAAAAGTGGCCAATAGGTTTATGGAAAGGTATTCTATATCACTATCATCAGATCAGATCAGATCAGATCAGTCGCTCAGTCGTGTCCGACTCTTTGCGACCCCATGAATCGCAGCACACCAGGCCTCCCTGTCCCTCACCAACTTCCAGAGTTCACTCAGACTCATGTCCATCGAGTCAGTGATGCCATCCAGCCATCTCATCCTCTGTCGTCCCCTTCTCCTCCTGTCCCCAATCCCTCCCAGCATCAGAGTCTTTTCCAATGAGTCAACTCTTGGGAAATGCAAATCAAAACCACAATGAGATATCGCTCACAACTGTTAGGATGGCTACTGTCTAAAAGACAAGAGATAACAAATACTAATGAGAATGTAGAGAAAAGGGAACTCCTACCTTTTGTACCTCGTAAAGGGGAACTTTCTATAAGGTACAAAGTGTAACTTGTACACAGTTGGCAGAAATGTAAACTGGTTCAGCCATTACAAAAAATATTATGGAGGTTTCTCAAGAAATTTAAAATAGAACTACCATTGATCTAGAAATTTCACTTCTGGGTATACATTCAAAGGAAATAAAACCATTATCCTAAAGAGGTATCAGTACTCTCATGTTCATTACTGCAATGGTCACAATAGTCAAAATACAGAAACAATCTAAGTGTCCATCAATAGATGAAAAGATCAAGAAAATGTGGTGTGTGTGTACTGCTGCTGCTAAGTCGCTTCAGTCGTGTCCGACTCTGTGCGACCCCATAGACGGCAGCCCACCAGGCTCCCCCCGTCCCTGGGATTCTCCAGGCAAGAACACTGGAGTGGGCTGCCATTTCCTTCTCCAGGTGTGTGTGTACATTCAGCCTTAAAAATAGAAGGAAATCCTGTAATTTTTGACAACATGAATGAAACTTGGAGGGCATTATCCTAAGTGAAATAAGCCAAACAGAGAAAGACAAATATTCCATGATACCACTTCATGTGGAAGTTTTTTTTTTAAAGGTAAATAGAAACAGAGGAGAGAAAGGTGTTTGTCTAAAATGGAAAAAATATGGAGAGATTAATAAAAGATTACAAACCTGCAGTTACAAATGAATAAGGTCAGAGGATATAATACATGACATGGTGACCACAGTTGACAGCACTGTATTGTATAATTAAAATTTGCTAAGCATGTAAGCAAACAAAAGAGTAAATATGAGGTGATGGATGTGTAACTTAACTCAGTGAGGGGAATTCTTTCACAATACATACATATATCAAATCATCACATCACATAATTTAAATATTACAACTTTATTTGTTATTTATACCTCAATAAAACTGGGGCTTCCTTGGTGGTTCAGGGTAAAAATTCTACCTGCCAATGCAGGAGATGCAAATTTGATACCTGAGTCAGGAAGATCTCTTGAAGGAGGAAATGGCAACCCACTCCAGTATTCTTGCCTGGGAAATCCCATGGATGGAGGATCCTGGGGGGTTACAGTCCAAGGGGTCACAAAGAGTCAGACACAACTTAGCAACTGAGCATGCACACACACAAACTGGAAAAAAAGAGACACAGAGCTGGATGCTGAGAGACGGAGTTGGCAGTGTATGAGCTGGCTAGAGTGAATTGGAGGATTTATGTTTTGTTATTGGGCATCTATAGAAGAGGATTCTAGTTGCAGAAGCACGTAGGGAACCTCTTTTTCAACTCTGGTCCTTAACTTGCTTGCAATTACAAAGGAGATAAATATCAGAGGAAGAAGAGGATGTACACAGCATAATCAGTCAAAAATAGTTAGCATATATATATATTTGTGACTGAAGTCACTATTTTGAAGAAATTTTTTTCAATATAAAAATACAACAGTAAAGAAGATGAAAAGAATATATTTGGTATCTATCTATACAAATAAAAGGTGGCAGAGTGGTAAAACAGTCCACCTGCCAATGCAGAAGATGCAGGAGACACAGGTTCAGTCCCTGGATTGGGAAGATCCCCTGGAGAAGGAAATGGCAACCCACTCTAGTAGTCTTGCCTGGGAAATCCCATGGACAGAGGAGAATGGCAGGCTCTAGTCCATGGGGTCACAACACATTGGGCACAACTGAGCAACTGAGCACACATGGATACAAATAAAACTGCTACATGTCCTTGGTTTGAAGCCTAGCCAGAAAAAGCAAAGCCTCAAAAGGGACACAGTATGTCAGCACCACAGGGTACTAACAGCTTGGAGGAATATTAACTACACTCAAGAAAAATAATAAAAATGCTGGATGAACCCCATAGTGTCAAATTCTCTACTTTCCTTACCCAAGTGCTTGTTACATAACACTCAGACCAAAAAAAAAAAAAAAATGACATCAGTTATCCACTAAAAAATAAGCATAAAACTCTCAAACATTAAAAAAATACCTTTGAAGCAAGATGCCCAATATATTGGCTGACCTCTGCAGTACAGATTCCTTAATTAATGTCCAAACTTTGTGTGATGTTGTTTTCGGGCATCTGTCTTTGCTTAGTCTGAACCTGCTGAGTCTTATCATGCCCTTGTCATGCACTGGTTTGGCCATGACTCTTCGTAAATCACTCAGGAGAATCTGAACCTCACCTCCTATTGCTAAGCAATGTCCTGATACCCCAAGGTTAGACATAGCCTGTCATTTCCCACAGTGACAAATGCAGAATATTATGTTGCTTCAAAGGGCAAAACTTTATTCAAAACGTGGATGTTCCCAGGAGACATTCTACTCAACATGAGGATTGACCTTCTATGAAAGAAAGTCATCTGACAGTTGAAAGAAATGCTTTGCAAAAGCATGAACTCCTTGAAACTGGAAGTATATAAAGGGAAGCTGGGTTGCCATCTGTCCAGGATATAATATGAATTCCAACCTTGGGAGGGAGTTTGACTCAAAGACATCTGAGTGCAGCTTTCTCCTTTAATAATTTTATCATTCTAATTCAATCACTTTAATTGCCATGTCTTTATGAAATCTGGATCATCTCTTATTTTTAATGATTATCTACTTTGGAACTGCACTTGCTAGTTAAAAGACAGTATAATCTCTTCACACTGGGAGAGGACTTATTAGTAACGTTCATATTGAAACTGGAATAATTTCTTTGGAAGAATTTATAGTTTTTAATTTCTATATTTGGAAAAGCATCTCTCAGTATAAAATGATGAATGGGCAAGATTTCATTAGATATACTCGGTTGAGGCAACTCTGAGCAATATGCCAAAAAACTCCAGGGAGAACACTGGCAAATACATCACTACAGAGATGGTGTTTGTAGTAAACTGATTTTAACTTTGCAGTTACTTTTTCCTTTCAAACATTAAAAACCATTTAATATAGGTTTATTTTTGCTTATACCGCATCTATACCCTAACCACCACTCTGAAGTTATGATTAGTGGCATTACAAGAAAATAGGATCTGTGCTTTTTAGCAGCACGTTCTTCCTTCAGTTCCACCCCTTCATTTTCTCTGAAGTGATAGGAATGCTACCTATATTTTTTTTCTTTCAGCAGCAAAGAATTTCAGCTGCTGAACACCCTTAGGGCCCAAAGCATTGTTTTTATTCACCGATTAAGAATAAGAAAGAAAATATGATGATTCAGCACAACTGTATCTATGAACACTTCGCTTCGAGTACTAGAAAACATTTCACTTAGGTATATGTGCTATAGACTTCTGGTTACCTTTCTTTAAAAAAGAAAGAGAAAAACGGATTTTTCTAGTTGGTTCATTGTTGTATATGCATACGTATGTGTGTAGAGCAGTATATTTTTATTACGTATTCTCAGTTCTGCATCTGCTGAATTTATTTTCTCCTGTTTTATGTTGAAATCTTCAAATATTATGCAAAAAGGGAATTTAGATATTAGCATAAATATAAAGCTGCTTTCTAGCCAAAAATATCTTTCAATGCCATGTGGTGTATACTTACAGGATCCTAGTACCTGAGAGCTTTATATGCTCAGCACTATACTTCTGATGTACAACTGCAAGAAGATGCAGAATACAGTTTTTTACTTATCTCTTTGGCTGAAATACTTCATAATTTAAAAGAGAAAGTAATAATTGATTATTACTTAACATTCTCTAGAACAGAAAAAAAACATGAAAAAAAAAATAAGCCAAAGTACATTATGAGAAGCTTCCTGAGCTGGCAATGGCAGTGGGATTGGGTGTAGGTTAGCAGTCATGAGGTAGACTCTACCAAGAGAATCTATGCAATGCAGAGATGGGAATTCTCTCTGATATTAGCTGCATATTCTAGGTCACTGTTAATAACACAGGGCAAAATGGAATAAATATGAATCAGGAAGGAAATGTATCCTTTGATAGGCTGGTAGATATAACCTGATATCAAAGTAACCTCAGAGTTCAGAAATAAAAAAGGCTATAAAACAAGCATTAATTCCTTTATGTCCATTTCTTGCACAATTTCACTATAGATATGTCATCCATAGGGCATCGAGAATAATAACATAGGGTGTCCAACCCAGAGAAGCTGGCACGCAACCACTGAAAAGATTGCTTTGGCTGGGATGACCATATGCAAGGGACAAGTGACATCAGGTTATCAAAGACCTGCTGTCAAATGAACAGAAGGTGTGCAGCTATAGGCAGCGCAGGCTGAAGAATTCCTATAAGGTTAGGTTGAAGCTGAGTCCTATGGTTGAAATGCTAGAGCACCTGACCTGGAAAGTAGAGCTTAAAAGAGCCAGCTCATTTTCACGAGGGCCTTCCAAACAGCTATTCCCACGGCACTTAGTAAACACACCCAACATACTCCACACTCTGTTAAAAACAATGGAGGGAAGGAAAAGGAAGAAAAGATATGTTTTTGCCTTATGATCCAGGTGGATATTCAAATAGAATAATAATATAATTTACCACCCAAACTGGGACAAAGGAAAGGATTCTAATAATAACTGTGTTGGGGCAATACATGTAAACCAGGACCGTTCCTACATGGCAGGACATATGTTGCCATATAGATCAAACAAGTAAAATCCAGTCTGCGACGACAAAACATCTGGGGAACTGAACATGAAACGGTACAGAGTAAAATTAAATGTAAAATAAGACTAAAAGAGCATCCTGTCATAAATAAAGAAAACACACTTATGCCTCAAAGTTGGAAACACCCAAGAATAGTGAAAAATTAAAGTCACTTTAGCATTAGTGGGCGCAAGCAAGACATAATAGACAAAATGCCAAACCATTCACTATATATTGATTAAAAAGTCTAAAGTTCAAAATACTGAGAACTCCAAATGCTGGCGAGATATGGGCTTTAGTTAATAATGTATCAACATTGGCTCATCAATTTTAATAAACGTACCACACTAATGCAAGATGTTCATAATAGAGGAAAACTGGGGGTTAGAGGGAGAGGAGATATGGGAATTTTTTTCTCTAAACTTTCTTTTCTCTAAAAATAAAGTCTATTACTTAAGAAAGTGAATATCAATATCTGGAATATTATCATGACCTGGAGGTGGCAGGAAATCAAAGAACCCTACTACAGGCATAAAGGGGCCCAAGGCAGCACCACAAGACAGGTGCTTGCATGGAATGAAGAGCTGGAAGAAAGGAAATAGATTATTTTTTAAAAGTTTTGTTAAATAAGACAATCCATCCAGGCATGACTGAGAAGATTCTTTTGGGTCCTATATAGGCTTATAATTAGTCCTAATATCATGCTCAGCATTCATGATAAATAAATTACTGTAAGCAGATTCATGTTGGACTGGCTTCTCCTTCCCTTGGGATTGCTCCTTGGACAGGCTCCAAAAATACAGTGTGTTGAGAATCCAGGGGAAAGATCAAAAAGAAAACGTTAGACAAAGTTCACCTGAGGCATTAGTATGAAGTAGAAATGCAGAGATATAGACTGGAATACACCAGAAGAACTCTAGAACACATACACCACTAGGAACATCTTTAATGGGGAAGTTGAAATTCTCTATGGGAGAACTAGAGTCCAATAGAACTTTCAGAGGTGATGAGACTCCTTTACATACATGATGTCCAATACAGCAAACATTAGTCACATGTAGTCATTGAGAACTTGCAATATGGCTAGAGTGACTAAGGAAATAAATAAGTCATGTCCCCATGGACTATACAGTCCATGGAATTCTCCAGGCCAGAATACTGGAGTGGGTATCCTTTTTCTTCTCCAGGGGATCTTTCCAACCCAAGGATCCAACCCAGGTCTCCCACATTGCCTGTGGATTCTTTACCAGCTGAGCCACAAAGGAAGCCCCCAAGAATACTGGAGTGGGCAGCCTATTTTTCTCCAGCAGATCTTTCCGACCCAGGAATCGAACTGGGGTCTTCTGCATTGTAGGTGGATTCTTTACCAACTGAGCTATGAGGGAAGCCCTAATCTAATTTTAATTAATTGCAGTTAAATTAACCACAGGTGGCTAGTGACTTTGACAATGCAATACAGTTAAATAGAATGCATACAGATGGCACATGTGAGTATATGATATAGCACACAAGTCCATGGCTGTGGGAATCAGAGCTATGATTGTATCACTGAGATCAAGCCTGGACAAAAAAAGATTTGGTCTAGAAGGATTAAGATACTAGACATGAAGGTATGTAATGAAATAGGTAACAAGTGACAAAGGCCAGGTGATAAATGAAAAGTAGAAAGAGACATTGAGAAATGTGGAGTTGAAGGCGAATAAGCAGGATAAATTAAACTATCAGAGAGAACTCTTGGTCACTGGACACTGGTGTTGTCACTGAAAACAAATGGACTTTGGGTAAGAAGTTGATTTACATGGAGAATAATGAGCTCAGAGTGAGGCATTCTGAGGTAGCTGAGGAATATTCAGAATGACTTAAAAATATGGGGAGAGAACTTAGGTAACAAGGTAGGAGTGAGATAAATATGTCAGCATTATTTACATAGGGTAAGAAATTGAAATCACAGAAAGAGAAGAATGAATCTGAGTGACTATCCACAGTAAGTAATTCAGAAAATTAAAAAGAAGCACCAAAACTGGAAAAAGCAGACTATATTCCTGTTCATTAAATTTTAAAAATTTTATCTGTCTTGACCTACTGTCTTCCTCCCCTCTGGTTGCCCTCTCCAGCAGCTTTTAGGCTTCTAAAATTCTTACAGTTAGACTTTTCCCCTAGATTTTGGCTTTATTTATCTGAGAATTTGCCTTATAATGAATATTAAATAAACTTCAAAGATTTTTTTCTTAAAATAATCTCTCAGAAGGGAACCCTCATACACTGTTGGTAGGAGTTAAACTGGTACAATCATTTAAAAAGATACATGGACCTCAATGTTCATAGCAACATTATTTACAATTGCCAAGACATGAAAGCAATCTAAGTATCTATCTATCAACAGATGAATGGATAAAGAAGACATATATGTATTATGCTGGGTGAAATAAATCAGAAAAAGAAAAATGCTGCATGATATAACTTATATGTGAAATCTCAAAAATAAAACTAGTGGAATATGACAAAAAGGAAAAAAAAATCTCTCTTTTCCTTCAAATATCTCTAAATACCTTTCTCTGTGTCAAGTTACACTAAATTTATCTCTGCTTCTATTCGCAGCCCCTGAAAGAGAAAGAAGTCAAATAAAATGCTTGTTCTTCCTGCCAAATAAGCTACTGTTGATTGCTTTCACATCTTTATTAAGCTCCTTGTTAGTGTGTAAGTTATTTTGCACAGGGTTTCTTGTTCATTAGACTAGAAAATTTTAGCTTGCTCTAAACTCTACTAGCCAAATAAGCATAATACAAAAACTAGCCTTTAAGAATAAAGCCTCTGGACTCAGCCTGTTTGCGCAATTCCTTTTTCAACCATTTCTACACAGAAGGACCTTAGAACAAAATGTCTTATTTTTACTAAGCCTCTATTTTCTCATTCACATAATGATAGTGTTGTATAAGCTTAATCTATAGGGTAGCTATGAAAATTAAAAAAAGAAAATATATTTCAAGTGCTTAGTATATTCCTGGCACACAATGAATGGTTACTGACTTTTTAACTGCATTTATTCACTTTCAACTTTCGATTCAAAATACAAAGTTTATTTATGCTATCAAAGGAAAGTGATATTATTTTATGTACCTCTAAGAAAAGAGGAAAATTCTTGCAAACTATAAAATGCCATTGACTACCAGAAGCAGTCAATTTCAAAGGTTTAACATGTGAAGAAATATGTGTCTTAGAATTGAGTATGTCTAGTGGCATGACTGAGCGACTTCACTTTCACTTTTCCCTTTCATGCATTGGAGAAGGAAATGGCAACCGACTCCAGTGTTCTTGCCTGGAGAATTCCAGGGACGGGGGAGCCTGGTGGGCTGCCGTGTATGGGGTCGCACAGAGTCGGACACGACTGAAGTGACTTAGCAGCAGCAGTGGCATTTGTGGCTTTCAAAGTTTAGCAGTTGCTGTGATTTCTACGACTGACTAGGATCCATTTATACCAAAAACACAGCTGTAAGAGCCTGTATGAAAATGGACAATATGAATCCAGAGAATATCCATAGGGTTCTAGATTTAGATAGATGTGGGTTCAAACCCCTGCTCTATTAACTTACCAATGGTTTATGTACCTTTCCATAAGTTATTTAACTTGTCTACCCTGTAGCTGTAAAATGGGAATAATGATAGCTCTGAATTTCTAAGATGACTCTGAGTATTAAATAGGCAGCAATACCCATGAAGCCTTCAACAAAGTACCTGGGAAATACTCAGTGTTTAAAGAATTAGTACTTGCTAGCCATTAGCAGCCGGAAAAGGCAATGGCACCCCATTCCAGTACTCTTGCCTGGAAAACCACATGGACGGAGAAGCCTGGTGGGTTGCAGTCCATGGGGTCGCTAAGTCGGACACAACTAAGCAACCTCACTTTCACTTTTCACTTTCATGCATTGGAGAAGGAAATGGCAACCCACTCCAGTGTTCTTGCCTGGAGAATCCCAGGGACGGGGGATCCTGGTGGGCTGCAGTCTATGAGGTCGCACAGAGTCGGACACGCCTGAAGCGACTTAGCAGCAGTGGCAGCAGCAGCCATTAACAGCAGCACAGTGCCTTATCCTCCAGGGTCTAGGGGCAGACCAATGTTGGGATGAGGGGAGGAATTCAGGGATAACCTCAAATATTTGTGGGACCTGCAAAAAAGACTATGCCTATAAATCAAAGAGAACTTTAAACATATCTCAGAAAAAAACATACTTGCTGGTTCTGGAAAAATAAGTCACTTTTAGAGACACTGACACAACGTCCTACAGTCTCTCAATTTTACTTTTAAACATAAAATACTTTTTAAAAGCCAATGTATTTGTGTGTGTGTGTGTGTGTGTGTATGTTTGGGGTGAGGCTGGGGGAAAAAGAAAATTTGTCTGTGGAAGTTGGGTTTTTTTTTTTTTTTATACATTGAATTTCCTTTCCTATGAGAATTTCAATCATATTTCAAAACAAGGAAAAATTGCTCCTAACACTCAAAAACAAAGGTAAATGGGAAAAAGATTAAATTATAAAATCATTATGAGCAGAAATGGATATATTTTATATCATCTTTATCATTAATAAAAGATTCTGACATCTAATCAAGGTTGAAATCAGAACAGTCTGATTAATTTAAATGTATGCTCCTGACATGGCTCCACAAAAGGTACTGAGGGGAGAAATGCATACATTATGATGCATTAGCATGCTTTAGAGTGATTTGTCTCATGGTACCCAATAAATGACTTTACATTGACATAAAAACAAGTTAGTGTACTATTAAGTACCATAAATCATCATATTTGGTAGTGGGAGTAGATGAGAAACATTAATGGAGCTTGAATTTGTTTCAGGTGTTTGAAACTCAATGCATTCACTCACTGCTACACATTAAACAGATAAAGAAATACCTTTCCAAGTAGGAAAACGGGTTAACCATTTGTTTGCCACACACAATATAGTGAGTGCTAAACAGCTGCTAAAATAAGGGCACAGTTTAGTGTCTAAAGGCTGGCTGGTGTCCAGGAAAAGAATACCAGGATGACTATACCTGTTGTAATAGCCACATTCATTCTGAACTGTCACTGCCTCCTGTGCTCTCTATGCTAAATATATTTAATTTCAAACCTGTCCAAAAATCCCAGACTTCTAAGTTCAGATAAAGGACTTCATTTGAGGAATAAAAAGAACAACTACATAAAGAAGGCTTTACTATAACAACACTCAGGCTTGGTACTCAGCAAGAAAAAGTAAACAAGGAGCCTAAGAAGTTAAGAAAGTTTGCATCAGAGGGGCTAGTTCCAAAGAGATGGCAGAAATTATAGGAGCATCTATCAAAAGACAATGTATTATAACTACCAAAAATAGGGTGAGGACTTTGGAGGGGCTGACAATGTATTTGAGAGATTAAAGTTTGCTGTCCAATCAGCATCAGAAGGGCAATAGAGAGTTATAGTTCATGGAATTTGAGTCTGAGACCAGAGGTAATTTGAGTTTCTTGAATTTGAGCCAATGACTTAGGATTGTAATCAACACAGAACCAATGGCTTAAATAACAGTAACAACTACTACAACTACGAAAAAGAGAAAAAAAGACAAGCAATTTACTTCTGAAAATGTAGTAAAACTCAGTGAGTGGAACTAGGGTATAAATTTAAAGCTGATCTAACTGAAGAGCTGGGGCTTCCCTGGTGGCTCAGTGGTAAAGAATCCATCTGCCAAGCAGGAGACACAGGTTTGATCCGTGGGTTGGGAAGATACCCTGGAGAAGGAAATGGCAACCCACTTCAGTAGTCTTGCCTGGGAAATGCCATGAATAGAGAAGTCTGGCAGGCTACAGTCCATGGGGTTACAAAAGAGTTGGACACGACTTAGCAACCAAATAACAATAAACTGTAGAGCTGTCCATTTATTCAACTTCTGAACTACTGACTAGGCTCCTTAAATTCTCCTTGCTAAAAAACAATTAATTGCAGAGAACCTGAAATTATACGCAGAGGTTAAATGGCTGAAACTTCCAAAAGTTTAGAAATATAGGAGTAGGGAGCTAGGAATCACATTCTACAAAGGGATATAAAAATAATAAATCGGTGAGGTATGGAAAAATCAGAATAAAAGGGACTATAATCCTTCACTCCACAGTGCTAAAGTCTCAAGATTGATCATAAATATTAAAATTTTTATTTTGAAATAATATTACTTATTGAACAGTTGCAAGAAAAATATGGAGATTCCCATATACCATTTGTTCAGCTTTCTCTAATCTTAAAATTTTATTTAGTCACAGTATGATTGTGAAACCAAAAAAATATTTAGACCTTATTAGAATTTCACCAACTTTCCCATTAATGCTCTCTTTTCTGGCCCAAGATTCAACAGACAATCCCATCCTCAATTTAGTTATCATGTCTCTAGTCTCCAGTCTGGGGCAGTTTTTTAGTATTTGTCCAAAATGACCCTACCAGTTTTGAAGAGTAATGGCCAGCTGCTTTATAACATCCCTGTATATGTGGGTTTAAATGATGGTCCTCATGATTAAACTGAGATTATGTATTTTGGTAAGAATACGACAAGGGTGGTGTTTTGTCCATTCAGGGGATGCATGATATCTTTATATCTTACTACTGGTGATATTAACTTTGATTTAGCTTTTTTTTCTCCTGAGCTTCTCCACAATAAATAGAAATTTATCTGTCAGAGTGTTTTGGAAGGTATTCCTGTGTTGTTAGAGAGAAAGAGAGGCAATGCCCTGAGGCTGTTCTTCAGGGCAAACCCTCCAGGAACAGACATCACTGGTCTCCTGTGACAAATTCTAAACACACTGCAGATGCTGAGAGGAATAACTGGCCCCAAGGATAAGGAGTGGAATGATGCATTCAGGTTGCTGTAGACTTGGACCATAATAGACATCAGGTTGGGGCCCCAGGGTTCCGTGTTTAAAGCCCCGGTTGCTACCCTGGGGTCTTTCTTTTGCTGGAAAGCTATAGATTTTGAGCCCACACATATGCAGTTCACTGCTCTGTTTTAGCTTAGGGTAATCTCTCCTCTACACAGACTTTGGGCCACATCCAGTTTTTCGATATCTGGTTGGAAGCCTGGGATGAGATGCCATGGCAATACAACTCTGACTGAGGGACTGGGCTTAGTGATGATAAAGCCTGGGGTTTTGCTTGATAAATAGCTTGAGCCAGACTTTTCACCTCATCTGAAAAGAGGCACCCAAATGCCTTGTGGACCAGCTGTCTGTCAGGCACAGTCCAGCACTCTGCTTTGTGCTTTGAGATGCCAGATCAAGTGTGCATCCATTAACTCAGTTCTGATGAAATTGCTTTGGCATAAGTCTCTAGAGGTGGCCAGATGTGGGCTAGGGCAAAGGAGAAGGCAAGGATGAGATGGTTTTCAAATTGCTGATTAAGAAACTGGACTGTCATTTTCAAGGCCTTTGGTGGAGTTAAGGGCCCTGAATAAAAAACAAAATTCTATTTAATTCTCCCTTCCGAGGTAATGTTTTCTTTATTTTTCCTCTTAGCTTATCCTGATGGTGAGGTAAAATAACCTGCTAGCATATGAAAAGCAGGCATGGGAGGACAGGAAAGAGGAAAAAGAATCATGTATGAGACTCAAAGAATTAATTGAATCAGTAAATAGATATGTTGACTAAGCATCTGGGGAAGACAGAGTGGGTGAAAGAAGGTGGGTTTGCAGTAGAGGCAGCAGAGCTGGTATCAATATTCTTATAACACAAGGGTGAAAACCTTCACTAGCCTTTCAAGTAAAATATCAAAGAATGCCAATCCATGAACCGACAGCAGTTTTCCCAGCTGAAGGTGAGTCAATATTGCTTAACATTTTTCTGTGGTTACTGGTACTACGTTCTCTACAGTCATATTGGGACTGCATATGTCACTGCAATACCCAAATGAGACAAGATGGCAGTTTCCTCAGAAAGTCTTTAAGAGCATGCAGATGAGTTCATGCTCAAGTTGGGAACGTTATCATCAGATCACAGAACTATTTTTCCTTCAGCTAACATAAAACACTGGGCAGGAGGCAGCAAAATAACAAAGATATAAATGGAGAAAGAACAATCAAAGAACACTAACAATAATTGAAAAGCAAATTATATCACTAATAAAGTGGCATAAAATGAAGCAAACCATCACAGCCCATCCTTGTGGTACCTTTGAAGTCGAAGTTTAATTTATTCTCTTTCTGTGTGTGAATACAATAAACACTTTCATACAATGTAAATCTCATCTTTTTTTGGATTTGGATTTGACTAAGTGCCAGTTACTTCTGTTAATCAGGACAATGAAGGTGCAAACATATCTCTGTCTAGGGCCTTAATAAAACTTTGAAAACTGTAGTTTAACAAACTGTCTTTTCATCTCAAAATGGGATTATAACTCATGGTGGAAAATTTCATTAGCATTTGCTCTACTTGGTGAGAGTGTGGGCTTCTGCCTTGATAAGAAAACATAAGCTCATTGAGATTAAATATTTTCCCCCAAGGACATCTACTGAGTTATACAAATGATACTGGAGAAGACAAAATAGAAGAAAAATTCATTCAGTTCTAGTTTAGTACTATTTCTTAAATTTCATTTGGTGCTACCTCTTAAATACCTCTTCCACTTCAGGTGTTATATAACTTTATCTTCACAAAAATCCTGTGCTATATTAATATACTCATTTTATAGGTGTGGAAATTAAGGATTAATGAGGTGAAATAATTCATTTAAGTTCACTCACTGAGAAAGTAGCTGAGCAAAGGTTTCCAACTGATCCTTTGTCACCAAATATTATGCTCTTATATTCTATGCTGAAATGAAAATTACAATTCTGTCTAACATATCCTCTAACAAAAATAAAGGAGTCATCTTTCTCATTATTTACTTCAGCTCTCCAAAATCTACTTGCTCACTTTCAGGCAAAGAAAAAAATATTTTATTTCTTCAAAGATCCTTAAAACTTTTCCTATAGGGGAAGTACTTGAGAGTTTGGTGAACAAATTTTTCAGCAATGATTTTCAAGACTGTAATAACCTCCATCTCTTTAAATGCTTTTATAAAATACGTCATGCTTGACAGAAATTATCTCAGAAACACTGATGTAATGGAGGGTGGGAGATAGAGAATCAGAGGCTCTGACCGGGCAACTGCCTGTGAAGAGTAGTGCTTCCTGCTCCTTGAGATTAGAGATAAATTAATCCCTGAGTCCCTAGGTGCCCAAGTATAGGAAAAAATGTAAGTGTGTGTAGCTAATGAAGTGATTTTGTAGTGGAAGCAAATTGGAAGCCATGATTCACCTGTGCCTTTAAAAGTTTGATTTTATCCAGAACTAAAATGTAGGAGATGAAAAATTGGTCATTAAATGAAAAACCAGAGGCTTTGATTATTGGAAGGAATGAAAATAATATTCTGGAAACTAGCCCATATTTAATTGTTTATATCCTATTCAATCACTGATGCACACATAGGTCCACAGTCTGTTAGCCTGTGTCTTCATGTCCTTCTTTGAGCCTCCAATCATACAATCAGATCAGATCAGATCAGTCGCTCAGTCATGTCCGACTCTTTGCGACCCCATGAATCGCAGCACACCAGGCCTCCCTGTCCATCACCAGCTCCCGGAGTTCACCGAGAATCACAACCATCGAGTCAGTGATGCCATCCAGCCACATACAATAGATGGAATCAGTGCATTCTGAGGCCACACAAGTAGCTACAATAGGGTGACTGCACCTCCTGAGATTGATCGAGTTCAGCTCAGGCCTGAATGCTCTGTGTCAATCTATAGCCTAAGTAAATGACAGAAACAGTTTCTGTTGGAGTGTTGGGTAAATTAAACGGATTGCGCAAGTGAGTGGGGTTTATGGCAAAGATCATACCTGTGCAATGAAAACAAGTAAATCATTAAGTAATCCAGTGTGAAAATAAAATCATTTAATATTTGGAATCTAAAGATATGAATGGAATAGATGAAAATTTAATTATTAATTGAATCAAGAAACCCTTTATTCACACTAGGATCATAGGGAAGGCTGAAGTGATCCTTCAGCGGCCCTTGCTTAGTGGTCTCACTGTTCTAGTGCTATGGATACCAACCGAGGACTGGGAAAAAAGACTAAAGAACTTGAACAAGCTTGCTTTGCTCCAAATTAGTCTAAACACTGCTGCTATTCAAAATCTAATACCCAGAGTTGTTTGTGTTGTTCAGTCGCTAAGTTGTGTCTGATTCTTTGCAGCCCCATGGACTGCAATACTCCAAGCTTCCCTGTCCTTCACCATCTCCTGGAATTTTGCTCAAGCTCATGGTCCATTGAGTCAGTGATGCCATTCAACTATCTCATCCTCTGTTGTCCCCTTCTCTTCCTGCCTTCAATATTTTCCAGCATCAGGGTCTTTTCCAATAAGTTGGCTCTTTGCATCAGGTGGCCAATCCAGAGTTAAGTTTAAAATTGCATGAATATTCCACCTAAATATATATTTACTCATACAAGAAACATGATTTGAACCAAGTGTATCTCACAATGCTTTGTGTTTACTCGTTCTTTATAATATTCTTCCTTTTCTTTTTCTTTTGTTATTATTCCTTTGCCAAACTTCCTCTCCTAATAAATTCACCCTTTTAGGTGACTATGTGTTGCATATCAAACACAGATCATCCAAACCTAAATTTATTAATGTTTCTTGGTTACCTAAAGTTACAAACACGCATATCAACTACATATAGAAAAGAGTCAAAAACATGATTTTAAAATATGGGAATACGTTCATCAGGGAAGAGCAGAGGAAAACTCCAAAATCATATACTACCTACCATTTTTTAACAGATTTTGAAAAGTCTACAATATAACTGTATTAGTCTCTGTATAGCTGCTGAAACAAATTACCATAAGCTTAGTGGCTTAAAACAACACAAATTTATGACCTTATAGTATTGGGGATCAAAGTCCGAAGTTAGTTTCACTGGTCTAAAGTCAAGATGTCTTTAGGAAAACATGCCTTCTGGATGCTGTGGGCAGGGGATGGGGTGGAGGCGGGGGGCCTGGTTTCCTCGCCTCTGTTTCCAGAGGCTGCCCACATTCCTTGGGTCATGGCCCTGTACCATTCCCATCTCTGGTTCTGTCATCATATCTTCTTTGATTATCTCTGACTCTGACATTCCTGCCTTCTTTTTACAAACACCCTGTTTTCACCTGGTATACTTCAGGAAAACTTTTCCATCTCAAGATCCTTAACCACATTTAAATGTCCCCTTTGCCTTATTAGTAACATATTCACAATTCTGGGGATCAGGATGTGGACATCTTTGGGAGGCTATTATTCTGCCTCTGTTTTATCATCAGTGTAGTCAATTAATTGAATCTAAGAGAAGAATAAGAAAAGAGCTTTGTCCACAAATAGCTAAAATTATGTATCCTTTGTGTAAAGTCCTCTTCCTGATTTTGCATTTATTCATGATACATTAAACCATTTTGATTCTTGAATGTGTTTAGAAACTTGCTTGTGGTAGATTGTTTATAGAGTAGCTCCAATTATTCATCTCCTTGACTGTTTACCCTTGCAAATCAGTTCAGTGCAGTTCAGTCACTCAGTTGTGTCCGACTCTTTGCAACCCCATGGACTGCAGTATCCCAGGTCTCCCTGTCCATCACCAACTCCCAGAGTTAACTCAAACTCATGTCTATTGAGTCGGTGATGCCATCCAGCCATCTCATCCTCTGTCATCCCCTTCTCCTCCTGCCCTCAATCTTTCCCATCATCAGGGTCTTTTCAAATGAGTCAGTTATTCACATCAGGTAGCCAAAGTAATGGAATTTCAGTTTCAGCATCAGTCCTTCCAATGAATATTCAGGACTGATTTCCTTTAGGATGGACTGGTTGGATCTCCTTGCAGTCCAAGGGACTCTCAAGAATCTTCCCCAACATCACAGTTCAAAAACATCAATTCTTCGGCACTCAGCTTTCTTTATAAACCAACTCTCACATCCATACATGACTACTGGAAGAACCATAGCCTTGACTAGACAGACCTTTTTTGGTAAAGTAATATCTCTGCTTTTTAACATGCCATCTAGGTTGGTCATAACTTTTCTTCTAAGGACTAAATGTCTTTTAATTTCATGGCTGCAGTCACCATCTGCAGTGATTTTAGAGTCCCTCAAAATAGTCTGTCACTGTTTTCACTGTTTCCCCATCTATTTGCCTTCAAGTGATGGGGCCAGATGCCATGATCTTAGTTTTCTAAATGTTGAGCTTTAAGCCAACTTTTTCACTCTCCTCTTTCACTTTCATCAAGAGGCTCTTTAGTTCTTCTTTGCTTTCTGCCATGAGGGTGGTATCATCTGCATATCTGAGGTTATTGATATTTCTCTCCTGGAAATCTTGATTCCAGCTTGTTCTTCATCCAGCCCAGTGTTTCTCAAGATGTACTCTGCATATAAGTTAAATAAGCAGGGTGACAATACACAGCCTTGACGTACTCCTTTTCCTATTTGGAACCAGTCTGTTGTTCCATGTCCAGTTCTAACTCTTGCTTCCTGACCTGTGTACAGATTTCTCAAGAGGCAGGTCAGGTGGTCTGGTATTTCCATCCTTTAATAATTTTCTATAGTTTTTGGTGATCCACACAGTCGAAGGCTTTGGCATAGTCAATAAAGCAGAAATAGATGTTTTTCTGAAACTCTCTTGCTTTTTTGATAATTCAACAGATGTTGGCAATTTGATCTCTTGTTCCACTGCCTTTTCTAAAATCAGCTTGTACATCTGTAAGTTCACTGTTCATGTACTGTTCAAGTCTGGCTTGGAGAATTTTGAGCATTACCTTACTAACGTGTGAAATGAGTACAATTGTGTGGTAGTTTGAGCATTCTTTGGCATTGCCTTTCTTCGGGACTGGAATGAAAACTGACCTTTTCCAGTCCTGTGGCCACTGCTGAATTTTCCAAATTTGCTGGCATATTGAGTGCAGCACTTTAACAGCATCATCTTTTAAGATTTGAAATAGCTCAACTGGAATTCTGTCACCTCCACTAGCTTTGTTTGTAGTGATGCTTCCTAAGGCCCACTTGACTTGGCATTCCAGGATGTGAGTGATCATATCATTGTGATTATCTGTGTCATGAAGATCTTTGCAAATGTGAGTCTGCAATTCCTCCCATCAAGAAGTGAAGTATATCTTAGCACATTATAATCTGGCTTATTTTGTGATGATTTTCACCAATACAATATGGAGACGAGATGGGCAAGCTCTGAGAGGAGACCTCCAGAGCCCTCAGGAAGTTCTACTGTCTTTCTTGGTACTTCTATGACCTGAGCATAAATCTGGGCAACCCACTGGAGGAGGAAAGACCACATGGGGCAGAACAGAGTTGTCCTAGCCTTGGAACCATCCCAGAGTAGCCAGACTCCTGCTCACTTGGCAACTGACCATAGATATATGTGCAAAGCCAGAAAACACTAGATAAACTTCCCAGCTCACTAGAGAATTGTAAGCAATCACAGATGTATATTGCTTAAAGATTCTAATTTCAAGGTGGTTTGTTATGCAGCAAATGCTAATGGATACATCGCATGACATAATAACAATTTCTTATTGTTACAAGTGGATATGGCATTTTCTCTGAAATTTATAATCTTAGATTCTTATAAGTTCTTAAAAACTCTATTAAAATCATGTTCCATTTCATTTATTTGGGATAATGCCTGTTTGAATTTATGTCTTTGAATTATTGTCTGCCTCATGAGCATAACAATCCTCAGTGCAAAAGTTCATTCTATGTTCCTTTTATAAGGAGTTTTACAGTTGATAATAATAGGCTGTGTCTCTTTTGAAGTTATAAAATGGCAGCAGGTAAATTATTTTAAGATTTTCTTATTAAGTTTCTATTACAATTATATTAGGGTAAATTGTTTTAACAAAATCTCTGAGATACAGTGACTACTTTTAGGGGTTAAGATCATCTCTATTTTATGAGCTTATATTCTTATAGAAACAATACTGGCTCATATAATTCCTTTTACCCATTAACAAATATTTTCTAAACTATCTGTTAATGGACACTTTTTAACAAAGACATGTTTCTCCTATGTTGACTTTAAATGTTTTAAACAAATATATTTGTGTGCATATCTGTAAATATGTGTACATATATATAAAAGATTCCATGCCTTTAAAAAGTTTACAAACTTACACTGAACCTCAATAATTTTATGAAATTTTTCTTAACAAGTGCCTATTGCTGAAGAGTTCCCCTCTACAACAACACGAAAATGCAGTTCTTGTTTATTATTGTTGAGATGAATTCCTATTGTAATAACCTTTTTTTATTTGAAATTATCTTTTTTGTCTTTACTTTTTTTTTTAAATTTTATTTTATTTTTAAACTTTACAATATTGTATTAGTTTTGCCAAATATCAAAATGAATCCACCACGGGTATACCTGCGTTCCCCATCCTGAACCCTCCTCCCTCCTCCCTCCCCTACCCTCCCTCTGGGTCGTCCCAGTGCACCAGCCCCAAGCATCCAGTACCGTGCATTGAACCTGGACTGGCGACTCGTTTCACACATGATATTATACATGTTTCAATGCTATTCTCCCAAATCTCCCCACCCTCTCCCTCTCCCACAGAGTCCATAAGACTGATCTATACATCGGTGTCTCTTTTGCTGTCTCGTACACAGGGTTATTGTTACCATCTTTCTAAATTCCATATATATGCGTTAGTATACTGTATTGGTGTTTTTCTTTCTGGCTTACTTCACTCCGTATAATAGGCTCCAGTTTCATCCATCTCATTAGAACTGATTCAAATATATTCTTTTTAATGGCTGAGTAATACTCCATTGTGTATATGTACCACAGCTTTCTTATCCATTCATCTGCTGATGGACATCTAGGTTGCTTCCATGTCCTGGCTATTATAAACAGTGCTGCGATGAACATTGGGGTACACGTGTCTCTTTCCCTTCTGGTTTCCTCAGTGTGTATGCCCAGCAGTGGGATTGCTGGATCATAAGGCAGTTCTATTTCCAGTTTTTTAAGGAATCTCCACACTGTTCTCCATAGTGGCTGTACTAGTTTGCATTCCCACCAACAGTGTAAGAGGGTTCCCTTTTCTCCACACCCTCTCCAGCATTTATTGCTTGTAGACTCTTGGATCGCAGCCATTCTGACTGGCGTGAAATGGTACCTCATAGTGGTTTTGATTTGCATTTCTCTGATAATGAGTGATGTTGAGCATCTTTTCATGTGTTTGTTAGCCATCTGTATGTCTTCTTTGGAGAAATGTCTATTTAGTTCTTTGGCCCATTTTTTGATTGGGTCATTTATTTTTCTGGAGTTGAGCTGTAGGAGTTGCTTGTATATTTTTGAGATTAGTTGTTTGTCAGTTGCTTCATTTGCTATTATTTTCTCCCATTCTGAAGGCTGCCTTTTCACCTTGCTAATAGTTTCCTTTGTTGTGCAGAAGCTTTTAAGTTTAATTAGGTCCCATTTGTTTATTTTTGCTTTTATTTCCAATATTCTGGGAGGTGGGTCATAGAGGATCCTGCTGTGATGTATGTCGGAGAGTGTTTTGCCTATGTTCTCCTCTAGGAGTTTTATAGTTTCTGTTCTTACGTTTAGATCTTTAATCCATTTTGAGTTTATTTTTGTGTAAGGTGTTAGAAAGTGTTCTAGTTTCATTCTTTTACAAGTGGTTGACCAGTTTTCCCAGCACCACTTGTTAAAGAGATTGTCTTTAATCCATTGTATATTCTTGCCTCCTTTGTCAAAGATAAGGTGTCCATATGTGTGTGGATTTATCTCTGGGCTTTCTATTTTGTTCCATTGATCTATATTTCTGTCTTTGTGCCAGTACCATCCTGTCTTGATAACTGTGGCTTTGTAATAGAGCCTGAAGTCAGGTAGGTTGATTCCTCCAGTTCCATTCTTCTTTCTCAAGATCGCTTTGGCTATTCGAGGTTTTTTGTATTTCCATACAAATTGTGAAATTATTTGTTCTAGCTCTGTGAAGAATACCGTTGGTAGCTTGATAGGGATTGCATTGAATCTATAAATTGCTTTGGGTAGTATACTCATTTTCACTATATTGATTCTTCCAATCCATGAACATGGTATATTTCTCCATCTATTAGTGTCCTCTTTGATTTCTTTCACCAGTGTTTTATAGTTTTCTATATATAGGTCTTTAGTTTCTTTAGGCAGATATATTCCTAAGTATTTTATTCTTTCCATTGTAATGGTGGATGGAATTGTTTCCTTAATTTCTCTTTCAGTTTTCTCATTATTAGTGTATAGGAATGCAAGGGATTTCTGTGTGTTGATTTTATATCCTGCAACTTTACTATAATCATTGATTAGTTCTAGTAATTTTCTGGTTGAGTCTTTAGGGTTTTCTATGTAAAGGATCATGTCATCTGCAAACAGTGAGAGTTTTACTTCTTCTTTTCCAATTTGGATTCCTTTTATTTCTTTTTCTGCTCTGATTGCTGTGGCCAAAACTTCCAAAACTATGTTGAATAGTAATGGTGAAAGTGGGCACCCTTGTCTTGTTCCTGACTTTAGAGGAAATGCTTTCAATTTTTCACCATTGAGGATAATGTTTGCTGTGGGTTTGTCATATATAGCTTTTATTATGTTGAGGTATGTTCCTTCTATTCCTGCTTTCTGGAGAGTTCTTATCATAAATGGATGTTGAATTTTGGCAAAGGCTTTCCCTGTATCTATTGAGATAGTCATATGGTTTTTGTTTTTCAATTTGTTAATGTGGTGTATAACATTGATTGATTTGCGGATATTGAAGAATCCTTGCATCCCTGGGATAAAGCCCACTTGGTCATGGTGTATGATCTTTTTAATGTGTTGTTGGATTCTGATTGCTAGAATTTTGTTAAGGATTTTTGCATCTATGTTCATCAGTGATATTGGCCTGTAGTTTTCTTTTTTTGTGGGATCTTTGTCAGGTTTTGGTATTAGGGTGATGGTGGCCTCATAGAATGAGTTTGGAAGTTTACCTTCCTCTGTAATTTTTTGGAAGAGTTTGAGCAGGATAGGTGTTAGCTCTTCTCTAAATTTTTGGTAGAATTCAGCTGTGAAGCCGTCTGGACCTGGGCTTTTGTTTGCTGGAAGATTTTTGATTACAGTTTCAATTTCCGTGCTTGTGATGGGTCTGTTAAGAGTTTCTATTTCTTCCTGGTCCAGTTTTGGAAAGTTGTACTTTTCTAAGAATTTGTCCATTTCTTCCACGTTGTCCATTTTATTGGCATATTATTGTTGATAGTAGTCTCTTATGATCCTTTGTAGTTCTGTGTTGTCTGTTGTGATCTCTCCATTTTCATTTCTAATTTTATTGATTTGATTTTTCTCCCTTTGTTTCTTGATGAGTCTGGCTAATGGTTTGTCGATTTTATTTATCCTTTCAAAGAACCAGCTTTTGGCTTTGTTGATTTTTGCTATGGTCTCTTTTGTTTCTTTTGCATTTATTTCTGCCCTAATTTTTAAGATTTCTTTCCTTCTAGTAACCCTGGGGTTCTTCATTTCTTCCTTTTCTAATTGCTTTAGGTGTAGGGTTAGGTTATTTATTTGACTTTTTTCTTGTTTCTTGAGGTATGCCTGTATTGCTATGAACTTTCCCCTTAGGACTGCTTTTAAAGTGTCCCACAGGTTTTGAGTTGTTGTGTTTTCATTTTCATTAGTTTCTATGCAAATTTTGATTTCTTTTTTGATTTCTTCAGTGATTTGTTGGTTATTCAGCAGCGTGTTGTTCAGCCTCCATATGTTGGAATTTTTAATAGTTTTTCTCCTGTAATTGAGATCTAATCTTACTGCATTGTGGTCAGAAAAGATGCTTGGAATGATTTCTATTTTTTTGAATTTACCAAGGCTAGATTTATGGCCCAGGATGTGATCTATCCTGGAGAAGGTTCCATGTGCGCTTGAGAAAAAGGTGAAATTCATTGTTTTGGGGTGAAATGTCCTATAGATAGCAATTAGGTCTAACTGGTCTATTGTATCGTTTAACGTTTGTGTTTCCTTGTTAATTTTCTGTTTAGTTGATCTATCCATAGGTGTGAGCGGGGTATTAAAGTCTCCCACTATTATTGTGTTATTGTTAATTTCTCCTTTCATACTTGTTAGCATTTGTCTTACATATTGCGGCGCTCCCGTGTTGGGTGCATATATATTTATAATTGTTATATCTTCTTCTTGGATTGATCCTTTGATCATTAGGTAGTGACCATCTTTGTCTCTTTTCACAGCCTTTGTTTTAAAGTCTATTTTATCTGATATAAGTATTACTACTCCTGCTTTCTTTTGGTCCCTATTTGCATGGAAAATCTTTTTCCAGCCCTTCACTTTCAGTCTGTATGTGTCCCCTGTTTTGAGGTGGGTCTCTTGTAGACAACATATGTAGGGGTCTTGTTTTTGTATCCATTCAGCCAGTCTTTGTCTTTTGGTTGGGGCATTCAACCCATTTACATTTAAGGTACTTACTGATAAGTATGATCCCGTTGCCATTTACTTTATTGATTTGGGTTCGAGTTTATACACTGTTTTTGTGTTTCCTGTCTAGAGAATATCCTTTAGTATTTGTTGGAGAGCTGGTTTGGTGGTGCTGAATTCTCTCAGCTTTTGCTTGTCTGAGAAGCTTTTGATTTCTCCTTCATATTTGAATGAGATCCTTGCTGGGTACAATAATCTGGGCTGTAAGTTATTTTCTTTCATCACTTTAAGTATGTCTTGCCATTCCCTCCTGGCTTGAAGAGTTTCTATTGAAAGATCAGCTGTTATCCTAATGGGAATTCCCTTGTGTGTTATTTGTTGTTTTTCCCTTGCTGCTTTTAATATTTGTTCTTTGTGTTTGATCTTTGTTAATTTGATTAATATGTGTCTTGGGGTGTTTTGCCTTGGGTTTATCCTGTTTGGGACTTTCTGGGTTTCTTGGGCTTGGGTGATTATTTCCTTGCCCATTTTAGGGAAGTTTTCAACTATTATCTCCTCAAGTATTTTCTCATGGTCTTTCTTTTTGTCTTCTTCTTCTGGGACCCCTATGATTCGAATGTTGTAGCGTTTAATATTGTCCTGGAGGTCTCTGAGATTGTCCTCATTTCTTTTAATTTGCTTTTCTTTTATCCTCTCTAATTCATTTATTTCTACCATTCTATCTTCTAATTCACTAATCCTATCTTCTGCCTCTGTTATTCTACTATTTGTTGCCTCCAGAGTGTTTTTAATTTCATTTATTGCATTATTCATTTTATATTGACTCTCTTTTATTTCTTCTAGGTCCTTGTTAAACCTTTCTTGCATCTTCTCAATCTTTGTCTCCAAGCTATTTATCTGTGATTCCATTTTGATTTCAAGATTTTGGATCAATTTCACTATCATTATTCGGAATTCTTTATCAGGTAGATTCCCTATCTCTTCCTCTTTTGTTTCGCTTGGTGGGCTTTTATCCTGTTCCTTTATCTGCTGGGTACTCCTCTGTCTCTTCATCTTGTTTAAATTGCTGAGTTTGGGGTGTCCTTTCTGTAATCTGGCAGTTTGTGGAGTTCTCTTTATTGTGGCGTTTCCTCGCTCTGTGTGGGTTTGTACAGGTGGTTTGCCAAGGTTTCTTGGTTAGGGAAGCTTGTGTCAGCGTTCTGGTGAGTGGAGCTGTATTTCTTCTCTCTCCTTTCGAAGACTTGGGTTGCTTTTCTGGGTGCCTGATGTCCTCTGCCGGCTTTCAGAAGTTGTTTTGTGGAATTTACTCGGTGTTTAAATGTTCTTTTGATGAATTTGTGGGGGAGAAAGTGTTCTCCCCGTCCTTCTCCTCCGCCATCTTAGCTCCTCCTCCCCTGTCTTTACGTTAAATATCATAAACATTGAATACCTTTCCCTACATCACCAATATCTCAATAGAGGGTCTCCATAAATATAAATGTCAGTTATAAAGTAGTTAGTATATTTTGGATAACTTATGCAAATCAATATTATGCCATTAACTTATAATAATAACAAAGTATTGATATAAGAAAGAAGAAAGAGATCTATAGAAACAAAGGGTTAAATGCTAAGTTGTATAAAATTGCTAGCTAAGCTTTTGCATGAAATACATAATTTTAAGTTGAACTAGGACTCTTTTTGCATGCCTAGTAACAGAAAATGATTCATTGGAAGAAAGAAGTTAATTTCTCATTGGATTCTCATTTTTCTTTTCGTTTTTTCCTCCTTGTTTTAGAAGTCATATGGAATTTATATAGAGAGTTCTGCAACCATTACTAACATTCATTCATAAGAACTTATTCTAAAATTCATGTTCATTTCTACAGATGAAAACTTTCTAAACAGACAATCCATGTTTTATGCATTTAGGGAAATATCATGTTATGGCATAGTAGCTTAGAATAGCTAGAACACAGTATATTAAAGATGTTAATCAAATTCCATTTTTGAAAACCAAGAGATGTTTTCACATCTGATTTTTTTCCATAATTATTTTTATGGGCACCAGATCCAAAAATCACATACCATACCAAATGTGAGTAGTAATCTCATATTTCAACCAGAAACTATTATTAAAGTTTTGTTTTTTAAAAATATTGTATTTAAGCAGCTACATCTGTTCCAGATGAGGATAGGTTCTATTACATAATTTATAAGAATGGTGTTTTCTATCTTTAGCCAATTCTTCAATCAATTATCTTGGGTAAATATTCAGAATTATAATACTAAAGTCAACAGAGATGAAACTCTTTTCTGTGACTTTACTTAATTCATTAAGGTAAGAATAAATGACATTGTAAGGATCTATGTTAAGTGTTCCCCAATCCCTAGACATCCAACTGTGTGTGTGTTGTGTGTGTGTTAGTCACTCAGTCACGTCCAAGTCTTTGCGACCCCATGGACTTCAGCCCAACCAGGCTCCTCTGTCCAGGGGATTCTCCAGGCAAGAATACTGGAGTGGGTTGCCATTTCCTTCTCCGGGGCATCTTCCTGACCCAGGGATCAAACCAAAAGAAATTATAAAGCCATAAACAAAAAATTTGCACCTATAGAGTAAAAAGGAGGGAAACAAAGTCCTCACATTAGAGATTGGCAAGTATCAACAGTTTGATTTTTTTTGAGACATTCTCTAGCTTCAACATAACCTCATACATATAACTTTATATCCCTTATTCTCATTAAACCAAGTTGAGTTACTTGATATATAATGGTCTCATCATAACTACAATACGTCCCAATAAATACCTGAGAGCAAATATTAGCAAAATAATTTATTTTGAAATTTTTTATATTTCTGTGAAGCCTTCAACAAAGGCTAATTATCCATTAACAAGAATAGGACTGTGCCTCCCTGATAACTGTCACTAAGCTTAAAAAAAAAAAAAAAAGAAAGGAAAAAAACAGAGCATGGAGTTTGCTTCCCAATGGAAAACCTGAGATTATTTATTAATTATTTATGAAATTCAACTATAATCTCTTTTATAGGGACTCTATTGAGTGTGATACATTCAAGCAATTTCAGTTTAAGCAGTAGTTGCTTTTAACTGACAAGAGAAATATAAATGTGGTATTTGTTAACAATGCTGCTAATCCTATTTCCTGTATTTGAATAAATGTCCCCTTTAGCTAATAGACATATTTTATAGGTGACATTATAGTACACCATGATCACTGAGACATAATCATCCTTTACCACAAAATAATCCAGACTGTATATAATATCAATAATTCTTACAAGATGCCTGAGAAGTAGCAGATTAAGACACACATTCACAATGTTAAGCTTCACACAGCTAGAAGTAAATGGCAGGTGTCAGGATTAAAATCTAGGTCACAGTTGGTTCCAGGGCCTTCACTTGTTCCACTTCACCATCATTACTGATAAATCCTGATAAATCCTCATGGAGCTAAATGCAGCATCATTTCTTAGATGTTTGAAGTACAAAGATTGATGAGAAATTGTCCTTACCTCTAAGGAACTTACAACCTAGCTGCAGAAATAAGGCATATACGTAAAGAAACATCTACATTAAGGGCCTATCAGAGCTGTTTTTATGGGAGTGAAAGGAGATCAAGTTCCCAAAGGAACAGACCATAGAGGAAGTCAGTAACAGTGGATGCCACATTTCACACTGTATTACATGGTTGCTTCAGGATATCTGTCTAGAATAGTGGAGAGGGGGAAAAGAAAAAAAAAACAAAACCATATGCTTAGAAATGGAAGGCTAGGCAAGCTGCCTATCTTGTCTATTATAAATGTGGACTCTCAATCAATGGCTCCTTACCTTCCGGCTGTACTCAGCTGGTCCAGCTTGTCTGTTTCCACTCCGTGGAGCTTCAAACACACTCCTCAGCTCATCAAGGGCAATGGAGAACCGTTCAATCCTGTGCCGACCACTCAGGGAATCCTCCTTCAGCACTTCCAGCTGACCATAGTCCCTAGAGTAATCACTCTTGTCCTCAGGGCACTTCTCTTCAGGCTCTACACTCAATATCTCTTCTCTGACACTTCGGAGCAGACTTGGAGGATCTGGAGGTCCAGGTGTTGATGCTACCTCTCCTTCAGGTTCAAGCAATTTGTTTTCTTGAGGCTGGAAAAGCCTGCAACGACTGCCCCTGGGACTGTACTCGCTTTTCTGGTAATCGCTGGATTCCCATTTCTGCCGCAGGAGGTTCAAAGAGCCCTTCTGCATTGGGAACATGGATGATTCCAGGTTGTCCTGCAATATCAAAAGTCCTTTCATTAAAGATATGTGTGAATAATTTTCTAAACATTGTTTAGGCGTGCCAGATCTTGGATTTGTGTTCCAGTGTAGAAATCCAGCTTTGCTATATAATTTCTGGCTCATGACTTGACCCTTCAAAGTTATGTCAGTTAACTGAGAATTAGATTATGGAGAGGACTGATTTGTACAGCCATGGACAGTTGTGTCCAACTCTTTGCAACTCCATGGACTATAGAGTCCATTGAATTCCATAGAATTCTCCAGGCCATAATACTGGAGTGGGTGGCCTTTCCATTCTCCAGGGGATCTTTCCAACCCAGGGATCCAACCCGGGTCTCCTGCATTGTGGGTGGATTCTTCACCAGCTGAGCCACAAGGGAAGCCCAAGAATACTGGAGTGGGTAGCCTATCCCTTCTCCAGAGAATCTTCCTGACCCAGGAAATGCACCAGGGTCTCCTGCATTGCAGGCGGATTCTTTACCAACTGAGCTATCAGGGAAGCCCTAAGTCATGAACATTTGACTATAAGTGTTGATTTATAGGCAAAACTATAAAATCATACATATATATCAAAACCATATATAGACAAAACTAGGAAAACATTATTTTCTTCCCTTTTTTTATGTTAAATCAGCCAATAATTACTTACAAAGTAAAATTTAAGCAATATTCTCTCATCATTTAGTATATTCTGTTAGTCATCCAGTCATGTATGTTCTGAGGAAAAAGCAATTTAACAAGTCCAATAGGAATGTCATTCCCAGGTGGTGCTAGGGCTAAAAAAAATCCATATGCCAATTCAGGAGACTCAAGAGACATGGGTTTGATCCCTGGGTAGGAAAGATCCCCTGAAAAAGGAAATGGCAACCCACTCCAGTATTCTTGCCCGGGAAATCCCATGAACAGAGCAGCCTAGCGTGCTACAGTCCATGGGGTCACAAAAAGTCAGACACGACTGGGTGATTTAATAACAGGAAAAAAGGGGGTTTATTTTCTGCCTGTAACCATTCAGGACTTCTTTTGTAATTCTTGGTTTCTGCAAATGTATTAACTTAAAAGATTTGGACTAATAGCTAAAAGCTATTACACTTTTGCTATGAGAAAAATACTTTGATAATAATTTATATGTATACCTCATTTTAATTCCAATATTCTCAAAATGAGTTAGTTGCTACTATGAATACTATTTCAGGTAAGGAAGTTGAGAATTAATTTGCCTAAGGTTCTGTATGACAGAGACTGGATTTAAAATACAACTGTGTGACTGCAGAACCTTCCCTTTTAGCCACTGGAGTGTAATGTCTTCTTTGTACTTCAAGTGTCTAATTCATATCTCATTACGAAACTGATTAAATTTTAACTTTGATACAGAGTTTTGTGGTGAGTAGGAAAAAATCAAGTTGTAAAATGTACTTTTACCAGAAACAAATATATATACACACATAAATGAATCATAGGCATCAAGAGCTACACATTAGCATGAATTCTTGTCATAGAAACAGCAACTTTCTGCTGTAACCCAGAGATTCTACACAGTACATTTGGGGCTTCAAAAAATATATTTTGCTCTTAAAGGATGACGCTTTTTCTTGGAAAAGTATTAGCACAGTGGGTATCATAAACAATCTCACTTAGATTAAGTGAGAGTATCTCAAAAGGTCACCTAATAAAATGGCTCCAGACTTCTCTGTCCACCAACCACATTATAAAAAATGTTTTTATGCACTGGGATTCAGTGCACATATATTAATAAATTTATTTATAGGTATACATACATATATGTATATGAAGTGAACTTGTTTTCATTAAATAATTTTTCACTTTACTATGTGAAATGTCTGACGATATTTTCTAATATCCTTCACTTAAGAAAATGTTTTCTAGCCACTAACTGATTAATGGTTGACTAATGGTTCATAGACTGCTGGCTAGCTCTATATGTGCAGTAGGAGCTCAATCCCAGGTTGGGTTTTACCAACTGTGTGACCTTGCAAAAGCTTCATTGGTAAAATGGACTTATATACATTAAGGGTTTATTTTGAGAAACGCACTAGATAATATGTAAAATGTCTAGTGTGAATTAGATCTTCTAGTAGCTGTTAGTTCCATTCCCAGATCCATCTCTGGCAAATCATTTTAATCACTCAATCATTTATGCTAAGTGGGAGTCTCCTAGATAAGAAAGCTTTACAGAAAGAGGTTATTTTAAACCACAAATCCACAAGCTGAACAGACTGGAAATTTTGGTTTTAATGATATTGCTAATTAATAAGTTTGGATTAGCCTCTTATTATAGAAAGTCTCAATAAAACAGTAGCACCCAACAAGACCTGAATATCTGTTTTGGAGAATGATCAACATATGGTGAGAGTCTGATCAACATATGCTGAAAATGTCTGTGTCTCATGTATAGATGGACTTCAGAGAAAATCTTACTAGCAAAGGAAAGAATGGTGGAAACATTTCACAGCTGGTAATAGTGACCTCATGAGGTTATTTAATGAAAAAATTGTTTCTGAGTCAGTCTTGCATAATTAGGAATGGAAACCTGGGAGGGAAAAAACTCGAAGATGGAGAAGGAAAACCACTTTTCTCATATAGGAAAGGTGATCCTAATATTCAAAACTGACTTGGAAATTCTATCTCTAGATGAAGATGGAATAGGCACATTTTCTCAATTCCTCTCTCTAAATATAGCTAAAAATCCTGGAAATAATACATACAATGAAACATAAGAGGGCTTTGAAAGAGAAGGCAGACAGTCCAGGAACTTTTGCACTTGAGGAACAAAATGGTAGTGAATTCCTTGAGTTTTCTTTTAGTCATATATCCAGAACATGTTGCTCAAAGAGCCAGTAACCTAAAGACTCCAATAGGAGCAAACAGCCTGCTGTCTCTTGCAAAAGAAGTAGGAAAGGGGAAAGTTAGCAAAACTTTTAGACAATAATTGCCATACCTCTCTGGACTCCAATGGGGATTGCTACAATTCAGTTTAACTATCTGGCATTAGCACAGATTCCAAAGGTTAAGGCTTCAGTGCCACAAGACTTCCCCTACTTCAGAGGCCAGTTATAAGTCCCTGGTTGCCATATGTACCTTGGACAAACTGCTTATAAGTTGGGGGTAATCATGATTCCCTACTCAGGTTTGTTAATTTTCTAGAAGGGTGTATAGAACTCAGAAAGTTACATTACTTAAATGTACCTTTTTATTATAAAGGATACAACCTATGGACAGTCAAATCTAAAAGATGCATAGGCCAAGTATGGGAGGGGTTGTGGAGCCTCCATGCCTTCTCCAGGCGTGCTATTCTCCAAGCACTTTGATGTAGTCACCAACCCAGAAGCCCTCCAAATCCACCATTTAAAGAGCTTTTACACAGGTATCATTATGTCAGGGGAGTTTGTAATTTCCTCAGTTCTGTCTCACTGCAGCAAAAATTTGAAGTGATGGATGGATCGGTAATACAGCTCAGTTTTAATCGGCAAGCAGAAGGAAAAGACATCCTAGAGGTGTGAGGGTAGGCCGGCCCAAAAGATGTGAAGAGAAGAAGGGCTCCTGACTCAATTTTGGCTTCTCTTTTTGTATGTTTTTTCTCCTCCCCCTGAGCTTGCCCTCTGTAAATTGGGCTAGTCAGGAGGGCTGTTTTACCTGAGATTCTCACTCTGGTCCTTGGACCTTCCTTTGTTCTGTTTTCATGGGCTTTTTCCTTTCTTTGTCTTTTAGCCACCGCCATTATGGACTCCTTTTTCCTATTCTAACTATCTAACAATTACATAGGCATGATTGATTAAATCATGGGTGATTGATGATTAACTCAATCTCTAGCCCTATTCCCCTCATTGGAGGTCAGGGTGTGTGGTTAAAATTTCCATCTTTTAATCACGCTTTGGTGTTTCTGGTGAGTAACCCTCATTTTGAAGCTATCTTGGGCCCCCAGCCATCAGTCACCTCATCATCATACGAAACACAGTCAGTCATCACTTCAGAGATTCTAAAAGCTTTAGGAGTGGTGTGCCAGGAGCGAGAGACAAAGATCAAATATATATTTATCACAAATCCCTCATTGACTTCCCTTCCCTACCACTATAACCATGGTATCAGAGAAAACTGGGTGAAGAGCCAGGATTTTCATACCCATTCAATGGTAATAAAGTCTTCCTCCAAGATACCATTGGTGGCCATGTAAGGATCATGGATTTCCCTGTAGCTCAAATGGTAAAGAATCTGCCTGCGATGCAGGAGACCTGGGTTTGATCCCTGGGTTGGGAAGTTCCTCTGGAGAAGGGAATGGCAATCCACTCTAATATTCTTGCCTGGAGAATTCCATAGACTGAGAAACCTGGCGGGCTACAGTCCATGGGGTCCCAAAGAGTTGGACACGACTGAATGACTAACACACACACACACACACACACACACACACAAGGATCATGTATTTTTGCACCACCTAGTGGCAATGAAACATTTTTCCTCTTCCCTGACTGTATCAGAGGATGCTGGAGTTTGCAGCTACAACTTTCACCAACATTCACTGTTGGTAGGGGTTCTCTTCTAGCAGTGGTATCGGTGGAGGCTACAGGGGGAGCCATAAAAGGGAGCAATCCCCTCCCCAGCCAGGCAGGATGATATCAGTGAATCCCACCACCACATAATAGTAGTGGATTCCCTTTTCCAGGAAGTCAAAGAACACTAACTGGGGAAACTGGACTTCTACCTCAACTTGGCAATAATGAGGCAACTCCTCCCTTCATCTTCTGAGACAGATTTAGGTAAGATCCAAAGTTCATAACATAGTTACCCAAGTATCCAGATACTGAAATGCCATGAAAACCTAAAAACTGAAGGAGAAAAACAATCAATGGGTAATAACATTGAGGTCACTCAGACATTTGGAATTATCTGACAATAATTTTCAAGTAGTCATCATAAAATTGCTAAATGAACAATTACAAACTGCTTTAAACATGTTCAAATGGAAAAGGCTTAGCAAATAGAAGATTAAAAGAAACAAATTGAAATTTTAGAAATGAGATATAAATAAAGCAAAAGAAAAGGAAACTTCACTGAATAGTCTCAGCAGAATGGAAAGGACAAAATAAGGGGTCAATGAACTCAAATACAGAATGATAGAAATTACCTGATGTAAACACATAAAGAAAATATAGTAAAAAAAAAGTAGAACATCAGAGACCAGTGAGACCATAAGAAAGACCTAGCATTCATGTCATTGGGATCCCAGAAGAAGAGGAGAAAGATGGTGGTGCTGAAAAATATTATTAGACAACATGGATAAAAATTTTCTAACTTTTTAAACAACAAAAGATATGAAAAGACATAGTAAGATATAGTAAAAAAAAAAAAAAAAGACAGTAAAAAAAAGTTGAGTGAATCCCTGCGACACATCAAAATAAAATTTCAGAAAAACAAAATTTTGAAAAAAACAGAAATATTGAAATCAGTAAGAAATATATGAAACCTTACCTATCGAAGAAAAACAATTTGAATGACAGTGAATATCTCATCGGAAACCATGAAGTTCAGGAGGAAGTGACAAATATTTTTCAAGTGCTAATAGAAAATGACCGTCAACCCCAAATTATGTCTCTACCAAAATTAACCTTCAGAAATGAAGGCAAAGTGACAATATTCTTGAAGAAAAACTAAGAGAATCCATTACCATCAAACTTACCCTAAGAGAATGACTAAGGGAGTTCTTGAAATACAAAAGAAACAACGCAAAGAGCAAAATCATAGACAAATGCATTAGACTGTCTCGTCTTGAATATTCTAAAATATGTTGATGGTTGATACAATAAGTATATCACTATCTGATATGGTACTCAGTATATGGAGATGATTTATTTGAGACAATTATATTATGGACTAGCAATAGTGAAGGGATAAAGAAGGTGAAGTTTCTACATTTCACTCAAGCTGGGAGATTGTTGAGGCCAATAGATTGTGTTAAGTTATATGTGTATAATGTGAGACCTACAGAAAGCACTTAAAAAATACATCACATATGAGATATATTAAAATGCACTATAGATAAATCAAAATAAATTCCAAGAGCTATTCAAATTACTCACAGATGGCATGAAAAAGTAAAGAGAGAAACGAAAAGCAGAGGGAATAAGATAAAACAAAATAAAATGGTGGGCCCAGTAATATTATTATATAAAATATAAATGGTCTAAAAAACTAATTAAAAGACAGAGATTGCAGAGTACATAAAAATTATTAGCTAACTAACTATATATATATGGACATTATACTGAGTGAAAAATCCAATCTCAAAAAATTCACATAGTGTATGATTATATTTATATAACATTCATGAAATTGAAAAATTATAGATATGTGGAACAGATTAGTGGCTGCCAGAGGTTATGAATACAGGGGTCAGGTGGGTTGAGTGAAGTAAAAGATTTGTGAGAGGATGAAACATTCCACATCTTTCTTGCTTTGGTTGTAAAGAATGAACAGCTATAACAAAAGTACAAAAGTCTACACATGATAAAATGGCATGAAAATATATATGTATATATATACACACATTGTGTCTATATTGACTTCCTGCTTTTGATAATATTCTATAGTAATGAGGTTCATAAGCTCATTTTGCATTATGTTTGCAACTTCCTGTGAACCTAGAATAATTTCAAAATAAAATAGTAAACTCTGGGAGCTGGTGATGGACAGGGAAGCCTGGCATGCTGCAGTCCATGCAGTAGCAAAGAGTCGGACACAACTGAGCAACTGAACTGAGCTGAAGATGTTGAAAACCAAAAATAAATAAATAAATAAATAAAACAGTGATTTGGTAGTAATTCCTCCTGATTTTATTTTACTTGGGAAGGATTAGAAACATAGAAATAGCATTTCACCTTGTGCAGTAACATAGAGTGGTAAGGTACTCTGCTACATAGGTCACTGATATGAATGGTAAGCTACATGCCTATGTCAGTTGTCAATTTATTGCCTCTCACCTCAAGGTGTACCATTCAATATATGCACCATGATAAATGCACCATCACCATCACCGACTCAATGGACACGAGTTTGAGCAAGCTCCAGGAGATGGCGAATGACGGGGAAGCTTGGCGTGCTACAGTCCGTGCAGTTGCAAAGAGTCGGAGACGACTGAGCCACTAAACAACAACGAATGACTAAACCCCTTTAAGCGTTTCTTCTTTATAACGTTTAGCTTTCTCAGTAGAGGGCGCCAGAGGGACACTGTAGGAAGAAGAGCTTATATAGCAAGTTCTTGCATGGCTGCTGTGTCAGGGGTTAGGAGAATGTGAGAACACCCAGTGGAGCTTGTCCAGTCACAGTCATGGAACGCCACCACTCATGATCTTATAGCCTTAGCCTGGGGATAATCTTTCCACAGTCCTCTCAGGATGGAAACAAATCCCATAGCTGCCTGTGTCCTGGAGGGTCACACAGGGAGCAGCTGTTGATTCTAGGAGGCCTTGAGCAGCCTGCGTGCAGCTGGTCCATAACACAGGAGATAACACCCATCTGCTGTTTCCTCTGCCAGCTCCTGCACAGTTTCTGTCCTCTGAAGTCTCTAGCCCAGATAGGCACACTGATTACCACTGCATTTCCTTGCTACCAATTGTTGATCACCCATTCAGGCTGTACCCTGAAGGCATATTGCTTGTTTAGAAACTCCAGAGCAGCTCCAGCCTAGCTAAACCAGCAAGCCTCTCCACTCTGCTTTTCTAGGGCTGAGCCACACCTTCTCCAAGGGGGTCTGAACTCTTTTTGAGTTTGTCCTTCCTTGGTTACTCTCCCTCAGCCCTAGGGTACCATATAGTATTTCCTTATATATTATGGTTACACTTTTATTGTGGCTGTTAATTCTTCATATTAAACTTTTGCTGTTTAACCTGTATTTGGTTTGTATTTGCTGATTACACACCGGCATAATACTCTTGCTCAATAAGAGATGCTGCTGTGTAGTTGCTGTCATGTTTGACCCTTTGAAACCCCACGGACTGTAGCGTGCCAGGCTCCTCTGTCCATGGGATTTCCCAGGCAAGAATACTGGAGTGGGTTGACATTTCCTTCTCCAGGGAATATTCCTGACCCAGGGATAGAAACTGTGTCTCCTTCTTGGTAGGCAGATTCTTTACCACTGAGCCATCTGGGAAGTCCTCAGTAAGAAATATCTACTATCTAACTCCAACAAGTAGGTCACGAGCCCACATGTTTTCAGTATTGTCATGATGATGCATGCCACTGTTCCCCTTATGACTAAGTGTGCTGGAATGTGGTATGGCTGAGAATAACTCTTCTTCCTATATTCCCTGGTTAGGAAATGACAGTCAACATGGCAGATGGAGGCATTGCCCTTAAAGTGTCCTATTGAACTCTATAGTCTTCCATGACATTTTACAGAAAACATTACAGCAAGTATTATCTAGATAAATAAGTTTAAGAAACTTAATATTCATACTGTTCTGAGAGAGCTATAATGTGAACTTTTAAATTAAAGGCTGTTGAAAAATCTTTGAGACAAAAAGAAGCCTAAGCAATTCAGGGGGGGTGTTCTACGCTTATTTAAGCAAAGGACCTTTTATCATAAACTGCTCCTAACATCCTTAAGTGTTATCTTTCATCAGAGCCATTTTGGAAAGTATTGACATAAGGCAAAAATCACTAACTAGAAAAAGTAAGCCTCAGATTTCTTCTTAGTGTGTGTGTGTGTGTGTGTGTGTGTGTGTTTGCGCACGCGCACGTCTGTGCATGTGCATGCTCAGTTGCTCAGTCATGTCCAATTCTTTGTAACCCTGTGGACTGTAGCCCACTAGGCTCTTCTGTCCATGGGGTTTTTCAGGCAAGATTACTGGAGTGGGTTGCCATTTAATAAACTGATTAGTTATTCATCTAAGTTATGATTTCAACAAGTTTTTTAAAAGTGTTTCTGTTAATTACTATATTTAACCAATACCTTTTTGTATTTTTGTTTTATTAGTAAACAGCTGGCATCTGTTAAAAACCACATGACAAACTGCAACATTTAGGTATAAAAAGGAGAGAATTTCCCCAAATTGAGGAATCTGGGATGTGTGAACTGAGGAAGATAACTGCATATTTTGTAACAACCAAAATCCACAGGACTGGAAAAGGTCAGTTTTCATTCCAATCCCAAAGAAAGGCAATGCCAAAGAATGCTCAAACTACCGCACAATTGCACTCATCTCACACACTAGTAAAGTAATGCTCAAAATTCTCCAAGCCAGGCTTCAGCAATATGTGAACCGTGAACTTCCTGATGTTCAAGCTGGTTTTAGAAAAGGCAGAGGAACCAGAGATCAAATTGCCAACATCTGCTGGATCATGGAAAA
>NW_011495014.1:2203373-2209963 GCF_000754665.1 Bison bison bison
TCAAGGCTATGGTTTTTCCTGTGGTCATGTATGGATGTGAGAGTTGGACTGTGATGAAGGCTGAGTGCCGAAGAATTGATGCTTTTGAACTGTGGTGTTGGAGAAGACTCTTGAGAGTCCCTTGGACTGCAAGGAGATCCAACCAGTCCATCCTGAAAGAGATCAGCCCTGGGATTTCTTTGGAGGGAATGATGCTAAAGCTGAAACTCCAGTACTTGGGCCACCTCATGCGAAGAGTTGACTCATTGGAAAAGACTGATGCTGGGAGGGATTGGGGGCAGGAGGAGAAGGGGACAGCAGAGGATGAGATGGCTGGATGGCATCATTGACTCGATGGAAGTGAGTCTGGGTGAACTCCGGGAGTTGGTGATGGACAGGGAGGTGTGCTGCGATTCATGGAGTCGCAAAGAGTCGGACACAACTGAGTGACTGAACTGAACTGAAAATCACTGAATTAAAATGTAGTTAAAATCAAAGAAAATTTTAACTTAAAAACCTGGGTTGAAATAAAGATCCCCAGGAACTGTGTAAGTGATCTACCTGTGACTGTACTGCAAAGGGGCCCGTTGGTTATACATCCTCTTCTTTCACATTCAGTAAGACAAGACTGGACTCACACAGGACCTACTTGTGTTCACGTATCCAGAGGCTTGTTTCTGGATATGGTAGAATCTAGACCCCCAGGTGAGCAATGCTCAAGAACAACTTGAGTTTAGGAATTTGGACTTTGGTTTTCAGTGTTGAGTGGATGTCTTGCCCAAGTTAGGCATAACTACATTGAGTCAGTTGAGACAGAGGTTTTAGCTAAGCAGACTGAGGTAGAGTAAAACTCAAAAATGTCCACAGGAGCAGGATTAACTGAAAAAAAAAAAAGAGAGAGAGAGAGAAAGCACTAGGCATAATACATCCAATGTTGGCATAGAAATCATGCTGTCTTGCATTGTCACATGTGACACAGAGTGTTTTGATCTAACTTCAGTAAATGGACTGTGCATTTTTCCTTGTTTAGGGGATTGTGTTAATGATTTAATAGATTTTCAAGCAATATTCTTCTCTATCATCCTCTTTCTCTGGGATTTCAACACCATGTTCTTACAGTCTCATATATTCCTTATTTTCTCTCCTTCCAGAAGACTTTTGCAAATGCTGTTCTTTCTGCCTCCATTCTCTTCCCCCTTATGTTCTGATACCTCATAATTATGCTTCTGGTCTCAATTTAAGGCATGACTCTCTTGAAGAACAATTCCTGACTTATCAAAGATGCTGTGGTTCACTATTTAATAAGCATCTGAGGTCATTTTAAGGAAGGTGATCTGAAGTCCACACTTTTCGGATCTGTTGTGAAACAATAATAAAAAGAGTAATAGTTTGTATGGACTGACAGAGATAAAATCTGCCAAGGTTTAGTGTATTATATAAATGAGCCAACATTCACATGAGGATTCCAAAGTCTTTAGTTCTTGTTGCTACCCAGTGATCTGCTTGCTATCTTATATAAAAGAGTATCAGGTGTATAGAGGGAGAATTTTTAAGCAAGGAAAGGAAAACCTTAACCAAGATTAAGTCATCAAGGCATTAACAACTGAACACTTACAAAAATGTTCTTATACCTTGTGATCTCTGTAAGAATTATCTCCTGCCTCTATTATTGTTACATTGAGTTCATTTATAAATACAATTATAGTATATAGCTATAATAATATATAACATAATATGTAATTATAACACTATGTGATATATAAGGTATGTGGCACATGTCACGAACAACAATGATTTTTGCCTGTCAAGCACACCAATCTGCTCAAAGAAAAATTAAGTCTCTGAGCAACTCTTGGTGAGAAGAAAAATTACCAAATGCTTTCCCGTTCTACTGAAATTCCCTGAAGTCAAATTTTAAATAAGCTTTGTAAATAGTCTTATATGGTTGATTTACTAGCACTTGTAAATCATTACTCTTGTTTCTTGTATTTAGAAACATGCTTTGGTGTGATTTTGTTCTAAGAGTGTTTCAGGTTTAAAGCAGAGTTATTTATCAATTGGAAACACACTTCCAGATCTAAAAGATATATGATTATTATTAAAGAATCATAGTAAGTGAAAACTTTTGAACAGCAAGGGAGACAAAAGTGCTGATAATTTTGGCTTATGTTTCCAAAAGGGAACATTTATCCTGAAGTAATAATTTAATAGAAGAACCCTCTTTATATGCAAATGTCCCTTCCAGCATTTTTATAGTCATTATAAAAGAAAATCCTAAAGTGCAAAGCATGAGGAATGTTTTAATTATAGTTCAGCTACACACTGAAATTATGTGACCATCTGAACTAGTAAATAGGAAGGTAGCATCAAAATATTGAAATAAATTTATAGTATAACATTAAGCAAATAAACACACAAAAGTAAATGTATTTCATTAATTCAAAATACATCCATATGTTCAAGAACTGAAAGCATTTTAAAAAGTAAAAATAATTGTGTTAGTGTATTGAGATTTGAGGAAGTTGGCTTTCCCACACTTAAAAAACAATAGTCTTTAGCAACTTTAAATTGTCTACCCCCTTCCTTGGGAGAGAAAAAAAAAATGATGCCTTTTGAAACAATTATAGATTTTTATGAAATATTTAAAAATATCCCACCTATTTACTCTAATATTTATAGCATCAAATTCCAATATTCTCAGTTTTCACGCAACAGAGAAAAGCCATTGAAGGTAATTCAAACCCAAGAGTCAGTTTACTGCAGTCATCTCTGTTTTAAATTACAACACTACCAAAGCCTCCCTAGAATCAGCATGCGATCATTCCTTTTTCCCTCTGTGGTTATGTATATATATTTATATTGTTTCTATGAAATGATGCTTGAGTCTGACTGCAAGTGATGTCATTTCCATTGCTCAAAATTCATGGCATGTCACATCAAGTAACCAGCCAAACATTATGATGGATACAAACTCGACTTCAGGAACTCAGGAAGCCTCTTCAACATATTTCCTGTGGGGACCTGGATGGGAAGCCTTTTGCCAGATACAGGAAGGTGGAGTTCTTCAGGGGATTATTTAACCCTGTTTACTGTATCCAGTCATTTAATGTTTATTTTGAAGTTCTGAACACAGCATGCTGCAGAGGGTTTGGACTGCATGACAAAGCTGTTTCATACAAGAATTTTTACATAAATCAACTTGCTTTTTAAAAATAAATGCCTGTTTGCATGCAATTATTTCTACTGGTTTCTAAATCTTTTATTTTCCCAACACACAGCACCCTCTAAACACTGCATTTCAGGGATCAGAGTAGAATCTGGGCTTCTCCTGAAGCCCTAAAATATGACTACAGTATAAAAATATGTTTTCACATACATTTTAGCTATTTTCATACCAAACAAATTTAGAAAACTCTGTCAATCAAATGAAGTCTCTACCAATTTAATAATAAAAAAATATCAGATTAGAATAAAAATGTATTATATGGTAGAACTCTTCGTAGTGGGTGTCTCGTCTTTGGTAACTACAGCTATATGCCTGGAAGGGGAAAATATTTTGCAATATAATACTAGCCTCCTTTAACACAGTAGCTAATGAGCCCAACAAGATGACAGAACATAAAATTGTGAGGCATATCAACATCAGCAAACTGTAGTTTCAAAGTACAAAACTAAAGTTTTCTAAGAACATGCCAAATTTCTGCTGTCACTGAGCCAGATTCTCTGGCAAGGAAATCCTCAGTCTTGCAACTGTAGAAAGCAAGTTAAGATTAGGGAAATATTTTAAACTAGCATCTTCCAAAAATGTGTAAGAATCCCTAGCATTAGGTTTATAGTACTAATATTAGTGTAATTTATTTTTCTCTTTTGGTTATATTTCTTTTATCCAGCATTCAGTATTTTTGTTCTGACTTTGAAATATTCTCAGACAGTACTCATTTTTTCAGAGAAAAAAATCTTAAAGGCAATGACAAAAAATATTTGTCAAAAAATTAATTGAGCTATTTTGGGGAGGAAACTTTTAATTAGTTTTGGCAAATAGTTGCTGAACATCTCCCTGATAAGAATTTGAAAGAAATGAATCAAGAGTTTCAAAGACTATTAAAAAAAAATCTGACTAAAGCTTTAATATTAGATGTTGCCGATTCCATTAATTTTTTTTTTGGTATTCTAACTTCATCAAAACAGATTTTCAATTAGTTTTCCTTCTGAAAATGTACCTAAAATTAGTACTTTACTTAATTTGTCACTAACAAGATACATGCATAATTCATATACATGAAGAAAAAGATAGGAATAATGCATTTGTTTATTATTCTTTCTTTAACCTCCTCATTCACATTTATTAAAAGAACTGGCAAAGCACCTAGCTAAGACAAGTTATTAAAAGAATTTGTGAAGTTGTATATTTGCAATAAGCTTATCTTACCGCCATGTCCTTTTCTGCCAAGTTCCTGTCCTGTGACTCGGCTACCACAGTTACATATCCATTAAAGGAAAATACAAATTTAACAGTTCTTTAACTCACTGATCTCATCTAACTAATGAACATCAAGCATGATGGACATACGTCGCTAGATAGCGGTTACAAGACACCAAATCTCTCATAGCTAGCTCTGGCAGCTACATTATTTAGTAAGTCATGGAAGAGAGAAGTGCACTTTCGACCATAACCCCTGCTTGTGCTGGGTACTCAGCTTACAAGGTTTGCCAGGTAAAGGCTGATTGAAGCAGCTTTTGTTTTCAAATTCTATAGAACAAAAACCCATCCACAGTCAAAGGACCGATCTCCCAGCATCCCGGAAACTGTCTGCAGGATGTAGATAACTGGTATTTAATAAAAGAAGATATTATTAAATGTTTCATGGATTATCCCAACCAGGCTGGGTACCAGACAATACCTGTTATTTAGCACAAAGCTCATGTTCTGTCACAGGCAGGCTTCTATGACTCTCACATACAGAATCCATGGGTAGAAAAACAACCATCCAAAAATAGCTCTTGTGAGGTTTAAAAGACATGTAAATACATATCTCAGTGTTCATAATATAAAGGAAAACAGTTTTAGAGTTTACTGTGGGAAGCTGCCTAAGGGTTAGAAAGGATCAGTCCCATGTTCTAGGGTTTACAATCTGGCCAAATGCACTGATTCCTACTTTTATCATGCATCAAAATCATCTGAGATGCTGTTAAAATTGCAGAGTCCTAAAACCCCAACTGGTGTGGAATGTGGCCTTGGGAATCTGCTTTCTTACAAACTACCACAAGTGATTCTGATTCCCATGGATGCCGGATTTAAAAAATACCTTGCTATGAGGAAGGAAGTATCAATGAACAGAAGATATAACATCATTCACTAATTCAATAAATGCTTGTGGAAGCCTACTAGAGGAAAGGCATAATGCTATATAGTTATAAAGCATTTATAAAACAACTTTAATATAAAAACAGAAAATATCAAGTGCTCGTGAAAGTATGGAAGAATTGGAATGTTTGCACATTGCTGGAGGGTACTTAAAATGGTGCAGCTTCTCTGGAAGACAGTATGGTGGTTCCCCACAAAATTACATGTGCATTTATCATGTGATTCAAAACTTTCATGTCAGAGTACATACCTAAAAGAAGTGAAAGCAGAAACTCAGACTTTTGCCCACCTGTTTTCATAGCAGCATATTCACAATATTCACAATAGTCAAAGGGTAGAGGTAAACAAGGTATCCATCAACATATGAATGGATAAGCAAAAGGTAGCACATACATACAATAGAATATTATTCTGCCTTTAAAAGGAAGGAAATTCTGATATATGCTGTTACATGGATGAACCTGAACCCTATACTGTGAAAGTCAGTTACAAAAGAACAGATACTGTACAGTTCTACTTATATGAGGTACTTGATGGAAGTGGTTTAGTCGCTAAGTTGTGTGTGACTCTTGAGACCCCATGGACTAGTGGGTTGCCATTTCCTTCTGCAACATATAAAGTACTTAGAATAGTCAAATTCATAGACATAGACTATTGAATAGTTGTTACCAGGGCTGACAGGAGAAGAGTTTGAAGAGTTACGGTTTAAGGGGTACAGAGTTTCAGTTTGGGATGATGAAAAATTTCTGGAGATGGATGATGGTGATGGTTACATAATAATGTGAATGCAATTAATGCCACAAAATGTAAACTTATAAAATGGCTGAAATGGTAAATACATACATAAATGGTATATCAGATCAGATCAGTCACTCAGTCGTGTGCGACTGTTTGCGACCCCATGAATCGCAGCACGCCAGGCCTCCCTACCATCACCAACTCCTGGAGTTCACCCAGACTCACATCCATCGAGTCAGTGATGCCATCCAGCCATCTCATCCTTTGTCGTCCCTTTCTCCTCCTGCCCCCAATCCCTCCCAGCATCAGAGTCTTTTCCAATGAGTCAAATCTTCGCATGAGGTGGCCAAAGTACTGGAGTTTCAGCTTTAGCATCATTCCTTCCAAAGAAATCCCAGGGCTGATCTCCTTCACAATGGACTGGTTGGATCTCCTTGCAGTCCAAGGGACTCTCAAGAGTCTTCTCCAACACCACAGTTCTAAAGCATCAATTCTTTGGCGCTCAGCC
>NW_011495014.1:2210063-2210542 GCF_000754665.1 Bison bison bison
GTTGGCAAAGTAATGTCTCTGCTTTTGAATATGCTATCTAGGTTGGTCATAACTTTCCTTCCAAGGAGTAAGCGTCTTTTAATTTCATGGCTACAATCACCACCTGTAGTGATTTTGGAGCCCAGAAAAATAAAGTCTGACACTGTTTCCACTGTTTCCCCATCTATTTCCCATGAAGTGATGGGACCGGATGCCATGATCTTCGTTTTCTGAATGTTGAGCTTTAAGCCAACTTTTTCACTTTCCTCTTTCACTTTCATCAAGAGGCTCTTTAGTTCCTCTTCACTTTCTGCCATAAGGGTGGTGTCATCTGCATATCTGAGGTTATTGATATTTCTCCCGGCAATCTTGATTCCAGCTTGTGCTTCTTCCAGTCCAGTGTTTCTCATGATGTACTCTGCATAGAAGTTAAATAAATAGGGTGACAATATACAGCCTTGATGAACTCCTTTTCCTATTTGGAACCAGTCTATATACAT
>NW_011495014.1:2210642-2233646 GCF_000754665.1 Bison bison bison
AATGTTGAGCTTTAAGTCCAACTTTTTCACTTTCCTCTTTCACTTTCATCAAGAGGCTCTTTAGTTCCTCTTCACTTTCTGCCATAAGGGTGGTGTCATCTGCATATCTGAGGTTATTGATATTTCTCCCGGCAATCTTGATTCCAGCTTGTGCTTCTTCCAGTCCAGTGTTTCTCATGATGTACTCTGCATAGAAGTTAAATAAATAGGGTGACAATATACAGCCTTGATGAACTCCTTTTCCTATTTGGAACCAGTCTATATACATACATATGCATACATATATATACATATATACACATATATATATATATATACACGTGTATATATATATATATACATATATTTATATAAACACACACACACATACATATATATATATACACACACAGTTCAGTTCAGTTGCTCAGTCATGTCCAACTCTTTGTGACCCCATGAATTGCAGCACCCCAGGCCTCCCAGTCCATCATCAACTCCCGGAGTTTACTCAAACTCATGGCCATCAAGTTGGTGATGCCATTCATCCATCTCATCCTCTGCTGTCCCCTTCTTCTCTTGCCCTCAGTCCCTCCCAGCATCAGGGTCTTTTCCAATGAGTCAGCTCTTCATATGAGGTAGTCAAAGTATTGGAGTTTCAGCTTTAGCATCAGTCCTTCAAATAACACCCAGGACTGATCTCCTTTAGGATGGACTGGTTGGATCTCCTTGCAGTCCAAGGGACTCTCAAGAGTCTTCTCCAACACCACAGTTCTAAAGCATCAATTCTTTGGCGCTCAGCCTTCTTCACAGTCCAACTCTCACATCATATATGACCACAGGAAAAACCATAGCCTTGACTAGACGGACCTTTGTTGGCAAAGTAATGTCTCTGCTTTTGAATATGCTATCTAGGTTGGTCATAACTTTCCTTCCAAGGAGTAAGCATCTTTAATTTCATGGCTGCAGTCACCATCTGCAGTGATTAAAGTCTGACACTGTTTCCACTGTTTCCCCATCTATTTCCCATGAAGTGATGGGACCAGACACCATGATCTTAGCTTTCTGAATGTTGAGCTTTAGGCCAACTTTTTCGCTCTTCTCTTTCACTTTCATCAAGAGGCTTTTTAGTTCCTCTTCCCTTTCTACCATAAGGGTTGTATTATCTGCATATCTGAAGTTATTGATATTTCTCCCTGCAATCTTGATTCCAGCTTGTGCTTCTTCCAACCCAGCATTTCTCATGATGTACTCTGCATATAAGTTAAATTAGCAGGGTGACAATATAAAGCCTTGATGTACTTCTTTTCCTATTTGGAACCAATCTGTTGTTCCATGTCCAGTTCTAACTCTTGTTTCCTGATCTGCATACAGGATTTTCAAGAGGCAGGTCAGGTGGTCTGGTATTCCCATCTCTTTCAGAATTTTCCACAGTTTATTGTGATCCACACAGTCAAAGGTTTTGGCATAGTCAATAAAGCAGAAATAGATGTTTTTCTTGAACTCTCTTGCCTTTTCGATGATGCAGTGGATGTTGGCATTCTGGTTCCTCTGCCTTTTCTAAAACCAGCTTGAACATCTGGAAGTTCACGGTTCACGTACTGCTGAAGCCTGGCTTGGAGAATTTTGAGCATTACTTTACTACTGTGTGCTGCTGCTGCTAAGTCACTTCAGTCATGTCTGACTCTGTGCGACCCCATAGACGGCAGCCCACCAGGCTCCACCATCCCTGGGATTCTCCAGGTAAGAACACTGGAGCAAGTTGCCATTTCCTTCTCCAATGCATGAAAGTGAAAAGTGAAAGTGAAGTCGCTCAGTCGTGTCTGACTCTTAGCGATCCCATGGACTGCAGCCTACCAGGCTCCTCCATCCATGGGATTTTCCAGGCAAGAGTACTGGAGTGGGGTGCCATTGCCTTCTCCGTACTAGCGTGTGAGATGAGTGCAATTGTGCAGTAGTTTGAGCATTCTTTGGCATTGCCTTTCTTTGGGTTGGAATGAAAACTGATCTTTTCCAGTCCTGTGGCCACTGCTGAGTTTTCTAAATTTGCTGGCATATTGAGTGCAGCACTTTCACGGCATCATTTTTCAGGATTTGAAATAGCTCAACTGGAATCCCATCACGTCCACTAGCTTTGTTCGTAGTGATGCTCTCTAATGCCCACTTGACTTCACATTCCAGGATGTCTGGCTCCAGGTGAGTGATCACACCATGGTGATTATCTGGGTCATGAAGATCTTTTTTGTACAGTTCTTCTGTGTATTCTTGCCACCTCTTCTTAATATCTTCTACTTCTGTTAGGTCAATACCATTTCTGTCCTTTATTGAGCCTATGTTTGCATGAAATGTTCCCCTGGTATCTCTAATTTTCTTGAAGAGATCTCTAGTCTTTCCCATTCTGTTGTCTTCCTCTATTTATTTGTATTGATCGCTGTTTTCCTCTATTTCTTTGCACTGAAGAGTGGCGGCTGTGACAGACTGCGCAGAAGCAAGGCCAAGAGGAGCTACCCCTAACCCAAAGTCAGGGACAGCGGCCAAGAGGAGCAACCCCAAGTCCAAGGATCGGCAGCTGCGCGGGTGCAGAAGGGCCCAAGGAGCTTCTCCACGTTCAAGGTAAGGAGGGGCGGCAGTGAGGAGATATCCCTCATCCAAGGTAAGGAGAAGATGCTGCACTTTGCTGGACCAGCCATGAAGAGATATCCCATGTCCAAGGTAAGAGAAACCCAAGTAAGACGGTAGGTGTTGGGAGAGGGCATCAGAGGGCAGACACACTGAAACCATAATCACAGAAAACTAGCCAATCTGATCACACAGACTACAGCCTTGACTAACTCAATGAAACTAAGCCATGCCCGTGGGGCTACCCAAGACAGACAGGTCATGGTGGAGAGGTCTGACAGAATGTAGTCCACTGGACAAGGGAATGGCAAACCACTTCATTATTCTTGCCTTGAGAACCCCATGAACAGTAAGAAAAGGCAAAATGATAGGATACTGAAAGAGGAACTCCCCAGGTCGGTAGGTCCCCAATATGCTACTGGAGATCAGTGGAGAATTAACTCCAGAAAGAATGAAGGGATGGAGCCAAAGCAAAAACAATATCCAGCTGTGGATGTGACTGGTGATAGAAGCAAGGTCCGATGCTGTAAAAAGCAATATTGCATAGGAACCTGCGATGTTAGGTCCATGAATCAAGGCAAATTGGAAGCGGTCAAACAGGAGATGGCAAGAGTAAACATTGACATTCTAGGAATCAGCAAACTAAAATGGACTGGAATGGGTGAATTTAACTCAGATGACCATTATATCTACTACTGTGGGCAGGAATCCCTTAGAAGAAATGGAGTAGCCACCATGGTCAACAAAAGAGTCCGAAGTGCAGTATTTGGATGAAGTCTCAAAAACGACAGAATGATCTCTTCTTTTCCAAGGCAAACCATTCAATGTCACAGTAATCCAAGCCTATGCCCCAACCAGTAACGCTGAAGAAGCTGAAGTTGAACGGTTCTATGAAGACCTACAAGACCTTTTAGAACTAACACCCAAAAAAGATGTCCTTTCATTATAGGGGACTGGAATGCAAAAGTAGGAAGTCAAGAAACACCTGGAGTAACAGGCAAATTTGGCCTTGGAGTACAGAATGAAGCAGGGCAAAGGCTAATAGAGTGTTGCCAAGAGAATGCACTGGTCATAGCAAACATCCTTTTCCAACAACACAAGAGAAGACTCTACACATGGACATCACCAGATGGTCAACACTGATATCAGATTGATTATATTCTTTGCAGTCAAAGATGGAGAGGCTCTATATAGTTAGCAAAAACAAGACTGGGAGCTGACTGTGGCTCACTTATTGCCAAATTCAGACTTAAATTGAAGAAAGTAGGGAAAACCACTAGACCATTCAGGTATGACCTAAATCAAATACCTTATGATTATACAGTGAAGTGAGAAATAGATTTAAGGGACTAGATCTGATAGACAGAGTGCTTGATGAACTATGGACAGAGGTTTGTGCCATTGTACAGGAGACAGGGATCAAGACCATCCCCATGGAAAAGAAATGCAAAAAAGCAAAATTGCTGTCTGACGAGGCCTTACAAATAGCTGTGAAAAGAAGAGAAGCGAAAAGCAAAGGAGCAAAGAAAAGATATAAACATCTGAATGCAGAGTCCAAAGAATAGCAAGGAGAGATAAGAAAGCCTTCCTCAGTGATCAATGCAAAGAAAAAATATATACACACACATATGCATATATACAGGCTTCCCTGGTGGCTCAGTCGTAAAGAACCCACTTGCCAATGCAGGACATGGGTTCAATCTCTGGGTTGGGAAGATTCCTGGAGAAGCAAATAGCACTCCATTATTCTTGCCTAGGAAATTCCATGGACAGAGTGGCCTGGCAGGGCTACAGTCCCATGGGATTGCAAAAGGGTCGGACAGGACTGGAGTGATTTAGCACACACACAAAATAAAAAATGCAGAAACGCATGTCATTGAAAATGACATGAAATAATAATCAGAAAGTGTAGAAAGTACACTGGTAAATAAATAACTATTTTGATAAAATAAATTATCAAAAGGGAATTTCCACATGTGATACTAAAGGCAAGAGCACTCAATCTCTGCTGCTTCCACCCTCTGTTCACTCCCACCCCACAAACATTTGCAAATCAAGGGGAAATGGAAACTTGGTAATTAATACAACACAAAGATCAGCCCAGCTGAGACTTGAAGGTAGACACTGCTTAAATTCTGTCATTAAATAGGCAAGTGTATGTATAGATTTTTTTCCCCTTAGGCAATGACAGAAAACAACAATAACAAAATCACCTTCTTATTCAGTAAGTGAACATGATGGAGCAGGAACAGTGTAGTAAGAATGGGTGTGAGAGTGTGGACATGCTTGCAGTATAGTAGCAAAGAATATAGATCTGGAACCAACTTCATGGACATTGTCGCCCTTGATTTTCTATTCAGCCACCACACGGTCTTGAGCTTCAGTGTCTTAGGAATGAAATGGAACTCGAATGCTTTCTGTGACCTGAGAGAGTTACACAGATCGTGTGTTAGAGGAATATGTGGAACTCTGAGAGTATTTCAGTGTCAGAAAAATCTCTTCATGTGGTACAAGAGATAGCATTCAGTAGACTTATTTCTTTTGAGTACTGTACTAAAACCAATCAAGATACATTTAAAAATTTCCTCAAAGATTGTCAATTAATTTTGAATTTATAAAACTGAATTAATATTGGATTTTTAGTGGAGACAAATTATCTGTTAAGGATGGATTTGCCTTTCAGAAATAAAGTCAGTGTAAGTCAAAGGATTAAAATGGTATTATGCTCTGTCATCTCAAATACTGATATGATAGCCAGCTGTGCAGAGAGGCAAATGTGTACCTAAAGATATTCAGTTAAGTCACTTGGTCTCTCAGGGCCTTGGTTTCTTTACATTTATATGAACTGGGTGGTCTTTTAATAGTTTTGGGTTCAAAGAATATGCCTAGCTCATTCCCTGAATGCCACGGCAAAATTAGAAAGTTTCTAAATTCTCCACCCTTACATTTTCAATAAGCCCTCAGTCAGAATGAGAGGTGAGTCCAAGCACTCTACATGCCACTGGGGGGAGCTGACCCAGGTGATGACGGTCTACAATCAAGTATCTCTTGTGGAAGTCATGAAGCTGCTCAGGATGAGGTTGCCGTTAGTTAGAAAAAGACGCACTTGTCAGAAAAGGGCATCTCTTCTGTTCCTGTGGGCAAAGCTGACCACAGTGATTTGACAAAGACCCCATGCCTAGTATAGAACCTCTGCTCTGGTGCACATGCAATCCAGGGTCATGCCCACTGACAGCAATACTTTGGAGGAAGTTCATTCCCAAGAGTAAGTCTCATTTGAGCAGGGCCCTCAGAACAACTTTGTTCATACACAGAGCCACTTCCCACAGTGAAACAGCCTACAGGTGTTGGGTAAATACTGGTTTCAGTAAAATTATTCTAGGAATTTAGAAACTCTGTTTCCCTTCCCTCCCTGAGACTCCCTATTTCTAGAGATGTGGAGTTTTTCTTTTTTTAAAAATATCTTCAAATCATAAATGGGACTCTGCATTTCTCATTCCAGATTCTACAGACATATCCCTCAGACATTCCCAGGGTTTTTATTTACTGAGGGAGGTTGCTCTTAGTGAGCTCTTCACCTACCCTGTGATGAAACTGAGTACTTGTCTAGTCAACAAGAATAGGTTTAACCTGTGGCAGGATACCCGCTCTAGTAAGATTTGTCATGACTTGGTAAAGCAGAGGCAATAATCTACAATCATATTCCGTAGGGACTTGAGTGCCTGTGGAGGTACCTGTGAGATCTGCATAAAGGACAACGGTGATGAGATTAGTCTCTCCGTAATAACACAGAGCTCCATGTCAGCAGTTAAAGATCAAACGAGTCTTCACAAATGAATGAGCCCTTAATGTTTTGTTGGACAAACACAAAGACCATTTTCAAATGCACCTTATTAGAACCTCTTTTGGCCCTGTTGAAGTTCGCAAACTTGTAAGGTAACTTTTCCCTTTGGTACGCAGTGTCTGGAGCTCTCATCTGTCCTACATGGGTTTCTTCAGGACTTTCCTCCCCCAGAGAGCCACAAGGCTGTCTTCATCTATAGAGCAAAGCTGAAATTCTGATGTAAGTGTGTAGTGGTCTTTAGCCTCTGGCTAATGAGCATTCCACTCCTTCTGATTGCAAATCAAACTTTAATAAACACAAAGTCTTATTTTACTTTGAGTCTCTTAATTTTTTTCCAAAAAAGGATAGTCAGGGGGTGCTTAGAATGGAAGCCCACATTTCATACCCTTCCCTCAACCTAGAAACAATGAGTTAACTATTCTATGTTTAAGGTATATATATATGAAGTAACTTAAATAAACTGCATTATGACTAAAATAATTTTGGGGAATCACTGCACATCTTTTAGAACTCCATTAATAAATCATATTTCATATGACTATAAATTACAGAAATCCCTGGCACAGTGGCTTAAACAGACAACCATACCATGTTATTTTCTATTCAGAAGTAGGCCAAGATAGGTTATATAATCAGTCTTTCTTCATCATTGTTAGAATGTAGCTTTTATCCTCAAGTTTACAAGAAAACTGCCATACTCAAAAAAAAAAAAAAAAAAAAGCCAACAACAACTGCATCTGTGTTCTCAGAAGAATGCAGAAATACCAAATGCTCTTCTCTTGGTGAGACTCTTTTTCCTTAGTTTCCTCCCCAGGACTCCCTGGCTACCTCTCAGTAGCCAGAATTGCACCCTATAGCCAGCTGTATCTGTGACGGAGCCTGGTAGAGCAATAATTTCTCTTGGGTATGCTGACATCTCAAAGTTTTATTTCTCTTAGTGAGAAAGACAAACAAATAACTGGAGAGTCTAGAAGCAGTCTGTTACCATGTTTGAGCCCAAATATATCTATCATGCCATGATTCTATGCTAATTTTATGAGCTATTTAAAAGAACAGAGAGAAAATAAAAGTGTCCTGTCATAAGAATCTAAAGGGAACCGTGTATGTGTAAAAAATTATGAATGATCTTAGAAAAGATCTTACTCCTCTCCAGACGTTCCAGTCCCTACAGGATGCTCCCTCTTGGCTGCCTAGGGACATGCTCAATGACTCCAAAGAGTTCTGACTTCCTGGGTACACCCACATGTAGACACTTTGAGTTACAGAAGAATTTGTCTGCCTTATGCCTCATCAGAACCAAATTCTTTTCACTATTTTGAAACAGGTTAATTTGTTCCAGATAAATTAATGGTTACTTATCATTTTTTCCTGTAGATCTCTAGAGATATAGGGTATGAATTTGAATCCAGGTGGAATTTTTGAACTATATATGACTAAACTATGTGTTAACCATCACTTGAGACTTGAGTTCCTTATGTATAAAAATGAATATATTATCTAACTCCAGAGTTATTTGTGAGAGTTTGGAACATTTGGCAATGTTATGAAGTGGTCAGGTACATGGAGTCCACATTAAGAACAACTGGTTTCAAATACTCAACCACCAGTATTTATATGACTTTAAATGCATTATTTACATGTCTAAATATTAGTTACTTCACCTAAAAATTGAAATGATAATATTTCCCAGTAGAACCCTTGTGAGATGAATATGGTAAGTGAAATCATTTTTACTAAGAACTTAATATAGTTCCTACTATGGAGTAAGTGTTCAATGGATATTGGCTTTTATTAGCAGTATTTAAGTGTAATGACTGGCATCCCAAAAGTGCTTAAAAAATCAGTTAATCTCTACAACCATGGAATACCACAGTTTTGAGATAATTTGATTTTATTTTATATATTTTAAAGTATATATTATTTCAGTTGAACTTATTAAAAGTCTTTCTCCTTAGAGGCTGTAATCACAAAGTCTAATTAGCCGTCTGATTTTTATTTGGTCCTTCTAATAGATATTATTCCAGTCTGGAGGTTTTCATATATAAATTGTTGCTGCTGCTAAGTCGCTTCAGTTGTGTCCGACCCTGTGTGACCCCACTGAAGGTAGTCCACCAGGCTCCCCCATCCCTGGGATTCTCCAGGCAAGAACACTGGAGTGGGTTGCCATTTCCTTCTCCGATGCATGTTGAAAGTGAAAAGTGAAAGTGAAGTCGCTCAGTCGTGTCCGACTCTTCGCTACCCCATGGACTGTAGCCCGCCAGGCTCCTCCACCCGTGGGATATTCCAGGCAAGAGTATTGGAGTGGGGTGCCATTGCCTTCTCCGAAATAATTGTTAGGGTGGTATATTATTTAGGGCAATATTGCCTACTTTTTTTGGATAAACGAATCCAATGGCAGAAATATATTTCAGTGTAAATCAAATCTTACATGTTTAACTAATGAGGTTTTTACATGATTTATAAATCATATAAATAGTTGCAGAGTTTAGCCAATCTTCAAATTATGTTTCCTAAATTTATTTGAAAATTTGAAATATACAGCAGCTATGATATTTGGGTGTGATATAAAGTTTCTTATGTAAGGCTAATCTCATAAACTGTGACATACTGAACTGCAAGTTCTGGTGACTTACAACATTTTTTCAGGAGTTTGCCAAAGTCAATGAACAATTAATCCAACATCACTTAATTTGAAAAGGACTTTGGGAGTCAACTATATTGAAAAGAATAAATGCAGTACTTATCTCAGTGTGTTTCTTTTTCCTACTCTGTGATGATTTAAAAAATAAAGATAACCCTAAAAATTATAGGTCTGTCATCATCACTACTTATATGTTGGAAACTTATTGAAAGATATCAAAAAATCAATTTGCAAGCACCTAGAAAATCATGGGTTACTGGGTAAAATCTGCCTGGCATCGTGAAAAGTAAATCCTGTCAAATCAACTTAATTTCCATCTATGACAGAAGTGACAAGAATGGTAGACACAGAGAACTTGATAGACAAAATATATCCTGACTTTGGTAGCAGCAGCTCCATATAATAACAAGAGAAAATACAGTTTGGTGCCATTTTATTAAGAGCTCCTATTAATGACTATGCTTAGTATATCTGGAAATAATACTTATTTGGAATATTAGATGAGAAATTAGATATAAAGATGCTCAAATTCTAAAAGGTGACAGGGATGATTCTGGTAATTTTCTCATGAAAATTTGAAAGGTATTAGTAGATTTAAAACCAAGCAGGAATCACCAGTATTTCCCTTTGTTGAAAGTCACTCAGATGCTGTTATGTCTGACTCTTTGCAACCCCATGGACTGTGGCATGCCAGGCTTCCCTGTCCTTCACCATACCCGGAGATGCTCAAACTCAAGTCCATCAAGTCGGTGATGTCCTCCAACTATCTCATCCTCTGTTGTCATCTTCTCCTGCCTTCAATCTTTCTCAGCATCAGGGTCTTTTCTAATGAGTCAGCTCTTTACATCAGGTGGCAAAAGTATTGCAGCTTCAGCATCAGTCATTCCGATGAATATTCAGGGTGGATGTCCTTTAAGACTGACTGGTTTGATATCCTTCCAGTCCAAAGGACTCTCAAGAGTCTTCTCCAACACCAGGTCTATCATGCCTCTTTCCTCGACTTTATTCATGCCTTTGTTAAATTATGAATGTCAAGCTAAAGATTAGCCACTAGAAAGGGTATCAGTTCAGTTCAGTTCAGTTCAGTCGCTCAGTCATGTCCGACTCTTTGCGACTCCATGAATCACAGCATGCTAGGCCTCCCTGTCCATCACCAACTCCCGGAGTTCACTCAAACTCATGCCCATCAAGTCAGTGATGCCATTCAGCCATCTCATCCTCTGTCATCCCCTTCTCCTCCTGCCCCCAATCCCTCCCAGCAGGCTATAGAGAATCATAATGTCCATGTAATGTTGCAATGGGATCATTCTCTGAGCTTTTGGAGTTTGGAGGCACAGGAGAATAGAGTAAATTAATGGTGGGAAATCAGATGTACCATTGAATCACTGCTTCTGCCCTGTGAGGGATATATTTTTATGTATGACCACAAGGATTTTTTTCCACAAGAAGAGTTTAATGTATCCCTCTCATTTCTGAACACACAAGACATTTAACAAAATGAAGTTTCCTCAAACCAGAGAAAAAGTTCTATTTTTATGAAACACTACTAGTTCCTAAGCAGTAACTCAGATACCTGAATACATAATAAAATAGCAAACCATTGGGTAAAAGAAAATTATTAATTTTAAAGTGAATTTTGAGGAATCATATTAGCAGAGACTTATTTAGAAATAGTGTTAAAAGACCTGATTTCAGTACACTGTATCCCAGCGTAGACAATTTAAGTTCATTAGAGGCTCAGTTGGTAAAGAATGTGCCTGCAATGCAGGAGACCTGAGTTTGATCCCTGGGTCAGGGAGATCCCCTGGAGAAGGAAATGGCAACCACTCCAGTATTCTTGCCTAGAGAATCCCATGAAGAGAGGAGCCTGGTGGGCTAGGAGTCGCAATAAGTCTGACACGACTTAGCAACTAAACCACCATCAGAATAGGAGACAGATTCAGACTTAAAGTGAAGGAAGTGGGGAAAACCACTGACTATTCAGGTATGACCTAAATAAAATCCCTTATGATTATACACTGGAAGTGAGAAATAGATTTAAGGGACTAGATCTGATAGACAGAGTGCCTGATGAACTATGGATGGAGGTTCGTGACATTGTACAGGAGATAGGTATCAAGACCATCCCCATGAGAAAGAAATGCAAAAAGGTAAAATGGCTGTCTGAGGAGGTCTTACAAATAGCTCTGAAAAGAAAAGAAGTGAAAAGCAAAGGAGAAAAGGAAAGATATAAGCATCTGAATGCAGAGTTCCATAGAATACAAGGAGAGATAAGAAAGCCTTTCTTCAGTGATCAATATAAAGAAATAGAGGGAAACAGTAGAATGGGAAAAACTAGAGATCTCCTCAAAAAAATTAGAGATACCAAGGGAACATTTCATGCAAAGATGATGCAATAAAGGAAAGAAATGGTATGGACCTAACAGAAGTAGAAGATATTAAGAAGAGGTGGCAAGAATACACAGAAGAACTGTACAAAAAAGATCTTCATGACCCAGATAATCACCATGGTGTGATCATTCACCTAGAGCCAGACATCCTGGATTGTGAAGTCAAGTGGGCCTTAGAGAGCATCACTACAAACAGAGCTAGTGGATGTGATGGAATTCCAGTTGAGCTATTTCAAACCCTGAAAGATGATGCTGTGAAAGTGCTGCACTCAATATGTCAGCAAATTTGGAAAACTCAGCAGTGGCCACAGTTTTCATTCCAATTCCAAAGAAAGGTAATGTCAAAGAATGCTCAAACTACTGCACAATTGCACTCATCTCACACGGTAGGAAAGTAATGCTCAAAATTCTCCAAGCCAGGCTTCAGCAATATGTGAACTGTGAACATCCAGATGTTCAAGCTGGTTTTTGAAAAGGCAGAGGAACCAGAGACCAAATTGCCAACATCCACTGGATCATCAAAAAAGCAAGAGAGTTCCAGAAAAACATCTATTTCTCCTTTATTGACTATGCCAAAGCCTTGACTGTGTGGATCACAATAAACTGTGGAAAATTCTTCAAGAGATGGGAATACCAGACCACCTGACCTGCCTCTTGAGAAACTTGCATGCAGGTCAGGAAGCAAGAGTTAGAACTGGACATGGAACAACAGACTGGTTCCAAATAGGAAAAGGAATATATCAAGGCTGTATACTGTCACCCTGCTTATTTAACTTTATGCAGAGTACATCATGAGAAACGCTGGGCTGGAAGAAGCACAAGCTGCAATCAAGATTGCTGGGAGAAATATCAATAATCTCAGATATGCAGATGATACCACCCTTATGGCAGAAAGTGAAGAAGAACTAAAGAGCCTCTTGATGAAAATGAAAGAGGAGAGTGAAAAAGTTGGCTTAAAGCTCAACATTCAGAAAGCTAAGATCATGGCATCTGGTCCCATCACTTCACGGCAAATAGATGGGGAAACAGTGTCAGACTTTAGTTTTTTTGGGCTCCAAAATCACTGCAGATGGTGACTGCAGCCATGAAATTAAAAGATACTTACTCCTTGGAAGGAAAGTTATGTCCAACCTAGACAGCATATTAAAAAGCAGAGAAATTACTTTGTCAACAAAGGTCTGTCTAGTCAAGGCTATGGTTTTTCCAATGGTCAGGTATGTATGTGAGAGTTGAACTATAAAGAAAACTGAGCACCGAAGAATTGATGCCTTTAAACTGTGGTATTAGAAAAGACTCTTGAGAGTCCCTTGGACTGCGAGGAGATCCAACCAGTACATCCTAAAGGAGATCAATCCTGGTTGTTCATTGGAAGGACTGATGTTGAAACTGAAACTCCAATACTTTGGCCACCTGATGCAAGGAGCTGACTCATTTGAAAAGACCCTGATGCTGGGAAAGATTGATGGCGGGAGAAGAGGGCATGACAGAGGATGAGATGGTTGGATGGCATCACCGACTCAATGGACATGGGTTTGGGTGGACTCTGGGAGTTGGTGATGGACAGGAAGGCCTGGTGTGCTGTGGTTCATGGAATTGCAAAGAGTCGCACAAGACTGAACGACTCAACTGAACTGAAACATTGCAAGACGTAAAACACAATAGACCACCCCCGTCCCCCCAAAAAAGTGCTTTCTTAGACCAGGAATATTCATCTTACATACCAGCTCTAACACATTTGCAGTGGCTAGGCTTACTGTCGGAAAAGGCAATGGCACCCCACTCCAGTACCCTTGCCTGGAAAATCCCATGGAAGCAGGAGCCTGGTAGGCTGCCGTCCATGGGGTCGCTAAGAATCAGACACGACTGAGCGACTTCACTTTCACTCTTCACTTTCATGCATTGGAAAAGGAAATGGCAACCCACTCCAGTGTTCCTGCCTGGAGAATCCCAGGGACGGGGGAGCCTGGTGGGCTGCCGTCTATGGGGTCGCACAGAGTCGGACACGACTGAAGTGACTTAGCAGCGGCAGCAGCAGCAGCAGCAGACTTACTGTAAAGAGTGACATGATCAGCAATGAACCATAAGTGCCCTGACCATTCATTTGATGGACATGGAAGACATTCTCCTTTTCCCATAATGACAAAAACTGGAAGTTTATATCATAGATTAACTGTAGTATTTATATTTGATTGTACAATTAATCCAGATGGAGTAATTATTCTTGAATATCCATTTATTCAGGCTCAACTAGGCACTAGTATCTTTGTTAGGATTTGAATTAAGACTTCCAAGTGTTTATAAATACACTCAATCTATATAAACCTACCTGGCTGCTAAAGTCCAGAATCTAATGCACAGAATGTGTAACTTGGACCTTTTAAGGAATTTTAGCAAGACTTATTCTGCTGGACAGTGCTAATTCATCCAATCTAAAATTATTTGATGCCTGGATTTCTCTTACAATACATCTATGAATGGGCACTCCAGAATGGGCTGGAACATCTTTTTTTTTAATTAATCATTCACTTGAGACACACTAACTGATATTCAATATGTGCTGGAAAAAGGCATCAGATATTGGATAAACCCAATGACCCCATGCTATCTTTGCCCAGGATTTTATAGTCTGATAAGAGATTCCAAGTCAGAATTTATCTCTGACTTCATTAATTCTTGAAAAGGTACTGGTAGTGGTGCTGTGCAAGTTCAGAACAGGGCACTTGCATTAACTTTGATTTTTAAAAACTATTTCTTGCATTAACCTCAGATATCCTTGTAATGTCCCCTCCCACCCACCATGAGCCTATTCTAAACTTGGGGCTATACAGAACAAGTCTAATCCTTCCTCCACAGGGAAAAAAGGGCTTTAAAATTCTGAAAAAAAAAAAAATTCTACTTGGTCCCATAAATCAACTTCTATCCAAATGGACCTTACCAGAAATAGTCTTAATTTTCTCAAACATCTCAGCTCTAACCCATCACCTACAACCAGAATTAATCACATACCCTCTTAGTGCCTTGTAGATAAGTCATGTATCTTTTTCCCTTTAGTAGATGGAAAAATCTAAACGTTAGTGTTTTGATTCATTTGCAAGCTTCTGCACATTTTACACAGAACAAAATTGAATAGATTTTAATTGAACATAAAAGAGAAAAACATTTTAGCTCCTAGAAAATAAATATCAAGGGCTTGTAGAGAATATAGAGAAATTACAATGGCTGGTATAGATTCTCAGAGAAATATGACATATTTAATCTTAAGAATTCCTTTTTTGATAATGCTATGTTTTCATTAGAGTCATTTTCTGACTGAGTGTAAACTGTTACATAAAGAAGTGATAAAAACACTTAACAAATAATATCTGATGGACATGACCCTAGTATTGAAGTAGGGTTCAAGAAGCATTGCTTTCAGGTTGGGAAGGTCTGGGAGTCTCAGGGAAAGACCAGAGGCTATTTGAAAACAATTTCAAAACTGTTTTTGACAATAATAGTTCATAACGGCTAAATAACAACAGCCTTTGAAACATAGATTTCTTGCATTAGACATTGTAGTAGACACCCTGCAATCAAACAACCTCATTGTCCTGGTCATAAGAGACTCTGCTTGTTCAAATTCACAGTTAGTGACAGAGACAATAGTAAATATGATGGACAACAGCCTTAACATATCTTTCGGTTAGACTAAACATTAGATTTCTTATTGACTCTAGGTCCCTATCCTCCCATTTCTTAGAGTATTTACTTTAGATAACTTGCAACTGTAATTTATTTCTATGTCCTTTGCCATGTAAATCTTCTTCCAGTATCCTGTCAATTTTCCAACCCAGGAATGTTGGTTTTTCAAGAAACTAGGACCATCCCTTTGAAATGTAATCATTAAGAAAGATAGTTCCCTTGTGTCTTGAGAGACTAGAAGTCCAAATTCAATAATTGCCAATTGGTAAACACAGATGGTTCAATCATATTGACCAAACTCCCCACCAAGGTCCTAAGCATCATTCAACTACCTCATGCCAGTGCCTAATATTCTCCTACCTATTCCCCCCAATAAAGCTGAATGCATGTTGCAATGTTCTTGTATTCAATTTTCCTTGATTATTTAACTTGCCCATGCTTCTTTGACAGAATGCATGTCTTCAGACTTGACCTATTTCTATGATGCCATATTCTTTCTAGTTGGTAACTGGTGTTACCACTTAACAGAAAAAAGAAAGACAGCTACCAGTTTCTTGGGCCACTATAAAACAAATCATACTCCAAAGAAACTCCTTTGTAAACTGTGGAGTACTGATGTCAAACTTTAGTATGCTTAAGAATTTCTCACAATGCTTTTTGAAAATGTAGATTCCCAAGTTTCATTATCAGCGATTCTGATTAAGTGTATCTATGGTTGGTTCGGAAATACATATTTTAATATGAATCAAATGACCCCTGCTACAGGTTCTGATTTACATCATAAACTTAATAAGGGAAAAATTCAAATCTATCTTGTTCTCAATTTTATCCCCAGCACAGGACCCTGCTGCTGTTGTTGAGTTGCTAAGTCATATCTGACTCTTTTGTGACTCCATGGAGTATAACCCACCAGGCCCCTCTGTCCATGGGATTTCCCAGGCAAGAATACTGGAGTAGGTTGCCATTTCCTTCTCCAGGGGATTTCCCTGACCCAGGAATCTTCTGCTTGACATGGGAATTCTTTACCACTGAGTCATCAGATAAGCCCAGTATAGCACCTAGCATTCCATAAATATTGTGGAGATGACTGTTTTTGCTAGACATTTTTCCAATACATATGTTTTTCCTTTATGGAAATTTAATGCTTATGACTAGAATTTTAAATATAATCTATTTCATAAATTTATAAATACTTCAAGAAGTTTTCTTTTCTTGAAGAAAATAATAAGTGCTCTAATAACAGTCATATCTTAAGTTTCATTGCAATATTTAAATGTGTTTCTCTCACATTTTCTTATTAGGTCCTCATAGCAGTCCTTCTAAGAAAACATATTATCTTCCCATTTTGCAGATGAAAACACTGAATTTCAGAGAGAATTAGTGACTTCTAATTACAACAAATTCATCATAGGGGGCTGGAATGCAAACCTAGGAAATCAGAGATAGATACCTGGAGTAACAGGCAAGTTTGGCCTTGGAGCACAAAATGAAGCAGGGCAAAGGCTAACAAGGGTTTTGCCAAGAAAACACATTGGTCATAGCAAACACTCTTGTCCAACAACACAAGAGAAGACACTACACATGGACATCACAGGATGGTGAATACCAAAAACAGATTGATTATATTCTTTGCAGTCAAAGATGGAGAAGATCTATACAGTCAGCAAAAACAAGACCAAGAACTGATTGTGATCAGATCGTGAACTCCTTATTGCAAATTTCAGACTTAAATTGAAGAATGTAGGGAAAATCACTAGGTCATTCAGGTATGACCTAAATCATATCCCTTGTAATTACATAGTGGAAGTGACAAATGGATTCAAGGGATTAGATCTTATAGACAGAGTGCCAGAAAAACTATGGACAGAGGTTCGTAACATTCCACAGGAGGCAGTGAACAAAATGATCCCCAAGGAAAAGAAATGCAAACAGGCAAAATGGTTGTCTGAGGATGTTTTGCAAACAGCTGAGAAAAGAAGGGAAGCAAAAGACGAAGAAAAGAAAAGATACACCCACCTGAATGCAGAGTTTCAAAGAATAGCAAGGAGAGATAAGAAAGACTTCTTAAGTGAATAATGCAAAGAAATAGAGGAAAACAAAAGAATGGGAAAGACTAAAGATCTCTTTAAGAAAATCAGAGCTACCAAGGGAACATTCCATGCAAAGATGGGCACAATAAAGGACAGAAATGGTATGGACCTAACAGAAGCAGAAGATATTAAGAGGAGGTGGCAGGAATACACAGAAGAACTATACAAAAAATAGTTTTAATGATATGGATAACCACAATGACGTGAACACTTGTTGAGTGGTTATCAGACATCCTGGAGTGTGAAGTCAAGTGTGCCTTAGAAAGCATTACAACAAACAAAGCTAGTGGAGGAGACGGAATTCCAGCTGAGATATTTCAAATCCTAAAAGATGATGCTATTAAAGTGCTGCACTCAATATGCCAGCAAATTTGGAAATCTCAGCAGTGGCCACATGACTGGAAAATGTCATTTTTAATTCCAATATCAAAGAAGGGTAATGCCAAAGAATGTTCAAACTACTATAGAATTGCACTCATTTCATATGCTAGCAAGGTAGTGCTCAAAATCCTACAAGCTAGGCTTCAACAGTATATGAAATGAGAACTTCCAGATGTAATAGCTGGATTTAGATAAGGCAGAGGAATCAGAGATCAAATTGCCAACATCTGTTCAATGACAGAAAAAAAAGTGAATTCCAAAAAAACAACTGCTTCATTGACTACACAAAAACCTTTGACTGTGTGGATCACAATAAACTGTGGAAAATTCTTAAAGAGATGAGAATAGATCACCTTACCTGTCTCCTGAGAAATCTGCATGCAGGTCAAGAAGCAGCAGTTAGAACTGGACATGGAACGACAGACTGGTTCCAAATTGGGAAAGAGTATGTCAATACTGTATATTGTCACCCTGCTAATCAAGATTGCCAGAAAATTATCAGTAACCTTAGATATGCAGATGACACCACCCTTATGGCAGAAAGTGGAGAGGAACTAAAGAGCCTCTTGATGAAGGTGGAAGAGGAGAGTGAAAAATCTGGCTTAAAACTCAAGATTCAAAAAACTAAGATCATGGCATCCAGTTCTATCACGTCATGGCAAATAAATGGGGAAATAATGGGCACAGAGACAGTTTAAATTCTTGGGCTCCAAAATCACTGCAGATAGTGACTACAGCCATGAAATTAAAATATGCTTGCTGCTTGGAAGAAAAGCTATGACAAACCTAGACAGTGTATTAAAAAAGCAGAGACACCACTTTGCCAACAAAGTTTTGCATAGTCAAAGCTATGTTTTTTCCAGTTGTCATGTACAGATGTGAGAGTTGGACTAATAAGAAGGCTGAGCGCTGAAGAATTGATGCTTTTGAACTGTGGTGTTGGCGAAGACTCTTGAGAGTCCCTTGGACTGCAAGGATATCAAAGCACTCAATTCTAAATATTCATTGGAAGGACTGATGTTGAAGCTGAAGCTCCAATACTTTGGCCACCTGATGCTAAGGGTCTACTCATTGGAAAAAAAACCCTACTGGGAAAGACTGAAGGCAGGAGGAGAAGGGGACAACAAAGGATGAGATGGTTGAACGGTATCACTGATTCAATGGATGTGAGTTTCAGGGAACTTAGGGAGATTGAAAGGACAGGGAATTCTGTCTTGCTGCAGTACCTAGGGTCACAGAGAGTTGGACATGACTGAGTGACTGAACAACAACAATGCAACACAACGCATGATAGACAACATGTGTTGTCTTTTGGCTGTAAGCTTAAGGCCATGGAGAAAGTTTGGTAAATGCTTTTAAATTATGTGTTATATTATTTTAAACAGATCTATAGATGTTTAAAAATAAAAAGCATGTATTTTTGATGGTTTATTAATAGGGTTATATTTTACATTGTAGTCTTTAGATTAATGTTGTAAATTAAAATTCTTCTTAAAAATAAGCTTTGCTTAAACAAAATAAAGGAATGTAGCATATTTTTTCTAAGTTTCCAATATCCTTAAAGGTTTGAGCAACAACTACTCTTTACAATTTTATTTTTATTGGTATCTCTTTGTTATCTTTAAACCAGACATCAAGGAAAAAATTTTTAAAATATAATTTTCCATTGCCTTGTGTACTATAAGAAATTTTTAAAGCTTAAAAATATACATAGTTAAATCCAACTGATGCTGAGTGTTGAATAAAATAAAAGAATCTACTTTTTTCCAACTGAGAGGACAGAAGTTTTTTAGAAACTCTCAAGTTATACTTTATTGCTCCTTTCATTTGTTGTAGGTCCATTGGGGATTTATATGCTTATTAATAAGTTCATTTTCTGATAAGTAACCTTCAGTGCTGTATAAAATTTTATGTTTGGATACAAAGTTCATCTATTAAGTGAATCTATATTTTAGTGGAGGTGAGGTGATTGGAGGTATATATCACACTTTGATTTTTGTTAACTCTAATTCCATAGACTAGTCAAATATATTTCTGAGATTCTAACATGAATGTTCTCTGGAGGGTGTGGATATCTTCTCTGTTCAGTCCCAAATGTATCACATTTTTTATAAATATTTTTCATAATTACCAAAGCACAAGGATATTGTACCTAACATTGCTGAAATATGTATAAAATCAGGCCTCAAGGAAAACATGAACGCTCTTAATGAAAGGAGAAAAGAACCTGTCCCAAAACTGCAATCAAGGATAGTCTTCCCAGCATCTCAGTCAAACCTAATATACAGCAAGATCTTAATTAATAATCTGCCCCTTTAAACTGCTCCTTCTACCTAAAATATGCTGAAGTCTGATAACAAATGTCTTTTCATCTCTTCCTTCTCCTGCCATTTCTTGCTAAGCTCACTGAAAAAGTAATGTGTCTCACTGTCTATAACTACTTGTTGTCATTTTCTCTTTAGCCCTCCATAATTTGGATTCCAGCTCTGCCATACTGCTGAACTGATTCTCACAAATTGAAACTAACATCAGTATCATAGTATTCTATAGACACTTTGCAGTCTTTATCATATTGAAGCTTGCAGTCCTTAAAGTTTTCTACTTCTTTGTTTCTTGTAGAACTATGAAATCATCTTTGTGATAAGACCTACTTACTTTTATTTTGAAAACACTTTTGAGAAATGATCTGTAAGTTGCCAAGCATGTAAATTATTCTCACTAATTACTAAGTATCTGGAAAAGACTCTGATACTGGGAGGGATTGGGGGCAGGAGGCGAAGGGGACGACAGAGGATGAGATGGCTGGATGGCATCACTGACTCGATGGATGTGAGTCTGAGTGAACTCCGGGAGTTGGTGATGGACAGGGAGGCCTGGCGTGCTGTGATTCATGGGGTCGCAAAGAGTTGGACAGGACTGAGTGACTGAATTGAACTGAACTGAATGCTTAAGATATCTATGCAAAGTATCTATGCTTAAGAATCTATGCAAAGTATCTATGCTTAAGATAAATGCATTAACACATAGTCCTGATGTAAAGAACATGAAGGTCTCTACTGATTTCTTTGTGGCTTCTCTGCATTAGGAGGGTTAACAACTAGTTGGCACAGCTTTGCAACAGACCAACATTTCCTCCTAAATTTTTGGCAATTTACTCAACTTTACTTCTTCATCATATTCATACTATATATCCTTACTCTAAAAAACTGCTTTTGATTGGCTGTGGAGAAGGGTACAAGGTCTTGCTTAAAACATTTTATAGAACAATCATCAGGCATTTTTCTAGTTTCTGTATGTACCAGATAAGGTATGTCAGTAAATACATGTTTACTATGAGAAAATGTAATCTTGAAAATACATCACAAAGAGATTAATGCCTATTAGTGACAAATCAGCTAACCCTCGAAGACTGGTCTCTCACTTTCTATGTCTTTGGTATTTCCACAGAAAATTACTATGTTTTATAATTATTTGAGGATATACAGCAACATTCAATAAGGATTTATATGACTCAGTCCTATCCTAAGGAATGCACTTTCTGCCCCAGAGGGTCTCCCTATCAGTGCTGTTTACAGTTGAACCCTGAACTTTCCAAGTTGCCTGCAAAGCAATAGGCACTGTGCCTCTAGAAAGTCAAACTAGTAAACTGAGGGGTAATCTGCAGTTCAGGTGTAACTGAACATCATTTTTTTTTTTTTTTTGGCCGAAAAGCACCGTGTCTTTAAACAAATTTTAAAAAGGAGTTATATTTATGTGAATTTAACTTTTTAAAATTAACCATATCAAGGAAACAATAATTAAAACAGAAATCATAAATTATAATGTGCTCCATGTCCAAAATAGTGTGTTTGAAGATTTTTCTTCCTTTCTAATAGGCGTTTAATTTACTTCCTTCCAAGTTACTTATGTTATAACTTGCCAATTCATTAAGCTTCCCTAAATTTATGGCCATCTGTTCTATTTTTGCTTGAGCAGAAGAATGCAAAAATGCATTAAACTACATGGTGATTCATTTTCTACCTTACTCAACACTGGCAGTTTCACAATTAAAATGAAACTGTTTTTTTGACAGATGGAAAGATAGTCAATGGAGCATCACTGTGTCTTCTGTTGACTCCAGAAGATCTGAAATTAACCTGACTAGAGCTACCTAATTTGGCCAGTCATGGAGAGTTGCTGGAGGAAGTTGGTGGGTGAGGGGTGTCATTTCTTTTTCCCATTAAGTAGAAAAGAGAAGAAAAGATAAAAGAAGACAACAGAAAGAGAAAATGAAGGAAACGGAATCTTTTCATTATGGCCTATATAGGAATCACTGAATTCCAAAATTAAGTTCAATAGGTGCTTTGTTCCAAATGAAATGCAAAGAGAAGCAACACAATCAGCCTTAACAGTAATCTCTACCTAAAGCTCTGCATAAAGGAAACCAGGCAAATACATAAGTCCTTTGGGTTTCCAAGACACAGACAGTAAGACTTGGACCATGAAATACTAGCATTACAATAGTGAACTGCGTGACAGAGCCTACTCCTAAAGTTCATTAACAACAAAAAAAATGACGAGGCATCAGAGGCCATGTGTGGAGAAAGAAATGCATCAGACCATTAGATGTGGAGTTCCTAAAATTAGGAAGTCAGGAAGCTGTTTATGACCTAAAGGAATCATAAAGGGGAATTAGATGTATCGAACCTTGTTTCTTCTCACCTGCCTATTTCTTACTATATGAAATCTGATCCATGTCTTGGCTGTTAGACTGAAGTAGAGACCATATAACTGAATATTTATGAGAGATATTCCACAAGCTATTCTTTGAGTTCCTTCTCTCACCTTCTAAGAATTTTTTTTTTTTAATAATCAAATTTATTTTTTTATTTTTTTTAAAATTTTATTTTATTTTAAAACTTTACATAATTGTATTATTTTTGCCAGATATCAAAATGAATCTGCCACAGGTATACATGTGTTCCCCATCCTGAACCCTCCTCCCTCCTCCCTCCCCATACCATCCCTCTGGGTCGTCTCAGTGCACTAGCCCCAAGCATCCAGTATCGTGCATTGAACCTGGACTGGCAACTCATTTCTTACATGATCTTTTACATGTTTTAATGTCATTCTCCCAAATCTTCCCACCCTCTCCCTCTCCCACAGAGTCCATAAGACTGTTCTATACATCAGTGTCTCTTTTGCTGTCTCGTACACCGGGTTATTGTTACCATCTTTCTAAATTCCATATATATATTGGAAATAAAAGCAAAAATAAACAAATGGGACCTAATTAAACTTAAAAGCTTCTGCACATCAAAGGAAACTATTAGCAAGGTGAAAAGGCAGCCTTCAGAATGGGAGAAAATAATAGCAAATGAAGCAACTGACAAACAACTAATCTCA
>NW_011495014.1:2233746-2242213 GCF_000754665.1 Bison bison bison
AACAACTAATCTCAAAAATATACAAGCAACTCCTACAGCTCAACTCCAGAAAAATAAATGACCCAATCAAAAAATGGGCCAAAGAACTAAATAGACATTTCTCCAAAGAAGACATACAGATGGCTAACAAACACATGAAAAGATGCTCAACATCACTCATTATCAGAGAAATGCAAATCAAAACCACTATGAGGTACCATTTCACACCAGTCAGAATGGCTGCGATCCAAAAGTCTACAAATAATAAATGCTGGAGAGGGTGTGGAGAAAAGGGAACCCTCTTACACTGTTGGTGGGAATGCAAACTAGTACAGCCACTATGGAGAACAGTGCAGAGATTCCTTAAAAAACTGGAAATAGAACTGCCTTATGATCCAGCAATCCCACTGCTGGGCATACACACTAAGGAAACCAGAAGGGAAAGAGACACATGTACCCCAATGTTCATCGCAGCACTGTTTATAATAGTCAGGACATGGAAGCAACCTAGATGTCCATCAGCAGATGAATGGATAAGAAAGCTGTGGTACATATACACAATGGAGCATTACTCAGCCATTAAAAAGAATTTTTAAACCTTTGTGTTTTTATTCTAGGACAGTTCATCTGTAGTCAGACATATATCCATCCGTGGCCTCAAGTTAGTCATCAAAGTATCAGTATTATTCATCAAAATATTAATATCAGATTTCTAACTTTGTACTGGATCCTTCATGCAGAAATGAAGTCATAGCTTTTTTAATCCTCCCCACCATAATTTTTTTGTTATCAGTTCTGCCAACAGCACTATCCTTCTAGTCTTCCATTTTCATCATTGTTATTTTAAATTTTTTACCTTTATGCCCAGTTACTCGACCCAGGAGTTGCCATCATAACAACTCCTATTTTGGAGAATTCCATTTAACCATTATTTTTTCTCTTTCATGTTTTCTCTATACCCATCTAAATCCTTATCATGTCACACAGGGATTCACCCAGGTATCCAACGAAATGTCCATGATCATTTTCTTTTACCTTCTGCTCTCAGAAAAATATGTCCTAGATCACTCTTTAGCTAGTTAATTTTCCATGTAAAAACTGTTATTGCTCCTATATGATTCACAGAATAAGATCTAGACTCCTTGGGCTAGCAAAATTCTAGATGAGTATTACTCAACCCCCCAATATTCCATATAATCAAATCTTGTTTTAAGTTTTCCACAGTATGAACCCCTATGCTAGGAGTAAGATGGGTGTATTAGAATTACTGCTGGAACAAATTACCATAAATTTAGTGGCTTAAAATGACAGGAATTTATTATTTTATGGTGTGCAGACCAGAAGTACAAAATGAATTTTAGGGAGCTAAAAGCAAAGTGTCAACAGACTCCTCTCCCCTAAGAGGGTCTTAGAAAATGTTTCCTTGAGTTTCCTAGCTTCTATCGCTGCATTTCTTCCATTCCTCCATCTTCCTGGCCAGCAATGTATCTTCAAGCCTATTCTCCAGCTTCACTTTGGCTTTTCCTTCTTATAAAATCTCCTTGTGCTTCCCTCTTACAAGATACTTGTGCTTGGATTTTGGACCCATTTAGTAATCTAAAAAAAAAAAATCTTACCAATCTCAGGATTCTTAACTATTACATTGAGGTTATGCTGACAAATTATAGAAAGTTGGAGGTAGTTATCTGTAGAAGCCTTTATTTAGCCTAGGACAGCAGGTAATACTCTCTACACCGTCTTCAAAGTAAATTTTATGTGTCTTGTACAAGTTCCCCTACCACACCTTTAAGCAGACCTTTGAAAGCTCTTCTCTCCACCAACTGGAGACATGAGACATGCTCATTTTTCTGAGCAAAAAATCATAAAACATTTTATTTAACAAATATAAGAAACAGAGAATACCCATACTATTCAAAGGAATTCATTAGGCACTATGAGGAATATAAATATGTGATCCTGCCCTCACTGAATTTACTGAAGAAAAGAAACAGGCATTGAATAAATATGAGTGGGAGGAAGCTATCTATAGTCACCATTCCCATTCACTCATCTTCATTTTTTCCTTCAACCCTCACTAATCAAGCTAACACTCTACCAGTACTGCTCTTACCAAGGACCACAGTGACATCTATGTCAGCCAAAAGTGGTAAGATCATTTTTGTGTTATTTTACTTGATTTTCTTCAACAGAACTCAAAAAAGTTTCCTTTTTACCTGGGAGGTGTTAGTATTAGCATTAATATTAGTCAGAGTTCTTTGGAGAAATAGAACCAATACAAAATTGGAAATATATACCTGGAGAGAGAGAACTATATAGACACACACGCAACTATGTGTATTCAGCCATAGTGTGTATATATAGATTGATATATGACATCAGGTTTGGTAATGCATTACCCGAGGCATTGTAATATTATTCTCTTATTCAAAAAAATCTTTATCATATATGTAATTCTTTAGGGTTCTTAGATCAAATTCCATATGTGGAGAGGGGAAATTTCCCCAACACCAAGTAATTCTTTAATTGTGATAGTTTCAAGTGGACACAAAGGGGGCTCAGCCAGACACATACATGTAACCATTCTCCTCAAATTCCCCTCCCATCTAGGCTGCCACAGTTCATAAAAATGACGTTAATATTAAAAAGAAACTACTAAATGAAGTTCAAGGTTTCCCATATAGACCTTTCTGCTTGTAGTATGCATCCTAATAGACATATGTATACAATTTACTTTGTTTTAGAATCACTCACAACTCATCTCACATGACTACAGCACTGTTTACTTGTATCATTTATGGCAGTTTAGTTAAATTTGAAGGTGTTATTACAGCAGATAACAGTTCCATGTTCTTCAAAAGTTTCATTTTTAGGTGTTAATATTTAGCTTATGACATGGAGTGGTGGAAATAAGCTCTATTGGTCTACTTTAGGAGATGTGGAAAGAAAAAAAAAATCAGCAATTTAAACTCTGAATCCCTATACAAAGTGTTTCATTTAGCCACCATCTGGTCTAGCCGCCGTGGTTAAATGCATAGTTATATGTGTAAGATTCACATGTATGACTTCAGCCTGTGCAAAACAATTCTGTCTTCTATGTTAACTTTCAAACAATATTAAAATCTACATGTTTTCACATATGCACAATTTTTACTCTGTAAATTCCTGTTGTGATATATTTTATTTATCCTACTCATTTTAAAAAGCTTAGAGTCATTTTCTTTTTATAAAATATAGTATTCTCTTATAACCTTAATCTATTTTGCTGTTCACTGTTATGCCAAAGCTTACATATGTATATAGTCAATTCCTGTTAATATTATCACTTAGTATTACTTAATTATTTCATTCCAGGAAGATTTTGAGAAAGATGTCTAGAATCTTGGATGCCATCTTATTGCTAAGTTAGTATACATAAAATAAGTGTTATGAAAATCCATCTGAGTTCCTCTCCCACCTCAAAATTCTGAATATATAAAACTGGGATCTTTCTGAATTATAGAAAATTCTAATGAAGAATTCCAATGTATCTATTACTAAAATACTATATGAATTTAAATTTCTTAAAGTCAATTAAAATACTAGAAAAATAGAATTTATCAAGAACAAAGTAATTAGATAACTAATGTAGCGTGACAAAAAGTATGAGACTTGTACCTTGAAATAAATATTTCCAATATAAATTTTTCTTTAGAACCATAGACATGTAAATTACTGGTTCATTAAAACATTAATGGAAAATACTAAATTTTATAATTGTTACACAATTTAATAGTCACACTTTCTCTTACAAATACTATGTTCTACTTCATATTTCTATAAAAGCTCAACAATTAAGTTCAGTACAGAAATTAAAATTACTCAGAAAGGAAGAATGCCAGGCCACAAACTGATAATTTTATGCTCAGTAGTAACTGCATTTATCAGTAAAGAATACAATTATAGAATTATTATTTTAAAATCAATGTTAAACTACACTTTCTCTGTTTAACTCATAATGCTTTACCTCTTTTAAAGACTTAACACACATTTTTCCTTATAAACCTTTAAACAAAACTCTGTTTTTAAGAAAAAAGTTGGCAAACATTGAAATAACCAAATAATTTTTATAGACATCTAGCTTTATGCAAGTAAGACTCTTATTTCCTACCTATGTTCTATCGTGAATACAAAATTTCGATTTCTTTATGAGCTGGACACTATCTAAAAAGAAATTATCACTGGTTTACAAATAGGTAATGCTCAGGATTTTTAGCTGCATATAGTATGTTCTCAGAGTCATTTTGTCCTTTTAGCTAGGAACATACCCTTCAGTAAATTATTGTTACAATTTTTTATACCTTTTTGCAATAAAATAAGTGCTTATAATCAAATATTTTATGTTTTTGTTTTATTCATAGATACAACCCTGAATAATCATTTTTGAGACCCTAAGACATTTGAATACATTTTAAGATTGAATACATTATCATAATGTGGTTATAAAAATCATAGTAGCCAGAGCGCCTTTACAAGAGAGGAAATCTTTTTTGTCTCCAAAGCAATGATTATATAATCTGTGCAAACAGAGCTGCTTACATGTTTACATATTGAAACCTTAGGATCCACTCAATGTCACTTGCTAGACTTGGGTCCCTAACTTAAAGCATGTGTCCTCTGCTGTGTGCTGTCTAGGCTTACTGTGAGTAGAGAATCATTCCCTTTTAATCAACTTCCGCTGCTCAAATGTGTTGCCTTTAACAGCTAAGTGTTCTTGTGGGTGTTCTGAATCCTTTAGTTTGAGAGACAGCATATCACAAAGGTCAAGAATTTTGTAACTTCTTTGGAGTATTTGAGTGGTAAAATTCATTTCCCACATGTACCATTATATTAATTGGTTAAAATGGATTTCTATCAGGTTGCAGGATTTCTTAGATGACTCAGGATATCTGGTCTCTGGAACCATCAAGAGGAAATGGTCATTTGAAGCATCTCTGCTATATCTATATACAATTATATAGATCAAGAACTGTAACCATCTACTCTTTTCTGAATAGGAGTAGAATGTTCCTAAAGTAGAGGCACATGTGATATATTGATCTGAACTTGAGACAAATACAGGGCACCTGGTAATTCATGGAATCTTTTAGGAAAAATTAAGAGGTATAGACATATGACACAGAAGCTAAACAAATATTTGGTTATTATTCCTGACTAAAACAACAAAAGTCTTCTGAATTGAAACAAGGCAGGGAAGAGGGACCAAAAAAAAAAAAAGAAAATGATTTTCCTACAGCTGGTCTTCATCCTGCTCACTCATTCCACCATGTTGGGCTCTGTGCCAAGTTAATAAACATTATTAAATGCTAAATACTAGATTGTTGTAGAAAATAAAATCATAGATTCAGAATTTAAAATAAGACTTTGTCATTAATTATTTTTAAAAATTTAATGCAGAAAGAAAAAAATGGCTATTTTATCTATTGTTGCTTAACAATACTACCACAAAGTTAGCAACTTAAACGAGACATGTTTATGGTGTCATTTCCTGTGGACACTGCGTAGTTGAGTACTCTGCAGTTGGGTTGCAAAGAGCTACAATCAACGTATCAGACAGGGTTGCTAGTGCCAAGCATTGTATTAGGTACTGCTGCTGCTGCTGCTGCTGTTGCTAAGTTGCTTCAGTCATGTCCGACTCTGTGCGACCCCCATAGATGGCAGCCCACCAGGCTCCTCCATCCATGGGATTTTCCAAGCAAGAGTACTGGAGTGGGTTGCCATTGCCTTCTCCATATTAGGTACTAGAGATACAAATATGAAAAATCTGAACACAATCCATTCCTCCATGGATTTTATCATGTAATGGGAGATTTTCACCCATAGATAGATGATTTCAGCATAATGTGTTATTTAGTATACAGATGAGCTAGGATTTGGATATGTGTGGTAAGTTAAGGGGGCCAGTCAATATGAACGCTTGGCTTTTAACTTAAGCATCTATGTAGCTTGTGAGCTATGCACTGATGTTGAATATGAAGAATTGTTAACAGCTCACCATTAAATATACCTCCATAGAATAAGATAATGACACTTTACTAATATCCAAAAGTTTGTTTTCTATTATACATTTACATATAAATAAATATATACAGGCATTGTAAAAATCTCTGCTATAGAAAGATCTTGTTTCCTTTTCCTTTGTCTTAATTAGCAATGCCATTCCCCTGACATGGTTCATTGAGCCAAGAGTAGCTATCCGACCCCAGAGGAACTAATCCATAAACCAATCTGAATTAATCAGGTTCCCTTTTGAGAATATGAACTAAGATATGTGGAAACCTAATAAGCTGCTAGCTGAGGTAATGGCAGATCATTAGAGTAAAGGTCCATGAACTTCTACAGATGAGCTCCCTGGAGCTTCATGTTTTCCAGTAGTACTGAAATCCGGTTGTTCTGTTTTTCTTTAAACTTTAAAAATATGAGTTTTTACAATAAATATCTTTAACTTGGGTTAAGTTAAGCAGGTCTTTATTGTCTTCAAACAATTTTTCCTGCCTAAAATATTTTGAAGACATTGATGTCTATTAGAAAAACCAAGGAGCAAATCCTATGACTCAATTCTGATAGCATGGGATTTGTTGCTACCTGAATTTCAAAACAGAAAAACTATCTAGATTAGGGAACCATATTTTCCAAATCCAATTTCTTCTTTTATGGGTCTTTTGTATATCCCAGTATTTTCATTAGCAATGTAAATTTATATTTGTTGGTTTTCCAATAATACAGTAGAATACTAAAGGAAGAGGATCAAGGTCCTTTGGTGATCCCAGAGTACCTAGGGAATAGGAATTTAATACTTGTCGGCTTTTTATTTAGCTTATGGTATTATTAAATTCCATGGACAGAGGAGCCTTGTGGGCTACAGTCCATAGAGCCACAGAGTTGGACACAACAGACCGGCTACATGCACACATACACATTATTTTCATAGAGAAAAAAATTGTGTTCCACTAAATGCAGAAGAAACTAAGTCTTCACTCATAACATAAAGCAAGGGTCATATTTATAATTACATGTCATTCAAGGAGGAAGGTGACTGAATTCTGAATGGATTATTTCAAATTATTATGAGGGGGCTAGGATATTTTTTTTAACCTTTATCATTTCCTCAGGGGTTTTACAAAATTAAGGCAATTTTTGTTCAGCAAGTGTGATATATCTGTTAAATGAACTATATTGAGATTTTAGGGAATACTCTAGAGAACTTAGTTAAATACGGTTATGTACTGAGAGTTAACTTAGGCAGGGAGTCCAGGGCCCTTTAAGGAGGAGGTGAACCTTTTTGCTCATGCCTTCCTTAAGCCTTATGCAACAAGGTATCTTGCCCAATAACTGGCCTTTCTTTAGGTCCTGGAGCTGAAAATTACACTGCAAGACAATGTCTTACTTAAGGAAATGCTTCTCTTAGGCTCTATGTTATTGATTTTAATTGTAACAAATCTTGCCTGGGAACCTGTTTCCCAAGAATTGTACCCCTGATTACATAGCAACAGTATATCTTACAGAGAGACATTGCCAGGAATTTGCTCCTTCTGGCTAACATTGTACTGAAGTTATCTCAGGATATATGACTTGGGAAAGGGTCTATGGAACTCTTACAACCTTGAGCTATTCTTTTTACCTATTCTCAGCAGCCATTTGAGAAGTATATAAGGCCCTGCTTAAACTAGTGAGGGTGAGCTCTCTTTCTACCCATTTCCAATGTCTATGTCAGAAGCGTTCTCTGTCCTGTCACTTTATTTTTTTATTTTTTTTTTCCCTGTTCTTTTTTTTTTCCTAATTTTATTTTATTTTTAAACTTTACATACTTGTATTAGTTTTGCCAAATATCAAAATGAATCCGCCACAGGTATACATGTGTTCCCCATCCCGAACCCTCCTCCCTCCTCCCTCCCCATACCATCCCTCTGGGCCGTCCCAGTGCACCAGCCCCAAGCATCCAGCATCGTGCATCGAACCTGGACTGGCAACTCGTTACCTACATGATATTTTACATGTTTCATTGCCATTCTCCCAAATCTTCCCACCCTCTCCCTCTCCCACAGAGTCCATAAGACTGTTCTATACATCAGTATCTCTTTTGCTGTCTCGTACACCGGGTTATTGTTACCATCTTTCTAAATTCCATATATATGAGTTAGTATACTGTATTTATTTTTTTCCTTCTGGCTTACTTCACTCTGTCCTGTCACTTTAAATTTTGCTGCACAGAGCTCTGAGTGACTGAGACCCATTTTTGAGGTAAATCTTCTCCTTCGGAGATCACAAACTCTGCAACAACCTCTCTAAGCTGTCAGTAACTTGTCCATACATCTTCATATCTAATCAATATAATAGAATTAAAAACTGGCTATTTAAGATTATATGTTTACTGATCCAAAATTCATTTTTTTCTTCCCAATATTACTGTGAATTTATTCAGGACATATTTAGGATCATGTTCTAACTATGA
>NW_011495014.1:2242313-2257091 GCF_000754665.1 Bison bison bison
CTGACTTCAAGGATCTTACAACCCACTGTAAGTTTATATATACACTTATAATAAATTTAAATACAAAATATAAAACAATCTATGTGGACAATGTTTTAAATGATTTGTGTTGTCACTGACTCCACTTCTTCTGCTATTTTTATGATAAATGATGGCACCCAGAACAAATAAATCTTCCCCTTCCACCCTTAAAAGCTCTTTTTCTTGTTTTCTGCTTTTATGTTAACTAAGCCATTTGACTTAAATATAACATTTGAAGGTATAAATATATGTAGAAAGTTTAAATCCATTGACAACTAATTTCATAATTTAGAATCTGATTACTTTCTCCGTAGAGAAGATATTACTTTCATGGTGGCAAATGTACTGGAAGATGTATGGAAAGGTGCTTTGGGAGTGTTTGAGATTGAGACATTTCAGGGCATTATTTCATCAGATAATGTTATTCAGCTAACAAGCAAGAGAAAATCTGGACTGGCAGATTAAAGAATCGATCAACCAGATTTAACAGAGGAGAGTTGCCCTTGAAAATCATCTTTGTCATGAAAATATTACCAGAAATAAAAAACAACAGTAAGGCTAAATTCAACTACACCATCGGGTATCAGAATTTCTCTAAATGTCACATTTTTCTCCCAGTTTTGCTTTGCATGAGGTCATTTTCACCACTTATTTAAAATAGTTGTTTTCAATTTATATTCAGATATTAAAATGTAGGTATTGAATACATTAAAGTTGTTTTTCTCTTCATTATTCATAATATCAAATCCCTGGAGAAGCTCATAAAATCTTTGAATTTTAGGTCAACTTCCTGGACACTTCTGAGACAGATCAATTTACTTCTTTCCTCCTTCTGAGCCACCTTCCAAAGGAGACACTAACAATATGACTTATGATTTCAGCCCCACTTAATTCCTTCTACCCGAACTGTTCCTTTTATCTGAAACATTTTCTTCATCTGAAATAATTCTTCATTAGTTGAGTCATTTAAACTACACCTGCTATCCTTTTCCCCTTCACCCAGCTTTATAACAGAACATTCTTCATTCATTTTCTTTAATTCTACACTAAAAAATAAGACTTTCCAATTTTAAATGTCACTTCATTCATACATAATGAATCTGTCCCCAGAAAACTTTTTACAGTATCAGATATGAAAGAATTTTTCTTGTTAGCTTTTTCACTCAATAAAACGATTTTCATAGGACAGCTAGAAACACATTGTTCAGAATATCTCAAGTTAAAAATCACAAACCTTAAAACTTCAGCCAAATGTCACCTTTCCAAAATGTTTTACATATTTTTAGTTGGTAAAATAACTACATTGGCCAAAAGAGTGAGTTATTTCTAAAGCAGCAAATGGAATAGTGAATCTATGTTTTGAAAAAAATCTGTTTCCTAAGAGGTTTCTTAGCTTAGTGAAAACACAGAACTTGAAAACAACACTAAGTGAAACAACTTATTTTATTAGTTTTTTTTCCTTTTTACCAAATACTGAGAATTGGTATAATGTCAAACAAAAAGAGTGACCATATATAAAATCATCCTGTGAGTGCGAACATATGTTTAATTACCAGGATCACTGCTCTTTTTAAAAATCTTGCTCACTTGAGCTAGAATGTTTGGGCTTGCCACCTCATCTTGTTAAGAAACAGAAATTTGATATAAATAATGTGTTGCCACCTGTGTCTCTAAATAAGTTTCATGGTTTCTAATTATTTATACAAGCTTCTTGTGATTCTTTGCTAAATCTAAATTCATAAAGAAACATTACACTTCAGTTAATTACAGAAGCCATATGCAGTTTACAGTTTGCCAATGTTGTTTGTAGTTTGGTTGCTTGAAAATGCCTATTTAGCTGAAGACTTTAGGCTTATAACTAGAAAAGAAAAAAAGAAAAACCATGATTGTCTATTTAATGTTCCAACTTATGTGGTCTCTTTCTAGAGATGACATATCTACCTTAATTAGTCCAATCATGTAAACCATATCTGTTATCTTGATCACACATACATTTATCTGCTTTCTCTTAGGTACTCATTTTTCTCATTAACATACTTCACATGCTAATTCCAACAGTTTGGTTCTTTACCTTAATCCAATGCCAGGCTTTCTCTTCCTCTAAAAAGGATGTTTTTCTCCTCTTACAGGTCAAAATTATGAATATTTGCAGTTCCTCTCAAGTGTAAAGTGTTGTTACAGTTTTTCAGGTACTATACTTTGGATCATAAATGAATTTGGTAATTAAGTTTTTTTGTTTACTATTTATTTTCTAACATAAAATGGAAGAGGTAAGTAAGATTAGGTTTAAGAATTGGTGAAGCTTTGGGCAAATCCCAGCTATAGACACTTGATATGTTTGTGTGTCTTATTTTTTCTTAATGGTAATTTTCACTCCTTTAAATAAGAAATCTTTCTTAGGTTATTATGGGAACCAACTTATTCTATTTTCTTACATCAAGTTCAGTTCACACATTTATAGCCTGCCTGGTCCCTGTAGGCATCTAAGTTTACAATTCTGAGATAGAAGAGATCTAACGTTCCATAGAGCCATAGCAAGGTAATAAACTGAAGAGATTTTTTTTTTCTTACAGTACATTCAATTCCATTACTGATTTGTTATTAAACATTAGACCATGAAACTGAGATATTAGGACATTAAATGTGGACAAACAATATAAGTCCCATTAGCCTACAGGGGAAGCAATGAATGATCCCATTTAATTTGTGGAAAGTTGAATAGCTGCAACTCTGCAAATGAAATTAAGTGCTATGCCTCATTGAATGAGCTTAGAGCTCTCCAAGGGGAGATCTGAGTTCCAGGATACAGCAAATAACAGGCAATGTCTTTAACTTAGCTGTAATTTTGGAATTGTTAGTTGGTGGAAGATATTAAGAAGAAGGATGTAAATGATCTAGCCCTACAGGAGGCTTGAAGTGCCCATGTCAATGAAGCTCTCAAGGTTCGAAAGTGAAATAAAAATGTTAGATTTTTATTTTTACTGTCCATTGATTGCATAATTTCTAATTTGCCTACTTATTTCTGTATCTCTTCCAAAAAAAGCTAGGTTTAAATTTTGGTGAGATTCTTAATCAGACCTTTCCTCTCAAGAGGTTCAATGATCCTTTCTTTTTTTATAACTACTTTAATCATTTTTGACACTTTCTGCTCTACCATCACTTTGGCACATTTGCTGATTTCCATGAATCATAAATTCTGGGATATACTGAAGTATTTGACACTTCCACTCAGCTTACTTTGACAATTTATCTTAAAAATATATGCAGGTGAAAGTAAGGTTGTTATGTAGAGGTTATAAATGGGGCAAAGTGCAGGCAGCTTATGGTTCTGCAATGAAAACTGTATAATTTTGCATGCAACCTTTGGCATAACTACTCTCTGTCTAGTTCAACCATTATAGATAGTAGACATTTAAACAATTTTATTTTGTACAGACTTTTTATCAGAGTCATGTAAAAGTTTCTTCCAACGGTTGTTTAGTCTATAATTTCAGATGTGGCAACTATTCCACCCTTATAGCAATAGAGATTTTCTTATTTCTTTTCTTGTTTTTATGAATTTGTTAAGAAATACCCTTGTTTTCATCCACCTGTCAGATCTGGTTTATTGGATGGAGCACTAAGGATGGAAATAGAAGATATGACTTTGAGTCTAAACTCTGATATTTGATAGCTTGACAGTTTCTTAGAGGAATTCCTTAACTTCAATGATTGCTCATTTTCACATGAGGTCAATGGGACTAAAAGTACCTTTCATATCAAGTTGTTAAGAGTACTAAATAAAGTAACAGGTATGAAAGAATCCTGCAAATGGTTGATCACTAGGTTAGATACTGATACTAGTAATTTCTGCTAGAAATTACATTGAGATTTAGCAAAAGTTTAAATGGCAATTGACTCTGTGAATTGGGCTCATTCATATTGGCTTGAATGTTCCAGTTAATTATAAGGCAATAAATAAAGTTACTCTGCTACTTTCAAATAACCATGAAATAACTTGTCTAGACAGGCTAATAGTGGGGCTATGTAAAGCTCTTCTAGTAATCTCATTGTATCCAAGTTCCAAGTTCCAAGGAAATGGCTAATGGTCTTAAAATTAACAAATTGAAGGTTAATAATATTCTGATAGAAATTTCTCTATATAATTTTAAGGTAAGCTTCTTTTAAAAGCTTATAAATAACATGACAACAAAGTAAAATGATGTGACTCATTAAGCCCTCCTAGAAAACCCTAATAGCATGTTTTTCATTGAAATATAATTCACAATGCAATGAATTACACAGATCTGAACAGTGAAACTTGATGAGATTAACATATGTATAAGTATGTAACCTGCATCTTAGAAAAATATAGAATATTTCTATTATTTCAGAAAGTTCCCCATGCCTTATTCCAGTTAATATCCCCATGTGTAACCACTGTGATTGTCCTTAATAGATGATTTCACTTAAACTTCATAAAAATGGAATACCACATGTACTTTTTTTGTCTGTCTTCAAAATATTTTAGTTGTTCATCAATATAGACTTGTTTATTTATTTTTGTTTATTGCTAAGCAGAATTCTACTGATTGAGTATATAATAATGTTATTTCAGTTTCATGTTAATTGGATATCTGTGTTATATTTAGTCTTTGGACAATAAAAAATAAAACTGTTTTTTAATAGACATATATTTCCTTTCTTTCTAGAAGTGGTGTCGCTGAGTCATAGGATAAACATGTGCTGTGCTGTACTGAGTTGCTCAGTTATGTCTGACTCTTTGTGACCCCATGAACTATAGCCCACCAGGCTCCTCTGGCCATGGGATTCTCCATGCAAGAATACTGGAGTGGGTTGCCACGCCCTCTCCCAGGGGATTTTCCTGACCCAGGGATTGAACCCAGGTCTCCCACATTGCAGGTGGCCTATTTATCATCTGAGCCACGAGGGAAGTCCAAGAATGCTGGAGTACGTATTTAATTTTAAAAGAAACTGCCAAAATATTATTCAAAATAGTTGCAGTATTTTACACTTCCACCTGTAATGAATGTTTCAGGTGCTCTGAGCCCTTGTCAAACTTTTATATAGTCTTAGCCATATTACTTTTAGCCATTTTATTTAGTGCATGTGATATAGTATCTCATACTGGTTTTAATCTGATATTTACTGATGACTAAAGATTTTGAACACATTTTTATATAATTATTTGGCCACTCATATATCTTCTTCTCTGAACCTTTTTCATTTGTCCATTTTTAAAGTTAATCTGTTTGTTTTCTTAGTACAGATTTGTAGAGATTCTTTTTTTATTCTAAATCAAGGGCCGTTATCAAACAGATGTACCAAGAACTCTTTCTCCCAGTTTGTACTGCTTTTTCATTCTCTTACTGATGTATATTAACAAGCTGTATATTTAATTTTGATGGAATCCTGTTTATGGCATTTAATTTTACAGTTGGTGTTTTCATTGTCACCTCTAAAAATGCTTTGCCTGTCTCAGGTCTTAAAGGTATCCTCCGACATATTCCTCTAATAAGCATCCTAGTTTCAGTGCTTACTTTTAAATATATGATCTATCTCAAACTGAAGTAGGAGTGAAAATCCTTTTTTTCCCCTATTCAACCAATGTATCCACCATTATTTGTTGAAAAGACTATCTTGTTTTTTGAATTGTCTTGGTATCTTTGTTTACAGTCATCTATGTCTGGTTTTGTTTCTAGATCCTCTTTTCCCTCTATTGGTCTTTTTGTTTGTGCTTACGCCTATGCCACATTATTTGAGATAGTAGCTTTATACTAAATTTGAAATCAGGTAGTGTGAAGCCTTCAAATAACTTTTTTTCATGATTGTTTGACTATTCTCAGTCTTTTGCTCATCAATAGAAGCTTAAAATAAACTTCCCTAATTCAACTAAAAATGATTCTGTTAAGATTTTAATTGGAAATAATAGACTAATTTTGAGGGGATCAACATTTTAATTTTAATTCCCCAAATTCAGGACCAGGGTATTTATATAGGTAGCACTGGTTTTTTCACTCTAATTTCTCTTAACAATACTTGGTTGCTATTGGTTTAGCGGTCATGCATCTCTTCTGTTAACAGTATTTTCAACTAGTTGTTTATGCTATTAAAAAATTGAATGCTTTTTTTTTCTTAATCTCATTCTCTAATTATTTACTTTTAATATATAGGATCATGGCATACTTTTACATTGCATTAATTATCTTCTGCTCTGCTAGAAACTACCACAAACTTAGTGGTTTTAAACAACATCCATTTAAAACTCTCATTTCTGTAGGTAACCAGGCATCACATAACCTGATTCCTTTTATCGGGGCTTTCTAAGATTGAAATCAAGGTGCCCACAATACCAATTTCTCATCTGAAGACTCAAGGGAAGCATCCACTTTCAAGATCATTCAGGTTGCTGGCATAATTCAGTTCTTGCATTTCTGTAAGACTGAGGCTTGGTTTTCCTACTGGCTTCCGTTGGGCATGGCTCCATGTTCTTAGAAGATAGCCACATTCCTTGCTGCGTGGACTCAGCCATTTTCAAAATGAAGAATCTCCATGTGAAACCACTCTTCTGTTTTGAATCTCTCTCATCAGCAAAAAGTTCTATCCCATTTAAGAGTTCACCAGATCCACTAAGGATAACCTCTTTAACTAATTTGGGATCTCAATTACATCTGCAAAACTTCTTCTTAAGAGATTAAGGTTTCAGTTAATGACTGGGAGAAAGTACGTGTATACCAAATGGATGGGAATCTTGGGATCATCTTAGAATTTGGCCTACTGTAGAACTGACCTTGTATTCAAGAATTTCACTATATCTACTCATTGGTTCTAATATTTGCTTTGTAGAATTATTTATGTAAACAATCAAACTTTGATCATTTTACTTCTTTCTTACCAATCTGTATATCCTTTATTTATCTCTCTCATTTTATTGTTCAGGACTTTAGTTCATTTTTGATAAAAGTGGTGAAAACATATATCCATCTCTATTCTACTTTGTTGAGTGTATTTATCATGAATATATGTAACATATGGTCAAATTTTTTTTAATGCCAGTTTATAATTACATATTACATTTCTTTAACAGCTAGTGGGTAGTCAGATTTTCTTTCTCCTATCTTGTTAATTCTGGCAGTGATCGGCTAAAACTTTGCAATATTTTACTTTTATTAATAAAAAATGCGTGAAGACTTACTTTACGGCCTACTATATGTTCTATATTTGATAACTAGTCTATATGCCTTTTAAAATGATGTCTATTCTTTTCTGCAGGTTGTCTATTGTTGGTCATATGCGTATTAAGCAGCATCAGTCGTGTCCAACTCTTTGTGATGCTATGGAAGTAGCCCTCCAGGTTCCTCTGTCCATGGAATTCTCTGGGCAAGAATACTGGAGTGTGTTGCCATTTCCTCCTCCAGGGGATCTTCCCAAAACAGGGATCAAACCCATGTCTCTTGCACTGGGAGGTGGGTTCTTTATCACCAGCACCACATAAATATCAAAAGGGTCAAAATAGTTGATCAGATCAGATCAGATCAGTCGCTCAGTCGTGTCCTACTCTTTGCAACCCCATGAATCGCAGCACGCCAGGCTTCCCTGTCCATCACCAACTCCGGGAGTTCACTCAGACTCACATCCATCGAGTCAGTGATGCCATCCAGCCATCTCATCTTCTGTCGTCCCCTTCTCCTCCTGCCCCCAATCCCCCCCAGCATCAGAGTCTTTACCAATGAGTCAACTCTTCTCATGAGGTGGCCAAAGTACTGGAGTTTCAGCTTTAGCATCATTCCTTCCAAAGAAATCCCAGGGCTGATCTCCTTCAGAATGGACTGGTTGGATCTCCTTGCAGTTCAAGGGACTCTCAAGAGTCTTCTCCAACACCACAGTTCAAAAGCATCAATTCTTCGGCACTCAGCCTTCTTCACAGTCCAACTCTCACATCCATACATGACCACAGGAAAAACCATAGCCTTGACTAGATGAACGTTTGTTGGCAATGTCTCTGCTTTTGAATATGCTGTCTAGGTTGGTCATAACTTTCCTTCCAAGGAGTAAGCATCTTTTAATTTCATGGCTGCAGTCACCATCTGCAGTGATTTTGGAGCCCAGAAAAACAAAGTCTGACACTGTTTCCACTGTTTCCCCATCTATTTCCCATGAAGTGATGGAACCGGATACCATGATCTTTGTTTTCTGAATGCTGAGCTTTAAGCCAACTTTTTCACTCTCTTTCATTTTCATCAAGAGGCTTTTGAGTTCCTCTTCACTTTCTGCCATAAAGCTGGTGTCATCTGCATATCTGTGGTTATTGATATTTCTCCCGGCAATCTTGATTCCAGCTTGTGTTTCTTCCAGTCCAGCATTTCTCATGATGTACTCTGCATATAAATTAAATAAACGGGTGACAATATACAGCCTTGACGTACTCTTTTTCCTATTTGGAACCAGTCTGTTGTTCCATGTCCAGTTCTAACTATTGCTTACTGACCTGCATACAAATTTCTCAAGAGGCAGATCAGGTGGTCTGGTATTCCCATCTCTTTCAGAATTTCCCACAGTTTATTGTGATCCACATAGTCAAAGGCTTTGGCAAAGTCAATAAAGCAGAAATAGATGCTTTTCTGGAACTCTCTTGCTTTTTGCATGATCCAGCAGATGTTGGCAATTTGATCTCTGGTTCCTCTGCCTTTTCTAAAACCAGCTGGAACATCAGGAAGTTCATGGTTCACATATTGCTGAAGCCTGGCTTGGAGAATTTTGAGCATTACTTTACTAGCGTGTGAGATGAGTGTAACTGTGCAGTAGTTTGAGCATTCTTTGACATTGCCTTTCTTTGGGATTGGAATGAAAACTGACCTTTTCCAGTCCTGTGGCTACTGCTGAGTTTTCCAAATTTGCTGACATATTGAGTGCAGCACTTTCACAGCATCATCTTTCAGGATTTGAAAGAGCTCAACTGGAATTCCATCACCTCCACTAGCTTTGTTTGTAGTAATACTTTCTAAGGCCGACTTGACTACACATTCCAGAATGTCTAGCTCTAGGTCAGTGATCACACTGTCGTGATTATCTTGGTCATGAAGATCTTTTTTGTACAGTTCTTCTGTGTATTCTTGCCACCTCTTCTTAATATCTTCTGCTTCTGTTAGGTCCATACCATTTCTGTCCTTTATCGAGCCCATCTTTGCATGAAATATTCCTTTGGTATCTCTGATTTTCTTGAAGAGATCTCTAGTCTTTCCCATTCTGTTGTTTTCCTCTATTTCTTTGCATTGATTGCTGAAGAAGGCTTTCTTATCTCTTTGCTATTCTTTGGAACTCTGCATTCAGATGCTTATATCTTTCCTTTTCTCCTTTGCTTTTCGCTTCTCTTCTTTTCACAGCTATTTATAAGGCCTCCCCAGACAGCCATTTTGCTTTTTTGCATTTCTTTCCATGGGGATGGTCTTGATCCCTGTCTCCTGTACAATGTCACGAACCTCATTCCATAGTTCATCAGGCACTCTATCTATCAGATCTAAGCCCTTAAATCTATTTCTTACTTCCACTGTATAATCATAAGGGATTTGATTTAGGTCATACTTGAATGGTCTAGTGGTTTTCCCTACTTTCTTCAATTTAAGTCTGAATTTGGCAATAAAGAGTTCATGGTCTGAGCCACAGTCAGCTCCTGGTCTTGTTTTTGCTGACTGTATAGAGCTTCTCCATCTTTGGCTGCAAAGAATATAATCAATCTGATTTTGGTGTTGACCATCTGGTGATGTCTATGTATAGAATCTTCTCTTGTGTTGTTGGAAGAGGGTGTTTGTTATGACCAGTATATTTTCTTGGCAAAACTCTATTAATCTTTGCCCTGCTTCATTCCGTATTCCAAGGCCAAATTTGTCTGTTACTCCAGATGTTTCTTGACTTCCTACTTTTGCATCCAGTCCCAAATAGTTGATAACGTCATTTAAATCTTATATTCACTTATTGAATTTGTGTTTAGTCATTCTTTCAGTTGTTTGATAAAGGGGCATAAATATCTCCAGCTATCACAAGTAACTGTTCTTTTTCTACCTTTCAATCCTGATAGTTTCTGTCTTATATATTTTGAATATTTTCTATTTAAGTATATAAACATATATGATTATATTATCTTTCTGATTAATCTTATATCATCATCAAATAACGTTATTTATTGTTGGGAATACAATTTGTGTCTTAAAGTCTACTTTATTTGATATTACCACAGCCACATTTTCTTTCTCATGCTGCCTTCATGGCATATATCTTTTCATACTTTCGTTTCAAGGTCTCTAAATCTTTAAAGTGCATTTCATGCATGTGGCATTAATTCAGTCTTGTTTTTAATATATTTCCCTCTGCATATTTCTATAACCCTCCCACCTGCCCATTTTTATACTATTAGTTTTACATGTTTTATATCTACATTTTACAAACCCTACAGTCCAATGTTACACATTTTATGTTAAGCAACAACTTTATATTTTAACATTTTCTTTTGGTGAAAATTACTACTTTTGTTCTGCTTATTAAATATTAAACATTAGATATAATCTTAATAAATAAATTTGCTCCTTTTCTTTTTAAAAAATCTGAATGGACTTTAACATTTGCCTTTTCCTTTAGCCACCAGGATATTCTAACTTCTGGTGGCTGTTTACTTATAGATTTAAAAAAAGAATCTGGAAAGACATCTGGTTATATTTAAATAGCATGTGTGCAAGCTAAGTTACTTCAGTAGGCTTTGTGGCACTATGGGCTGTAGCCCACCACCCTCCTCTGTCCATGGGAATTCTCCAGACAAGACTACTGCAGTAGGTTGCCATGCCCTCTTCCAGGGTATCTTCCCAATCCAGGCATTGAAATTGTGTCTCTTAAGTCTCCTGCATTTGCAGGTGGATTCTTTATCATTAGTATCACTGGGAAGCCCATATTTAAGTTGAGGGGAAGTTAAAAAATTATAATTAACTGAAGACCCATATGTGTGGCAAAAGAATTCAAGAAAGCCTGAAAGTCTTTCAGTTCAGTTCAGTTCAGTTCAGTCGCTCAGTCATGTCCAGCTCTCTGAGACCCCATGAATCACAGCACGCCAGGCCTCCCTGTCCATCACCAACTCTGGGAGTTCACTCAAACTCACATCCATCGAGTTGGTGATGCCATCCAGCCATCTCATCCTCTGTCGTCCCCTTCTCCTCCTGCCCCCAATCCCTCCCAGCATCAGGGTCTTGTCAAATGAGTCAACTCTTTGCATGAGGTGGCCAAAGTATTGGAGTTTCAGCTTCAGCATCAGTCCTTCCAATGAACACTCAGGACTGATCTTTAGGATGGACTGGTTGGATCTCCTTGCAGTCCAAGGGACTCTCAAGAGTCTTCTCCAACACCACAGTTCAAAAGCATTAATTCTTCGGTGCTCAGCCTTTTTCACAGTCCAACTCTCACATCCATACATAACCACTGGAAAAACCATAGCCTCGACTAGACAGACCTTTGTTGGCAAGGTATTATCTCTGCTTTTGAATATGCTATCTAGGTTGGTCATAACTTTCCTTCAAGGAGTAAGCGTCTTTTAATTTCATGGCTGCAGTCACCATCTGCAGTGATTTTGGAGCCCAGAAAAATAAAGTCTGACACTGTTTCCACTGTTTCCCCATCTATTTCCCATGAAGTGATGGGACCAGATGCCATGATCTTCATTTTCTGAATGTTGAGCTTTAAGCCAACTTTTTCACTCTCCACTTTCACTTTCATCAAGAGGCTTTTTAGTTCCTCTTCACTTTCTGCCATAAAGGTGGTGTCATCTGCATATCCGAGGTTATTGATATTTCTCCCAGCAATCTTGATTCCAGCTTGTGCTTCTTCCAGCCCAGTGTTTCTCATGATGTACTCTGCATAATTTAAATAAGCAGGGTGACAATGTAAAGCCCTGACGTACTCCTTTTCCTATTTGGAACCAGTTTGCTGTTCCATGTCCAGTTCTAACTGTTGTTTCCTGACCCTCATATAGGTTTCTCAATAGGCAGGTCGGGTGGTCTGGTATGCCCATCTCTTTCAGAATTTTCCACAGTTTATTATGATCCACACAGTCAAAGTCTTTGACATAGTCACTAAAGCAGAAATAGATGTTTTTCTGAAACTCTCTTGCTTTTTCAATGATCCAATGGATGTTGGCAATTTGATCTCTGGTTCTTCTGCCTTTTCTAAAACCAGCATGAACATCTTAAAGTTCACGGTTCATGTGCTGCTGAAGCCTGGCTTGGAGAATTTTGAGCATTACTTTACTAGCATGTGAGATGAGTGCAATTGTGTGGTAGTTTGAGCATTTTTTGGCATTGCCTTTCTTTGGGGTTGGAATGAATCTGACCTTTTCCAGTCCTGTGGCCACTGCTGAGTTTTCCAAATTTGCTGGCATATTGAGTGCAGCACTTTCACAGCATCATCTTTCAGGATTTGAAATAGCTCAACTGGAATTCCAGAACCTCCACTAGCTTTGTTCATAGTGATGCTTTCTAAGGCCCACTTGAATTCACATTCCAGTATTTAATAAGAAGTGAAAGTATTTAATAAGACCAAAAAAAAATGGGTAGGCATATCTTGGAATCCATGTAAAAAATATGCCATAATTAATAATTAAATATCTTCTAAAAATCAAAGGAACTAGACAATATAATATCTGCTTTTCTAGTTAGTAATTATAATTCATATACAACTTCATCTAACCTCATAATATATTATGTTCAAAATGTGAATAACAATTCCTGGGGCTTCCCTGGTGGCTCAGACAATAAAGAATCTACCTGTAGTGCAGGAGACCCAGGTTCAATTCTTGGGTTGGGAGATCCCCTGGAGAAGGGCATGGCAACCCACTCCATTATTCTTGCCTGGAGAATTCCATGGACAGAAGAGCTTGGCAGGCTATAGTCCTAGGGTTGCAAAGAGTCAGACACAGCTGAATAATAATTCTAGGCACCCACAAAGAAATATATTTTCCTAATCCCCATATTACCAAATTTATTCTATATAAATATTATTCCAGTTGATTGCTCTGACCAGAGTTTATCTACTATTTAAAGTAATTATAATAAGCCTTTCTAAGAGATGGTCTTTGGGGTACTTTTAGATATAAAAGCTGATCCTGGTGAAAATACTTTTCCCCATTCCACTATAAATTGGGAATCTTAAAGGGGTGTGGTTATTAAAACAACAATAAAAAAACTCCTGAGGCTCTCTTATCCACAGAGAGGGAATTGTTGGAAAAGGTATAACTATATACCTGTAATGTAATGGTGTTCCATAATTGAAGAAAGGATCTTATTGCTCCGCTCAGATTTACTCAAAAGTTTTTTGGAATCATTTATCACTTGCCAGATTAAGATGCCACTGGTTACATATTAGTACAGGGGTGACATGTGACTAATACTTCAGTGAATATATATATACATCAGGAGTAAACAGGTCTTCATGTTCAACAGTATAAAAGTTTTCCCTTACTGTTATTTAATAATTTATTTACTACTGCCAAAGTTGAAAAAATGTTACATTTTAGAATCCTTTTCTACACTAAGGGAATCAGAAGCCACTTCCACATGTGCATGCACACATACACATAAATGTTTCACTTCCATTCTCATCATCCTGGCTTGTATATATTATAACAATCTATCTCTATAAAATTTAAATCAATTTTACAATAACATCCAATATTGTAATATCTAAATACTTTCTGATTCCAAGAATAGACCAAAGTTACATATTTGACATGAAAGTAGACACAATAATTAGTGTTGGCCAGTAATTTACATATTTTTTCCTAATCATCATATTGTCATTTTAAAGTAAATATTATCCTTAGTTTATAAGCAAAGAAATTGAATCCCAGATAGTTTAAGCAACTTAGCCAAAATCACAAGCTAGTAAGTGCCAAATCTGAGAAGTATTATCTTAAACACAATTTCATGAGGAAATGGTTTTGAGAGCACATTTTGTGGGGCAAAGTCTCTTCTAACCACACTACCCTCACAGAGCAGGTGAGCCGGTAAGGATCCTTTATTACTTACCCACTTATAACTCTGTTCTCCTTCAATGGTTCACTGCAATTGCAATTAAATAATTACTTGTTGTTGTCTCCCTCCCTTGGATTATAAACTTCATGATAGCAAAACTGTTTACATCTTGTTGATGCTGCCGCTGCTGAATTTTAGCTTTTAAGATAGTGCTTGACATACCTCAATCTGTTCGTTAAACAAACAACTGAATAATCATGTGGCAAGTCTCTAATAAATGGGCAGATTTCTTATGCTGTATCACAATTTTCACAGTTCAGATAATGCTAGCTTACAACTGTGTAAATTGGACCTTGCATAAGAGAAGGTGTGTGATAACAATAAATTCTCAGTTTATGATTGCACTGTTTAGTTTTCACTATAATTTCATTTTAAGTTCTCAGGAAATGATGACGGTTGTTATTTACCACTTAGCACTGGTATAACAGACGAATGCCTTTAAATCAGCACATTATCATAGGAAATAGTTTCATTATGTCTCTCAAACATGAGTAGCCAAATGTTTTGTGGCACTGTAATTAAATAATAATTATATTCACTAAAGATTATGTTTGTGCCTATGGTGTATATGAAACAGTACTCAATGTATCTCATTTAATCCTTACAACACATGCAGTACTATGTTTTGTTAATTCCTCCATTTTGCAGATAAATGCTAAAGTTTATACAGGCTATTAACTTGGTAACTGAC
>NW_011495014.1:2257191-2271413 GCF_000754665.1 Bison bison bison
TATTTTTTTAATTTTATTTTATTTTTAAACTTTACAATATTGTATTAGTTTTGCCAAATATCGAAATGATATTCTTTAAATCCAGGCAGACACCCTCAAGAGAGAATTCCTAGATACTACACTGTATCACTATTAACTAACATGAAATTCCATAGTGTGTTAGATTCTACAAATTATGTCTCACTGGTAATGTCCAAAGAAATTGATACTTTAGAAGGAGAAAGTTAACTAAAAAATAAAACAAGAAGACTAAAATTCCTCCTTTAGTTTGTAGAAAAAGACTGGGCTACATATTCTAGCTCTCTCTTTCTGAAAATGTAGTGCAAATTATTGCAATGGACAACTTAGACATTTTCTGTTGATTGACTTCTAAAGGATAAGACAGTAGTATTGGCATCTTAGTGATATACAATAAGGATCATGCTGAGAAATGGGCTATGGAAAAAAAAAAAACAAACAACTCCTTATATTATTCAGTTTATCTTCCTCTTGAACTTTCCCTTGAGTGGTTGAATCCCCTCCTCCACAAAACTCCAAACTTAGTGTCAATGTGGTGGGCTGAAGATGTGAGTAGGTCTGTAGACTATAGGTGTCTTTTTCTCTAACCTAATAGAGCAATCCCAGGGTGAAACGATGCACACCAATTACAATCAAAAGGTAGGAAGAGAAAACTTTTCACCTAACTCACAAGTGCTGAGAAACAATGATTTTTTTTTCTCTGTCCTTTGCAACCCCCAATTGATAAAGCCAGAACATCAGTAAAAGGCATTTTGGGACTATGAGTATCTCATCCAAGGGCGTACAGTCTGAGAAGGGTAGGAAATAAAGGGAAGAACAGAGGAAGGGAAGAAAGGTGGAAGAAGGTGTAATGTGTTTTGAATTTTTAAATATCATTACTGATATATAATTGACACACAGTGAGCTGCACATATTTAAAGTGGATAGTCTGATAAATTCTGACACATACAAATGCTCAAAAAAACCATCACAACAATCTGGAAGTGAAAGTAACCATCTCACCACCAAAAGATTCCTCATTTCCTTCATCACCTCCCTATTTTATCTAGTATCTTTTACTCCACATAATTATTTGGTGATTCATCTGATAGTTCATCTCTTTTTATTACTGAGTAGCATTTCATTGTATTTTTCAGTTTATCCATTCACCTGTTGATGGCTATTTGGGTTATTTCAAATGTGAACCATTAGAAATGAAACTGCTATGGATATTTGCTTTCATTTATTCTGGGTGAATATTGATGAAAGTGGTATGGTTGGGTCATTGAGGTGTATATTTAGCTTTTTAAAAAAATTCATAGATTTTTGGAAGCAGTTTACACACACACTCAAAAACAGTGAAATGTACAGAGTTCCCATATATACACTTGGCCCCTCAGATTTCCCCTATTTTCTAACATCTTGCACTAGTGTAGTACATTTGGACAACTGATAAGCCAATATTGATGATCACTATTAATTAAAATCCATGGTTACTTAGGGTTCACTCCTTTAACTACATATAACATGGGTTTTGACAATTGTATGATAACATGTACTCACCATTACACAATGACAGTTTCACTGCCCTAAAAATTCTCCTGTGCTCTATACACCTATTTTGAATGTACTCTTAAGAGAAAAATTGACAGGTAGAGAAATATTCCAAATTAAAAAGATATGACATTCCCCCTCTGGGAGAGGAATAAGAAGGGAGCAGAAGATGGCAGAGGTGAGGGAGAGGGAATCAAAGTAGAGCTAGTTGCCATCCCTCACTGAGAGAACTACCGAGTGCAAGATCAGTATGTCCCCTTTACCCTTTTCATAAAAGAATGGAAACTGAGGTTAAATGACTGAACATCCTGTTCCAGTACGCCAACTAAGCAAGATTCAAGCACAGGATTTGTTACTCCTCACAGGAACAACACTATCAGGAAAACTGGGTCACAGGGATCATTTTTCAATGAATTAACATTTGAAAAGCCCAGTTTCACCAGGGTGCACTGCGGGAATGTAATAACATTTTACAAAGTAATAAATTACTTAGAGTGGTCTTGAACAGATTGTGCTAGAAAGAGGAACACCAGAGCCTGTGTTCTTGCCTGAAAGTCTGACTAACCTAGGATATTTTCAAAGACCAGCATATTAGATTAGATAGACTCAGATTTGAGTGTATGAATTATGGCTTCATGGGATGCTATGAAACAACTTCTGCTCCCCAACTATCTCCTCCCTTGGTTTATCACCCTGCTCTCATACAGTATCAGAGGAGAATTGCTTAATTTGCAAATATTTAATTTACATAGGTGCTTCTTTGAACTTTAATATCACTCAGTTTGGTTTTCTGTTTCTTAGTTGAGGACAATGATAGAATAGCAGATTACAGAGGAATGAAGAAGGCATGAAATAACATAATTTTAGGATACTGAGAATGATCAGGTTGATAGAAAAAACTTTATAGCAAGCAGAGAGCAGTATGAGGGCATTAGGTATCTAGGACTCAGGTAAATAGGGTCTCCAGCAGCGGAAGAGAGAAGAAACCAAAAGGAAAATGAGAAAGCAGTAAGCTACATGCTGCAGCAACCGGGGGGTTGCAGAGGTCTTGTTCAAGGCATATGACTTACAGGAGGTTCAATTTTAGTCTTCTAAGAAGAAAGCCAATAGAAGGCAAGATGAGTACATTTGTCAACAATCTTCCAATATTTCTGCTCATTATCTCTGCTTCCACATAAAAACTTTCTCCTTCCAAATGCATCACATATTTCAAGACAAGTGGGGGAAAGCACAAAAAGCTGACAGAACAGGATACAATTAGAAAGTATTTATAGCAGATATAACCATGCCTTGCCCACGCCCCTTCAGGATCTTTGACGCTGATTGACAATGTTTGTGACTTCATTAGTGCCTGAAGGTTTTTTCTTTCTGAAACTCTAAGTATTAAGGAATTACCAATTCTCTTCATCCTTCCTACTGCTCCCCAACCACTGACTCCTGGCTTCTTGGATAATTTTGAAGTGTTCTGTACATTTCCCAGAATTCTGTCATGATTTAAGCTCTGGTAGTCCACTATGGTCGGAGAAGGCAATGGCACCCCACTCCAGTACTCTTGCCTGGAAAATCCCATGGACGGAGGAGCCTGGTAGGTTGCAGTCCATGGGATAGCTAAGAGTCGGACACGACTGAGCGACTTCACTTTCACTTTTCCCTTTCATGCATTGGAGAAGGAAACGGCAACCCACTCCAGTATTCTTGCCTGGAGAATTCCAGGGATGGGGGAGCCTAGTGGGCTGCTGTCTATGGGGTCGCACAGAGTCGGACACGACTGAAGCGACTTAGCAGCAGCAGCAGCAGCAGCAGCAGTCCACTATAGTAGGTGGCTTGATTGAACACATTTTATCAACTATATTCTCTTCCCAGAGACACTTCCACACTTCCCTACCAGGTACCTATTTTTCTCAAATAGGTTATTGTTCACTGGAATTTATGTCTCCAGTCTTGTCCCTGGCACAGAATTCAGACAGTGAATAAGGAAGAAATTATTGTACTACTAAGATCTGGGAGATAATTATGGGTAATCCTTTTTATTTTGTGGTAAGATCCATTTACTAGCATTTACTTTTTCAAGAAACGTGGGATCTGAGGCTTTGGTTGGATTCAACAGACATTTAAGGAGTAGTTATTGTATGACAGATGTTTTACTAGATTAGTTAGCATGTTGTTTTCTTCTTATAGCCTAATTACAGTGTAATTTCATGAACACTTACTATGGTTTTCATCCATTTAGTTAATAAACTTGTTTCTCTAGGTTTCAGCAGTTATAAGATAAATCACATCACAATAATAGCCAAGAGAAAAGATTTTTTACTTATGCCCAGATTATTGAGGAGACTTCCAAATCTCACTTTTGAAAACCCTTGAAAAGAAAAGAAAAAGTGCTAGATGCTCAGTCGTGTCCAACTCTTTGCAACCCTATGGACTGTAGCCCACCAGGCTCCTATGTCCATTTCTCTCCAGGCGAGAATACTGGAGAGGGTTGTCATTCCCTTCTCCAGGGGATCTTCCTAATCCAGGAATCAAATCTGCATCTCCTTCATCTCCTGCACTGCAGGTGGGTCTTTACCATTGTACCCCTAGGGAAACCCTCAGGAGACTTCCAAATCTCACTTTTGAAAATCCTTACACCAAAGCAAAAATAGGGTGGGGTGGGATATCTTGATTACTTTCACAGACTCCTCTCCTTTATCATGTAGCACATGCCACTTTTACAACCCCCTCTACTCTAGCTTTGCTTCCTGAAACATTTGCTTGAATCATCTGTTATCCAAGTTAGTGACCCTGTGAAGCCAATTGAAAGTGCCTTATTTCTGCTACCATGTATAAGTCAGTAATGCTTTGACTGAAAGTAGTAGACTTCTTGGCTCACAGTGGCTGCAACAATAAAGACATTGGATTATCTAATATAACAAAAAGTTTCAGAGCCAATGATTTCAAGTCCATGGAGTAGCTCAGTACTGTCGTTAAAGGCCCATTTTTGTTTGGCTCATTTCTGCTCTGCCCAAGTCAGTGTGTTGCAAATACTGCCCCTTATGGTCACAGAATGGCTGCTAGAGCACTTCATATTACAACATTCTAAGTGGTAAGAGAAGGAAGGAGGCACTCAGACAAAAAATGGTCTTTTTGCTTTGTTAGAGAGAAATATCTTTCACATAAATCCATGCCAATTTCTCTTTACATTACATGGACTAGAACTTGGACCATGTAGCCACATTAGACTAGTAAGTGCTAACAAAGAATACTGACTGACTTAGGCCATCTTGAATTATCTTCCCACCTTGCACTTAGCTCCAATAAAAAATATATAGGCATTCTGCTGACAAGAATAATGGAAGGGTGGCTGCTAGGTGTAATGAACAGTGTCTGCTTTGCTGCAGTATCTATTGAGATCCACCAAAGTATTTTCTGATGAAACCCTACACCATGGTCTTGGTTGATGAGAATCTCTCTTCCTTTATGATTGATATACAAAATGTTCTACATACATTTGTAGCCAGCTCGACAAGTTGGGAGATAAGTATACATCTGTGAAACAATAAACAATCTATGCCATAGACCTACCCATTATCTCCAAAGTTTCCTTCTTCCCTCTTCAATATTAGTATTAGTTTAGTTTTAGTGTTATTACTTTGTGATAAGAACATACAGCATAGAATTTACTCTTGTAGCAAACTTCTAAGTGTACCGTATGGTATTATTGACTATGGGGTCTATGATGTTGGATCTGTAGGACTTATTCATTGTACATAACTGAAACTTTGTACCCTTTGGTTAATATCTTTCAATTTATTCTCCACTAGCCCCTGGCAACCACCATTTTACTCTGTACTTCCTTGAATCTGATTTTAGATTTTCCATGTAAGTGGTATCATATAGAATATATCATTTACTTTTGGATTGCTCTTTTTATGCATTCTAAAGCTGTGCTTCCTATATTTTTAATGTTTTATGGATTTCTTTTGAAAACTTGTTTTATTCAAAAACAAACAAACAAATGTATAATCCCTGGTGATGAGCTGAAGGATCAAGAGTGATAAGCTTTGGGTTTCGAGTCTCCCTGTTATCAATACTGAGATGCTGTTGCTGCCCTAAGCCTGTATATTTGATTCCTTCGACACTTGAGATTTCTTTCTTTCTCACACCCTCCTCAGTCCTATAATAAATAGTCCTCTGATGGTCCCATAGTCTCAAGAAAAATATCTGAATTCTAGTGTGAATTCAACATGCACTTCACAAGACTCTCATATACAGATACTTACCTAGAATCTACTCTTCAGTTCTTCTTACAGATTTGAATCTTTCTTCATTCAGGATTTGAATCTATTTGTATAACTTTATTTCTTATCAGAGTTTGGGAGATAAGAGTAACCTAAAAAGAGTATCTTTCTTTTTAGTCTCTGCTTTCCTGCATCAATTATCTTCAATTTTTCTTAATATCCACATTAACCTTTTTTAAATTTATTTTCTAATTGGAAAGTAATTGCATTACAATGTTGTGTTGGTTGTTGGTTTCTGCAAATCAGTTATAATTCAGTATATAACCCTTCCCTCTTGAGCTTCCCTGCCCATCCCAACCCTCTCACATTAACGTTTTAAATGAAAGGTAGAACCAAATAAGATGAAAAACAACTTAGAGGCTGTTTCCCAAATAACCAAATTTAGCCTTTAAACTCAGGGAGGTACAGCTTAACCTACACCAATGACATGATATTCAAGTGCAAGGTCTTCTTACCACTTTTGTTTATTTCTGCCCTAGATTCATTACAACTGAATACATAGGAATGAAAATTGCATGACCCTTTTAAAAAATCATTTGCATGGTGTTTAAGGTCTATAAAATAAAGTACAGTGACATCTTCCAGATTGACATGATAAATCACTCTAGAAATCTTTTCCCAAGGCCTAGCTCGTGACTCTCAACAGTTGATCGGGTTTGCAGAATTCTTTTCTTATTCTACACTGTCTTGATAGTCATATTTACACTTAGAACTTCTGAATCATACATATGCTGACTGCCAAAACTTAATCTCCATTCCAGATGTCTCTTTTGAGTATTAACTGCCTACAAGACATCTTTACTGACCTTTAGTTATCCTATAAATACCTTAACAACAGATCCAAGATTTAACCCATATTATTCTTCACTAAACCTACTCTTATTGTTACCTCTATTTTACGGCATTGAACCACAAGTCACCCAACCTAAGCCAAGAATCTTACAATACTCTGGTTTTTCTGCAGATAGTATAAATATTTCTGAATGTAGAGCCTATTATACAGAGTGAAGTAAGTCAGAAAGAGAAAAATAAATATCACATATTAACACAAATATATGGAATCTAGAAAGATGGTACCAGTGAACCTATGTGCAGGAGAGCAATGGAGACACAGACATAGAGAAGTGACTTATGACACAGGCTGGGAGGGAGGAGAGGGAGGGACGGATGAAGGGAGTAGCAGGGAAGCATGTGTAGTACACATATATACTACTACGTAAAACAGATAGCCAATGGAAATTTGCTGTGTGACTCCAGGGACTCAAACTGAAGCTCTGTATTAGAGCTTAGAGGGGTGGGGAAGGGTGGGAGGTGGAAGGGAGGTTCAAGATGGAGGGGATATGTGTAAACCTACCACCAATTCATGTTGATGTATGGAGGAGCAATACTGCACAGCAATTATCCTTCAATTAAAATATACAAATTAAAAAAAAAGAATCTTACAAATAATATTTGATTCCCTTTCTCTAACTGCCCACTTTTGACCAAACAATATCAGTCCTATCAATTTTAACTCCTAATTATGTGTTGGTTCTGTCCACCTACCTCCAAACTTTTATCCTAGTTAACATCACCATCTCCTTTCATTCTGAAATTTTATATCATCTTGAATGATAGCTATGGTTTTTCCAGTAGTCATGTATGGATGTGAGAGTTGGACTATAAACAAAGCTGAGTGCCAAATAATTGATGCTTTTGAACTGTGGTGTTGGAGAAGATTCTTGAGAGTCCCTTGGACTGCAAGGAGATCTAACGAGTCCATCCTAAAGGAAATTAGTCTGAGATATTCATTGGAAGGAGTGATGCTGAAGCTGAAACTCCAGTACTTTGGCCACCTGATGTGAAGAACTGACTCATTTGAAAGGACCCTGATACTGGGAAAGATTGAAGGTGGGAGGAGAAGGGGATGACAGAAGATAAGATGGTTGGATGGCGTCACCGACTCAATGGACATGAGTTTGAGTAAACTCCAGGAGTTGGTGATGATCAAGGAGGCCTGGTGTGCGGCAGTCCATGGGATCACGAAGAGTGGGATACAACTTAGCTACTGGACTGACCTGAATGATAGTTTATCTACCAATAATACCTACCTACTCTCATCTGCAACCTATGCTCCATTATGCAACCAGAGATTTTTCTAGGACATAATTCTATCCTGCTTGTTTAAAATTGTGATATTATTGTCATTGATAACAAGATAAATCCCTAAATTTCATATACTAACTAGGTTATTTCCTGTCTTTGACAATATTACAGTCTTAACTCTCTTCACACCCCATTCTGATTCCATTTTCCAGAAACACCAAAATGCTCAAGATTTTTGTGAATTGCCCATGACTTTGTTCCTGTTGCAGGTATTCCTACAAAAAGAAATTCTGTAAATTCCTTTTCTTTTTTCTCTACCTCTCTGTTCTGCCAAGAGAACTTAATAAGATTTTCTGATTCACTTAAGAAAACTTTATCCCTCCTCATTGCCATCACTGTAATCAGCATATCTCTCGATTATCGACTTTGGTTATCTGAGTCTCCCTTCCTCTTAGACTACATATTCTTAAGAACAAGGGACTATGTATTGTTTACCTTGACATGCTCAGGGAACTAAATGTACAAGATCAAATACAAGTAGGGTGTCAACAAAATAGTTATTGAGTGGATGGATAACTATGGATTGTAACTTTTCCTATCTACCATTTATTTCCTGGTTTCTTTCCAGGTCATCAAGGATAATTTCTGATCCCTTCTCAGTTTTATATGCTCAGGTTTTCATGCTTATTCCAAACAGATTTTGAGGAAATTTACCATGAAAACAAATATGTACTCTATTTAAAGATGAAATGAAGGATAGGAGTCAAAGAGGAAAAGAAAAAAGAAGAAAGGAAAATTTCCCTGGCCCTCTCATACCTTGCTCTTTACATGACTATGGTGAAATGAGCTCATGAAAGAGCACTGACACAATGCTTTCTCTTCCCAGATTCACTGTCCTGCTTTGTGTCTCTTTTTCTAGGGTCATACTCACTTCATGTATATGCGGCCTCTTGAGATGCTCCTTTCATCTTACTTCACTTTTCTGAGCACTTTATCACTGTCTCCAAACTTTCATACTTTCTCAAATCCCTATATATGGAGGCTGACATTTTTCTGATGCTGCAATTTTTGCTGATATTGCTTTATGTTAAAATAGACACACCTTCCGGGAAATGGAAGGTATAAATTTCAGTTCATAAACTTGATTCCAAAATTATTATATTCTTTGTGGAAATGACACCAGTAGATACGTTAAATCCATGCATTGTATGTATTACTTGAGTGTATATTAAACTGTAAAAAAGAAACTCCAAAGGTATTAAATTTTCTTCAAGAAAATTAGACATACCAAGGGAACATTTTATACGAAGATGGGCAAAATAAAGGACAGATATGGTATGGACCTAACAGTAGCATAAGATATTAAGAAGAGGTGGCAAGAATACACAGAAGAATTATACAAAAAAGATCTTCATGACCCAGATAACCATGAAGGCGTGGTCATTCACCTAGAGCCAGACATCCTGGAATGTGAAGTGAAGTGGGCCTTAGGAAGCCCTATGAACAAACTAGTAGAGGGGATGGAATTCCAGTTGAGCTATTTCAAATCCTTAAATATGATGCTCTGAAAGTGCTGCACTCAACATGCCAGCAAATTTGGAAAACTTAGCAGTGGCCACAGGACTGGAAAAGGTCAGTTTTCATTCCAAATGCCAATGAATGTTCAAACTACCACACAATTGCACTCATCTCACATGCTAGCAAAGTAATACTCAAAATTCTCCAAGCCAGGCTTCAACAATATGTGAACTGTGAACTTCCAGGTGTTGAAGCTGGATTTAGGAAAGGCAGAGGAACAAGAGATCAAATTGCCAACATCCACTGGATCATTGAAAAAGCAAGAGAATACCTGAAAAACATCTACTTCTACTTTATTGATTACCCCAAAGCCTTTGACTGTGTAGATTATGACAAACTGTAGAAAATTCTTCAAAAAGTGAGGATACCAGACCACCTGACCTGCCTCCTGAGAAATCTGTGTGCAGGTCAAGAAGAAACAGTTAGAATTGGACATGGAACAGACCGGTTCCAAATCAGGAAAGGAGTACGTCAAAGCTGTATATTGTCAACCTGCTATTTAACTTATATGCAGAGTACATCATGTGAAATGCCAGGCTGGATGAAGCACAAGCCGGAATCAAGATTGTTGGGAGAAATATCAATAACCTCAGATATGCAGATGACACCACCCTTATGGCAGAAAGTGAAGAGGAACTAAAGAGCCTCTTGATGAAAGTGAAAGAGGAGAGTGAAAAAGTTGGCTTAAAACTCAACAGTCAAAAAACTAAGATCGTGGCATCCAGTCCCATCAGTTCATGGAAAATAGTTGGGGGAACAATGGAAACAGTGACAGCTTTATTCTTTTGGGCTCCAAAATCACCGCAGATGGTGACTACAGCCATGAAATCAAAAGATACTTATTCCTCAGTGTGGAGATTCTTTAAAAAACTGGAAATAGAACTGTCATATGACTCAGCAATCCCACTGCTAGGCTTACACACTGAAGAAACCCTAATTGAAAGAGACACATGTACCCCAATGTTCATTGCAGCACTGTTTATAATAGCCAGGACATGGAAGCAACCTAGATGTCCATCGGCAAATGAATGGATAAGAAAGCTGTGGTACATATACACAATGGAGTATTACTCAGCCATTAAAAAGAATGCATTTGAATCCATTCTAATGAGGTGGATAAAACTGGAGCCTATTATACAGAGTGAAGTAAATCAGAAAGAAAAACATTAATACAGTATATTAACACATATATATGGAATTTAGAAAGATGGTAATGATGACCCTATATGCGAGACAGCAAAAGAGACATAGATGTAAAGAATAGACTGTTGGACTCTGTGGGAGAAGGCAAGGGTGGGATTATTTGAGAGAATAGTATTGAAACATGTATATTATCATATGTGAAATAAATCGCCAGTCCAGGTTCGATGCATGAGGCAGGGCGCTCAGGGCTGGTGCACTGGGATGACCCTGAGGGATAGGATGGGGAGGGAGGTGGGAGGGAGGGTCAAGATGGGGAACACATGTACACTCATTCCTGATTCATGTGACTTTATGTCAAAAACCACCACAATATTGTAAAGTAATTAGCCTCAAATTAAAATGAAAAAAAAAAACAACAACACTGGAGCCATCCTTCAGAAAGTACACAGCACTCAATTAATAGCATTTGCTCATAAAATATCTTTTGTTTTTTGGAAGAAAAAATAAAAAAAAGATACTTGTTCCTGGGAAGAAAAGCTATGACCAACCTAGACAGCATATTAAAAAGCAGAGACATTACTTTATCAACAAAGGTCCATTTAGTCAAAGCTATGGTTTTTCCAGTGGCTATGTATGGATGTGAGAGTTGGATTATAAAGAAAGCTGAGCACTGAGCACTGAAGAATTGACACTTTTGAACTGTGGTGTTGGAGAAGACTCTTGAGAGTCCCTTGGACTGCAAAGAGATCCAACCAGTCCATCCTAAAGAAAAAGTCCTGAATATTCATTTGAAGGACTGATCCTGAAGCTGAAACTCCAATACTCTGGCCACCTGATGTGAAGAACTAACTCATTGGAAAATACCCTAATGCTGGGAAAGATTGAAGGCAGGAGGAGAAGGGGATGACAGAAGATGAGATGCTTGGATGGCATCACTGACTCAATGGACATGAGTCTGAGCAAGCTCCAGGAGTTGATGGACAGGGAAGCCTAGCTTGCTACAGTCCATGGGGTCACAAAGAGTCAGATACCAATGAGCAACCAAACTGAAAGCTATTAATAAATACTGTGATTTATAGATATCCAGATGTTCTAGGTACGACTATAAGCCTCTTGAATTTATTTTGAATGACTGGTTCTGAGGCAAAGTGGTCAAATATAGTAGCTTCTAAGGAAAGCTCAGACTAGTTAAATCCCTTCCCATGGAAGACAATAACCAGCCAGTTTTGTTATCTGGAATTATAGCTGGGAAGGGGAATTTCTCATATGAGTTTTGGAGATTCAAAACCAGAAGCATATGCAGAGGAGAGCTGAGTAGGTACTTTTTATTAATTAAAAAATTAATTCAAACTTACTTCTAAAATTTAAGGTTTCAAAAGCAGTTGTAGAGAATTAGGATACAAAATGGAGAAATTAATATCAAGAGGGACAAGAACTACTGGTGTCAAGTTAGTCTCAAGTTAGTCTCAATTTAGGATAATTGTCTATAAACAGTTTGGTGTCAACAGTTGACTTGAGGATATCAGTTGTACTATTATACATGGATAAAGCATTCATATTTAAAGGCAAGAGATGAGATAAAATAGTTTGCATCCCCTCATTCTCCTTACTCCTCAGGCCTGGGTCTTTTTTTTTAACAAATACTATGAAACCATGCTGCTGCTGCTGCTAAGTCGCTTCAGTCATGTCTGACTCTGTGCGACCCCATAGACGGCAGCCCACCAGGCTCCCCCGTCCCCAGGATTCTCCAGGCAAGAATTCTGGAGTGGGTTGCCAGCCAGGCCTTAAAGGAAAAGTCTGTGATTGACAATAATAAAATATAGATGCCTTACTTCCCAGGCTCTTTCAAGTAAAAATGCTAAGATCTTACCTGATAGAACAATAGTTTACCAAGATCATTCCTGTAGTCACTATTTCAAAATGACCCCAGACTGATAAGTTCACCCAGGTCAGGTCCCATAGTTGGTGAGGAAAGCTGTGATAAATGAGTTATCTCAGGATATTTTTATGAGGAACATTTTATGAGGTCTTGGGAAATTTCCTTTCTTGTGCCCTCTGCATATATAGACTCTAAGCATTGCAACACAAGCACTGAATACTGTTTATATAAGGAAAGCCATCTCACCTGGTATCTGGAGCCAGAAACACATGGAGACCTTAAGAAAAGTGATATCAAGTAAAATTACATTTCCTATAAAAACATAGTTTTGGGGCTTGGCAAATATTAGACAATAAAGGTTTTTGAAGTGAGTTAAATCCTCTGAATATGTGAAGAAATGAATTTCATATAATCTGTGGGCTATGTTTATGTACCATTTTGACAATGGGACAAAGGGGAGCTGTTGGAATAACAAAAGACAAGTGTAGGATTAGAATGAACCAATATCAAATGCCAACAAGAGAATTAACACACAAGAAATGCAATTTCACAGGATTTGTAGAAAAGCTTTACCATCAGCAACCAAGGTCTACTGTGAGAGGAACTAGGTAATTCACACAGCCATGATAGCTGTCATAGAAGCAGAGTAAATTTATAGAATTTTCCTTTAAGAAGAATAAAAATACAAAGTGGGTTTTAAGAGCAATACAGGCCTACTAACGCCCAGAAACTACCAATTTGAAAGCTATAAATTCGTCTCAGACAATAGCGTATATTTGGGCATAACCTGAACTAAGTGTTCCAATCTCAGATCTGCTACTAATGAGCTGTCTAGCCTTGGACAAGTCTCCTGACTGTTCAATATCTCAGCACTCACTTTTGTAAAAAGAAGACACTGCATTATATACTTGCTACAGTTCCTTCTTGTCTTGTGATTCAATTAAATCCTAAAGGATCTAATAAGACATTTATATTTAGATCTTCCTCTTAACTTTGTACATATAAACAAAATAAGCCATGGTTTAGATAATAGTAATCTAATAGAGACAACACTCTATCAGCATATTTTTTCTGCCTCACTGCTGAGACTGCATATAATTGAAGCTAGAATGTAGTTTAAAAGTGACAGCGTCTATTCTGTGTTCAGCTGCCAGCATGGGCTATATACTGGTTGACAGAGTCATCTAATTCCTATTTTGAATGAGAAAATTTGACACATTCATAAAATAAATCTATTAGAAGGTCAGGGAAAGATTATGTTATTACTCTAAATATGGCTTAAAATATGGCCACAATGGTTCCTTTTCTAATAGAATGTTTATGACCTAAAACATTTCTGAAAGGATATATTCCAAACAGTTTACTTTGGAGATAGAGGGCAGGAAAGAAATTACAGGTGATTTTCATTCTTTTCACATGTAACTATGTGAAATTTTTTTTAATTAGTAGGCAGTATTTGTTGAATCCCACACAAACAACATAAAGAAATGTATTTAAGCCATTACAGTGTAGTCCATGTGTGTGGCTATAACTGGTCATTGTTTGTGGTCAATATCCTCTATCTGACTGAGAAACACAAGCGATAAAGAAAGAAATGGGACCCTTATCTCAACCCTAGCCCATGTTCTTGGTTACTTTTTAGAACAATCCCTAACTATACAGTGCTCGTTTGAACTGACCGTTTCTACTGTGTTCCTCACCTCTTCAAC
>NW_011495014.1:2271513-2290558 GCF_000754665.1 Bison bison bison
ACCTCTTCAACATGAAGAGAAAAATGTTTGGGAAAGCTATGAGTGACCAGGAGGCAACTAACTTTCAAGGTCAAGACTGTATCAATTCTACTCCCAGATGTTATATATTTGAACTCATTTGGGCTCTGCTGCTGCTGCTAAGTCATTTCAGTCGTGTCCAACTCTGTGCGACCCCATAGACGGCAGCCCACCAGGCTCCCGCGTCCCTGGGATTCTCCAGACAAGAACACCGGAGTAGGTTGCCATTTCCTTCTCCAATGCATGAAAGTGAAAAATGAAAGGGAAGTCTCTCAGTCGTGTCTGACTCTTTGCGACCCCGTGGACTGCAGCCTACCAGGCTCCTTCGTCCATGGGATTTTCCAGGCAAGAGTACATTTGGCCTCTACAGACTGACTTACTAATAGGACCTTGTGAAATGTTTCTGCCATAAAGTGGTAGCCTGTTCAGTTTCAAGAAGTAACATTCCCCATGACCAAACTGCATTGATAGATTAAGTTAATCTATGATATTTTTTCATATCCTCCCTTTTCCAAGCCCAAGAGGTGATTTCACCTCAAAAGATGGACTCTAGTATTACAATGAACTAGTTCACGTTTGTTAGTTTTGGCAAATGTAAACTAGAAGAGGACCAGACAAAGCCCCCTGATTCACTGAATTGTCTGCAACAATAAAACTAAGGATGAGAGGCACTATGAGAAAAAAGAGGATTTGTGGTAGATTCATCTTTGGTTACACATTTTCTAAATATATTGTGCTAAAAAAATGCTGTGAAAAAGTTGGCTGTCTAACAAACTGTTTAAAGCATGTATGTGCTTTACCAAAAAATAATGGAAAACAATAATGTAGTGAAATGAAGAATTACACACCTGTAAAAGTCCCTAAGCTTCATTAGCATCATTTATCAGAATAAAACAGTGCAGCTTCAGTTTGCTAAGAAAAATTGAGTACTGCTTAGGTGCTTTGTTCTATTTCTTCCCCCCATAGGAAAAAAAAAAAAGTGCACTATTTGAAAACAAAGCTTTTTCTTAATTCAAAATTGCAGAAATCTACATGCGTAGGAAGATGAAATGTTTCACTACAGTGAATGACAAACATTTTCTGATTTAGTATGACAGCTAAACAGAGTATGAGTCTACCACACAGAGAGCTGTGAAAACAAGTCAATTATGAGAAGAAGTCGAAGGTGTCTATTTCCTGTTTTTATTGCATTCCCTTACATGGTCCCACGTAAAGGGCCAATTACCCAAGTGCTTTATGCAGGCTACATAAATGCACTAATTGGATGGCCCAGTTATCTCAAGGATTCTAACTTCACAGTTGGATAGGTTTAGATAAAGAAAGGAAATGTGGTGTCATCAATATATTAAAACAAAACCCAAACAAAAAACAGTTCTATACAAACACAAACAATACCTCTCACTGACTAACTTCAGGTTCTTCTGTTTTAGTAGACTAGTGAGTTACAAAAGGAACACAGAATTTACACTAAAAGAATGTAGCCATAAAATAAATGTGATGATATAAGAATAATCCCTTACAGAGAGTATTTCAGTAGATTTCTCTAACTCAACCTGTTTCAAATGACAGGACTTGCATTGTATTGCTTAGGGCATGAATCCAACAGAGATCTCATTACAGCATCACAAAATGTTTTCTGATATCCAGTTCCTTTTGTTTTGAATGCTCCCTAGTCTACCTTAAATATACCTGCTCTCCTACTGGAGTTCAGGTTTCCCTGGAGCCAGGTCATCCTGAGTTACCTGATGCTCCCTTCTATGTCTTCTGCTCCTTTGCTGACCTTACCCCTCCTTGTACAAAGATCAGGCTGCATGTGGCCATGTCAGCCAGACCTTTGTTTTCCTGGGTCCTTTCTTGCTTATTGTCCTTACGTGCCCCTTACCCATACCACTTCTCTCATTCTTTTTTGCTGTCTTCAGCTTTAGGGTCCTTCATCACTTCTCCCCTGTGTTTTTCAAGAGAGATATGCTTTTCATGATTTTACTGACCGTATACTTTCTCTACCATCACTTAGGAGTGATGAACTATATCTCCCCACAGTTCTGACCATATGAAACCATAGTTTTAAGTTTTAATCTTTCCATTTAAAAAAAAAGCTAGAAGAATTTTGTTTGATAATAATAATAATAATAATAATTCGGCTTCAAAATATGCAAGGTTAGGCATGAAAGACAAAGAAAATAGAAGACACAATTTTTTCAATGGTCAATGTCTTTCTGTTTTCACATATGAATTATTAGGGCAAAAATGTTATCTGACTTAAGTGACTTAGGGATGAAAAGTCTCATTCTCCATTGATATAATTGACTTAGCTCCCAATCAATCATTCTAATAACTGCCTTAGAAACACTGTGTAAGGGATTTCTTAAAAAGGTATTTGACCTGAACATGAAATCCTATTCCATTCGCTAACCTCCCAGATAAACACATATTTTTTCCATAGGGTATACATTTTCTTTGGAAAATGCAAAATTGTGTTAACACAAATAAAATATTGCTATAAGTCAGTAAGAAAATCACCATTTATTACTCCTCCTGCTCACAACTTCTGTCTGCCATGTGCTTGGTTAAAAGCTTTCATGTGCTTGATTTTGTTTAATTATTACATGTCCCACAACAGAAATGATATTATTCCTATATTCACAAATGATGAAATTAAAGTTAATAAAGGCAAATTTATTTGCCCAAGATCACACCAAATAGTGTATGAAAGAAGGATCATGTTACATTGTGACCAATATAAATTAACCTGAATAGACATATTTGTTTTTTTAAGGACCAAGATGAATATTAAGAACATATAATGATCCCTTGGGATCCACATGAACTTGGTTCCAGGATCCCTGTGGTCCACTGGAGAAGGAAATGGCAATCTACTCCAGTATTCTCGCCTGGAGAACCCCATGGGCAGTATGAAAAGGTAAAAAAGATATGGCACCAGATGATAACTGCCCCCTCCCCAAGACCAGAAAGTGGCAAACATGCTACTGGGGAGGAGTAGAGGATAATTACTAACAGCTCCAGAAAGAATGAAGTGGTTGTGCCAAAGTAGAAATGATGCTCAGTTATGGGTCTGCCTGGTGGTAAAAATAAAGCCTGATGCTGTAAAGAACAATATTGCATAGAAATCTGGAATGTTAGATCCATGAATCAAATCAAATGGGATGCAGTCAAACAGGAGATGGTAAGAGTGAACATCAACATTTTAGAAATCAGTGAATTTAAATGGATGGGATTGGAAGAATTTATTTCAGGTGACCATTATATTTACTACTGTAGTCAACAATCCCTTAGAAGAAATGGAGTATCCCTCACAGTCAATAGAAGATTCCAAAATGCAGTACTTGGATAAAAATCTCAAAAATGACAGAATGATCTCAGTTCTTTTCCAAAGCAAACCATTTAACATCACAGTAATATGAGCCTATGGCCCAACCACAGATGCTAAAGAAATTGAAGGTGACCAGTTCTATGAAGACCTACAAGACCTTCTAGAACTAACACCAAAAAAAGATATCCTTTTCATCATAGGGGATTGGAATATAAAAGTACAAAGTAAAGAGATATCTGGAGTAACAGGCAAGTTTGTTCTTGAAGTACAAGATGAAGCAAGGCAAAGGCTAACAGAGCTTTGCCAAGAGAACACACTGGTCATAGCAAACAGCCTTTTCCAACAACACAAGAGACAACTCTACACTTGGACGCCACCAAATGGTCCATACCAAAATCAGGTTGATTATATCCTTTGTAGCTGAAGAAGGAGAGGCTCCATACAGTGAGAAAAAAAAAAACAAGACCCAGAGCTGACTATGGCTCAGATCTCTAGCTTCTTATTGCAAAATTCAGGTTTAAATTGAGGATGGTGGGGAAAACCACTAGACAATTCAGCCATGACCTAAATCAAATTCATTATGATTACATAGTAGAGGTGATAAATAGATTCAAGGGATTAGATCTGGTAGTGTGCCTGAAGAACTATGGACAGAGGTTTATAACACGTACAGGAGGCAGTGATCAAAACCATACCCCCAAAAAAGAAATGCAAGAAGGCAAAATGGTTGTCTGAGGAGGCTTCACAAATAGCTGAAAAAAGAAAATCAAAAAGCAAGGGAGGAAAGGAAATATACCCAACTGAATGCAGAGTTCCAGAGAATAGCAAGGAGACACAAGAAGGCCTTCTTCAATGAACAATGCAAAGAAATAGAGGGAAACAACAGAATGGGAAAGACTAGAGATTTCTTCAAGAAAATTGGAGATATCAAGGCAACATTTCATGCAAAGATGGGCATGATAAAAGACAGAAACTTTCAGGACCTAACAGAAGCAGAAGACATTAAGAGGTGGTAAGAATACACAGAAGAACTATACAAAAAAGGTCTCAGTGATCTAGATAACCATGATGGTATAGTCATTCATCTAGAGCTGGACATCCTGGAGTGTCAAGTGGGACTTTGGAAGCATTACTATGAACAAAACTAGTGGAGGTGATGGAATTCCAGCTGAGCTGTTTCAAATTCTGAATGATGATGCTGTTAAAGTGCTGTACTCAGTATGTTAGCAAATTTGGAAAACTCAGCAGTGGCCACAGGACTGGGAAAAGACAGTTTTCACTCCAATTGGAAAAAGACAGTTTTCACTCCAATCCTAAAGAAGGGGAATGCCAAAGAATGCTCAAACTAGCATACAGTTGTGCTCATTTCACATACTAATAGTGTTACACTTAAAATCCTTCAATCTAGGCTTCAGCAGTATATGAATAGAGAACTTCCAGATGTACAAGCTGGGTTTAGAAAAGGCAGAGGAACCAGAGCCCAAAGTGCCAATATCCATTGGATCTTACAGAAAGCAAGGTAATTCCAGAAGAACATCTGCTTCATTGACTATGCTAAAGCCTTTGACTGTGTGGATCAAAACAAACTGTCAAAAATTCTTAAAGAGATGAGAGTACCAAATCACCTTATCTGTCTCCTGAAAAACCTGTATGCAGGTCAAAAAGCAACAGTTGGAACTCCACATGGAACAATGGAATTGTTCAAAATTGGGAAAGGAGTATGTCAAGGTTGTATACTGTCACTCTGTTTAATTTATATGCAGAGTACATCATGCAAAATGCCAGGTTGGATGAATTATAAGCTGGAATCAAGATTGTTGGGAGAAATATCAACCATCAATATGCATATGATACCACTCTAATGGCAGAAACTGAAGAAAATTAAAGAGCCTCTTGATGAGGGTGAAAGAGGAGAGTGAAAAATCTGGCTTAAAGCTTCACATTCCAAAAACTAAGATCATGGCATCTGGTCCCATCCCTTCATGGCCAATAGAAGGCAAAAAAGAGGAAATAGTGACCAATTTTATTTTCTTGGGTTCCAAAATCACCTCAGATGGTGACTGCAGATATGAAATTAAAAGATGCTTTCTCCTTGTAAGAAAATCTATGACAAACCTAGATAGTGTATTAAAAAGCAATCACTTTGTTGACAAATGTCCATCTAGTCAAATCTGTGTTTTTTCCAGTGGTCACATATGGATGTGAGAGTTGGCCCATAAAGAAGGCTGAGTGCTGAAGAATTGATACTTTCAAATTATGGTGCTGGAGCAGACTCTTGAGAGTCCCTTGGACTGGCAAGGAAATCCATCCTAAATATTCATTGGAAGGACAATTTTGCTGAAGCTGAGGTTCAATACACATGATGCAAAGAGCCAACTCATTGGAAAAGACCCTGATGCAGGGAAAGATTGAAGGCCAAAGGAGGAGGAGACAGCAGAGGGTGAGATGGTTTGGTAACCTCACCAACTAAGGGGATATAAATTTGAGCAAACTCTGGGAGATTGTTCAGGACAGAGGAACCTGGCATACTACAGTCCATTGGGTCACAGAGAGGCAGGCATGACTTGGCAACTGACCACCAACAACAAAATCCCCATGGATACATAAATCTAAGGAAGATGAAGTATCTTATACAAAGTGGTACAGTACATTCCCACCTTCTGTCCATTTCCTCAGGTTCCATATCCTCAGAAATGGAAGGCCAACTGTATCTTGTTAGATTTGAGGAGTATGACTATTATTTAACAACTTTGTCCAATTCTGCTTTTCAATGCCCTATCAAGCAAGTAATCAGTCCATATTTTTATCTTCTGTTATCAATCACACAAGTTATCTGTATTTAATACTGTGTGAAATTGCCATCCTTTGTGTAAGGTATTAGAGTCTTCTCTCTCTCTCTTTTTTTTTTTTTTAAGGATCAATATTATGAAAGATGGTCTAGGGGTTCTCCCTACTTTCTTCAATTTAAGTCTGAATTTGGCAATAAGGAGTTCGTGATCTGAGACATAGTCAGCTCCCTGTCTTGTTTTTGCTGACTGTATAGAGCTTCTCCATCTTTGGCTGCAAAGAATATAATCAATCTGATTTTGGTATTGACCATCTGGTGATGTCTTTGTGTAGAATCTTCTCCTGTGTTGTTGGAAAAGGGTGTTCACTATGAACAGTGCGTTCTCTTGGCAAAACTCAATTAGCCTTTGCCCTGCTTCATTCTGTACTCCAAGGCCAAATTTTCTTGTTACTCCAGGTGTTTTCTTTTGCATTCCAGTCCCATATAATGAAAAGGACATCTTTTTTGGGTGTAAGTTTTAGAAGGTCTTGTAGGTCTTCAAAGAACCATTCAGCTTCAGCTTCTTCAGAATTACAGGTTGGGGCATAGACTTAGATTACCATGATATTGAATAGTTTGCCTTGGAAAGGAACAGAGATCATTTCGTTGTTTATAAGATTGTATCCAAGTACTGAATTTTGGATTTCTGTTGACTGTGATGGCTACTCCATTTCTTCCAAGGGATTCTTGTCCACATTATTTGATATAATGCTCATCTGAGTTAAATTCATCCATTCCAGTCCATTTTAGTTCACTCATTCCTAAAATGTCAACATTTACTCTTAACAACTCCTACTTGATCACTTCTAATTTGCCTTGATTCATGGACCTAACATACCAGGTTCCTATGCAATACTGCTCTTTATAGCATTGGACCTTGATTCGATCACCATTCACATCCACAACTGGGTGCTGTTTTTGCTTTGGCTCCATCTTTTCATTCTTTCTGAGTTATTTCTCCACTGATCTCCACTAGCATATTGGGCACCTACCAACCTGGGGAGTTCATCTTTCAGTGTCCTATCTTTTTGCCTTTTCATACTGTTCATGGGGTTCTCAAGGCAAGAACACTGGCGTGGTTTGCCATTCCCTTCTCCAGTGGACCGCATTTTGTCAGAACTCTCCACCATGACTTGTCGGACTTGGGTGGCCCTATAAGGCGTGGCTCATAGTTTCACTGAGTTAGACAATGCTGTGATCAGATTGGTTAGTTTTTGGTGATTGTGGTTTTCAGTCTGTCTGCCCTCTGATAGAGAAGGCTATGAGGCTTCTGGAAGCTTCCTGATGGGAGAGACTGACTTGGGGGGAAATTGGGTCTTGTTCTTATGGGCGGGGCCATGCTCAGTAAATCTTTAATCCAATTTTCCATCCATGGGTAGAGCTGTGTTCCCTCCCTGCTATTTACCTGGGGCCAAACTATGGTGGAGGTAATGAAGATAATGGTGACTTCTTTCAAAAGATCCAAAGCATGTACTGCTATACTCACCCAGTGTAGCATCCAAGCAGCAGCCCATCACTAACCCACGCCTCTGCTGGAGACTCCTGGACACTCCTGGGCAAGTCTGGGTCAGTCTCTTGAAAGTAGGGAAAAACCAACAGACCATTCAGGTATGATCTAAATCAAATCCCTTACTATTATATAGTGGAAGTGAGAAATAGATTTAAGGGATTAGATCTGATAGAGTGCCTGATGAACTACAGACAGAAGTTCTTGATATTGTATAGGAGACAGGGATCAAGACTAATGCCAAGAAAAAGAAATGCAAAGAGCAAAATGGCTGTCTGAGGAGGCCTTACAAATAGCTGTGAAAAGAAGAGAAACAAAAGGCAAAGAAGAAAAGGAAAGATATACCTATTTGAATGCAGGGTTCCAAAGAATATCAAAGAGAGATAAGAAAGCCTTCCTCAGTGATCAGTGCAAAGAAATCAAGGAAAACAAGGGGATGGGAAAGACTAGATATCTCTTCAAGAAAATTAGAGATACCAAGGGAATATTTGAGGCAAATATGGGCTCAATAAAGGACAAAAATGGTAAGGACCTAAGAGAAGCAGAAGATATTAAGAAGAGGTGGCAAGAATACACAGAAGAATTATACTAAAAAAATCTTCATGACCCCGATAATCATGATGGTATGATCACTCATCTAGAGCCAGACACCCTGGAATGTGAAGTCAAGTGGGGATTAGGAAGCATCACTATGAACACAGCTAGTGGATGTGATGGAATTCCAGTTGAGCTATTTCAAATCCTAAAAGATGATGCTGTGAAAGTGCTGCACTCAATATGCCAGCAAATTTGGAAAACTCAGCAGAGGCCACAGGACTGGAAAAGGTCAGTTTTCATTTCAATCTCAAAGAAAGGTAATGCCAAAGAATGTTCAAACTATCACACAATTGCACTCATCTCACTCACTAGTAAAGTAATGCTCAAAATTCTCCAAGCCAGACTTCAACAGTACCTGAACTGTGAACTTCCAGATGTTCAAGCTGGTTTTAGAAAAGGCAGGGGAACCAGAGATCAAATTGCCAACATTCACTGGATCATGGAAAAAGCAAGAGAGTTCCAGAAAAACATCTATTTCTGCTTTATTGACTATGCCAAAGCCTTTGACTATGTGGATCAACATAAAATGTGGAAAATTCTGAAAGAAATGGAAATACCAGACCACCTGACCTGCCTCTTGAGAAATCTGTATGCAGGTCAGGATGCAACAGTTAGAACTGGACATGGAACAGACTGGTTCCAAATAGGGAAAGGAGTACATCAAGGCTGTATATTGTCACCCTGCTTATTTAACTTATATGCAGACTATGTCATGAGAAATGCTGCACTGGATATAGCACAAGCTGGAATCAAGATTGCCGGGAGAAAAATCAATAACCTCAGATATGCAGATGACACAACCTGTATGGCAGAAAGTGAAGAAGAACTAAAAAGCCTCTTGATGAAAGTGAAAGAGGAGAGTGCAAAAGTTGGCTTAAAGCTCAACATTCAGAAAACTAAGATCATGGCATCTGGTCTCATCACTTGATGGCAAACAGATGGGGAAACCTTGACAGACTAGTTTTTAGGGCTCCAAAATCACTGCAGATGGTGACTGCAGCCATAAAATTAAAAGACTCTTGCTCCTTGGAAGAAAAGTATTGACCAACCTAGAAAGCATATTATAAAGAAGAAACATTACTTTGCCAACAAAGGTCCATCTAGTCAAGGCCATGTTTTTCCAGTAGTCATGTATGGATGTGAGAATTTGACTATAAAGAAAGCTGAGCACAGAAGAATTGATGTTTTTGAACTGTGGTGTTGGAGAAGACTTGAGAGACCTCTGGACTGCAAGGAGATCCAACCAGTCCATTCTAAAGGAGATCAGTCCTGGGTGTTCATTGGAGGGACTGATGTTGAAGCTGAAACTCCAATACTTTGGCCAACTGATGTGAAGAACTGACTCATCTGAAAAGACCCTGATGCTGGGAAAGATTGAAGACAGGAGGAGAAGGGGACGACAGAGGACGAGATGGTTGGATGGCATCACCAACTCAATGGACATGAATCTGAGTAAACTCCAGGAATTGGTGATGGACAGGGAGGCCTGGCATGCTGCAGTCCATGGGGTCACAAAGAGTCGGACATGACTGAGTGACTGAACTGAACTGAATTATGAAAGATGCTTTTCCTCTTCTGATTAAAAGAAGGAATCAGATTAAATTTTTAACCACTGACACAGGTTCAACAATCTATGACATATTCTCTTGGTTGCAAAGAACTATTTCATCCCAAAGAATATTCTTCATTTGTTCACCACTGAAGGTTCTGTTTCAATAATTTTATTGAGTTTTGCTCACAAACCAAATAAGAAACAAAGATCTTCCCCTTTTTGGATTCCAATTTGGCATCTGATTATTTTTCTCATGTATGCACATATTTATATATGACATCTGTCCTTTACAAATTAGTTTTGCACATGATAAGGTATGAAAAAATTATGCATTCGCAAAAAACTTGCACATTATATTGAAGAAAAAAATTTCACTCTTCAAAGATTTCTGACACAATGTGCTTATTAAATAGTTCTTTAAAAATTGCTTCAAATGATTTTAAAATAACATTGTTTGGCAGAATAAATTGACTATTAAGTATCCTTGAAAACCACTTCTAAGGTTGTCATAGTTTCATTTTGTTTTGCTTTATGAAAGAAATGCCTTAAAATAAATTTTAAACAGATTTTTAAGATTACAGAAGAAGAAGCACACAGACACAGATTTATGTTTAATTTCTTAAATTTCAAGTGCACTATTGAGTAGAATTGATAACATTGTAAAATTTTTATTACTAACCTAAGGTTTCTTAGAAATATGCACCCATGTCCATTAAATTCTACAAATGTTATTTCCAGTAATTATATTGAAAGTCTAGGTGAATTTTCATAATTTTTGATTTAAGAATATTGAGTTCAAATTTTAAATTTATACTTTCATTTCACAGAAACCTGTTGCTTTTTATTCTAAAGCTATTTCTGAAGCTAGAACTAATAGTTATCATAATAAAATTTAGCACTGAAATAAAAGGTAAGTTGAGAAAAGCATGGAAATTGCCATCATTACATTATGTTCTTTTCAGCAAGGTAATTTAGTTGGGCAGACATATCTCTATTAATCAAAATACTTTTGACCATGACCTTGTAGCATTTTTATAGTTCTAAAGCTTGTAGATATTTTAATACAGATCATTATAACAGACCCTTTTATTTGAAGCAATTTCACTCTGTTCACAACAAAGAAATATTCATTTAACTTATTTTTTCTTGGGTAATTGATATCAGTTAAATCTATTATGGAAATGGGAGACCTATAGAGGCAGATGACTATTCTATTTTTTATATCCTATTTTATACTTTAAACTGGAATAGTTGAACATTTCCCATAAATGTCTAAAAAAATTGATTTGGAAAAGACTAGAAAGGTGACACCAGTAATTGCAGCAAAAGTATTAACTTTTATTGTAGCCTAGGAAAATGTGTATTGGAAAATGTGTATGTGGAGTTGAATTTTTCAAGTAGATGTAGTGAACAATTTAAAGAGTAACCCTCATGGATTTCTTTTTTAACACAGACAAATGGTAATGATTTGCATCTAGTTACAAAATGTTAACGATTAAAATGCAATTAAAATGTACAACTCATTTATCAAAGACATAATGCCCCGAGAAAAGTAAACTAAGAAGTAACTTATTTTTAAAACATTTTTCTTGTGAAAGAAATACTTGCCATAAAAACAATAGACAATTTTGTAACATATAACTCCTCACACCGCTCTCATCACATTATGTACAGAGAACAATTATTAAAAAATTTAATATGAGTCTGCTAGACATTTTCATAACATATGTAATACTTATTTGTATAATGCTGGTTTTTTTTTTCAAAAATAAAATCACATTATATAATACTTGTTTTTCTAAGTAACAGTATAATGGACATTCTATACATATGTACATAACAATTACTCTTTTTAAAGGTAAGTTGACATTTTAGATGTATGGCTCATATGAGTAAATAACGCATTATAAATATTTCTTTATATTTTAAATGGTCATATTATTTTTCACCAGTCACTTTACTGTTTTCTCTTACTACCTTCAGAGTGCTTCAAGCAATTATTTTCAGATTCTTAGATGTATAATTATACAATATGTATAATTTTAAAAAGTCATATTTCACTATTTTAAAAAGTCATATTATTTTTCACCAGTCACTTTACTGTTTTCTCTTACTACCTTCAGAGTGCTTCAAATGATTTTTTTCAGATTTTTAGATGTACAATTATACAATATGTAAAAATAATAATTTCCCTACCTTTGTCTATTTGTACTATTTTTCTTTTACTTATTGCATTGGCTAATATTTACAAAGCAAGGTTAAATTAATTTTCATGAAAAATCCTTATTTGGTCCTGATTTTAATATGTATAATTTACATTTTCACTAATAACAATGTACTGGCATTCAGTTCAGTTCAATTCAGTCACTCAGTCGTGTCCTACTCTTTGTGACTCCATGAATCGCAGCACGCCAGGCCTTCCTGTCCATCGCCAACTCCCGGAGTTCACCCAGATTCACGTCCATCGAGTCAGTGGTGCCATCCAGCCATCTCATCCTCTGTTGTCGCCTTCTCCTCCTGCCCCCAAGCCCTCCCAGCATCAGAGTCTTTTCCGATGAGTCAACTCTTCGCATGAGGTGGCCAAAGTACTGGAGTTTCAGCCTTAGCATCATTTCCCACAAAGAAATCCCAGGACTGATCTCCTTCAGAATGGACTGGTTGGATCTCCTTGCAGTCCAAGGGACTCTCAGGAGTCTTCTCCAACACCACAGTTCAAAAGCATCAATTCTTCGATGTTCAGCTTTCTTCACAGTTCAACTCTCACATCTATACATGACCACTGGAAAAACCAGTATTAGTTTGAGGCAATTTCTTATCCTAACACAAAATCTCACTCTAACCCTAATTTTTACCTTAAATTATAACTCTTTTCATAATTTTTCTAGCTAGTATCAGTTTTGTAAGAGTTTTGTTTTAAAACCAGGAGTTACATCGTTATGTACTTGTAATTTTTTTTTTACTTGAAATTGATTTTTTAGGCATATCTAGGTCATCTATCTGCGTTTAATCTCTCCCAGAACAGTTCTATTTGAACCTTTTATTTATATTTCTGTAGAGTCCTCCTTGGCCCCTTTTACTTTACACAGCTCTGTTTCTTCCAGTGTACAATACGGTGATGTTTCCCACAAAGAAACAACTTAATGAAGGTGGATAGGTCCCCAGGCTGACTGATAGAATTTACTAATAACTTGATGATTTAACTAAGCTAGATTACTAATAGCATATTTCAACTCTTTACCATAGTTAAAAGTCATAAATTTAAGGCCTAGACAGAGCCCAGCTATGCCTTTGGCACATGAAGGTGTTAACAGTGTGGAAAGTCGATACATTTTCATCATTTCCTAGATCTCAGCAGGATTTAAAATTAATTATGCATGTCTTCTAACTTGTCACCCAAACTGGAGCTGTCCAGCCAGTCAAGCAGGCCCATGTCATTCCTGGTCATGTGGGTCTGAGGGCTTCCTGATACTTTCAGCATACTGAACACCACAGAATCTATTTGCCAGAATTTCTCATTGACATTGCCCTCATCCTTGCCACTATCAAATCTAGTTTAGACAAATGCTATTGCATTTCCACTCCTGACCTTTTAATACCACTACGACAGATTTCCTTACAGCAACCAGAAGGATAACAATAAAACATATATCAGATCACACTGCTCTCCTTCTCAAAATTTCAAATGGTTTTACTTGTGCAGAGAATAAAATATTACATTTACTATGATTATAAGACCCTTCTGGAATGACCTACCTCACCGTCATCACCACCTATAACTCTCTCCACTCACAGAACTGGAGCTTTGCTGCTCTTCCTTTGTTTCTGACAACCCTACAACTCTTTCCTGACTCAGGAGCTTTTGATTTTTGTTTTTTTTTTTTTAATCCAGGAGGTTTTTCTTCCCACTCACTGCCTGGATAATTCCATCTCCAGATCTCAGTTTCAATGACAGCTTCTCAAATAAACCCTCCTGAACACCTTAATCTAAATTCCTACCCGCTATGATAGTATCTTAGAGCACACAATTATTTTCTTTTCTATTACATACAATAATTGGTGACTACTTACTTAATTCTAATGATTTCCTTCTGTAAACTCACATGTGGTTTTTTCCCTCTCCGTATTTTAAGGATTCATGCACAGAAAGTATGGCATTCAACATATATTATCACAGAAATGAGTGAATGATGATTAAATTAATACATTGATGAAATGGACAAATATGCTTCATTAGCCCCTAAAGAGATAATTACACTGAATTACAAGAATAGATTTCAATTATTTGAATGTTAAGTATCAAGCTCTGTATTTGAATATTCTCTCTGGTCATCAAACAAGAAGAGTGCACTCCATCCTGAAACACCTTGTGTTTTCACCTCCCCTTCCCTTCCATGCTCTTTGTCTCAAATCCAGTCCCAGAGGATATTTACTTTTAGCTAACAGTCTTGGACTCACAGCCATATTTGAAGAAAGACTGACATACATCTGCCAGCTTTTTATATTTGACCGACTGAATTTCTCACAACAGTCTTTCCTCTGTCCAACTAAGATTCAGATCCAGAGATTTCTACAAAACACTGGCTTTGTTATAAGTGTGTATTTTGAGTGTACACTATCATATTAATGATCTAGATCCTTTTCCCACAACAATTATTCATATCCTTTTGTGTATGCCTTACTATCCATAGAAGTTAGTGAAAGCATTTTAGAAATTCTTGTGTGTGTGGTATCACGGCAATTTTAAGGGTAAATAAAGTCCTACCCATGTTTTCCACCTCTGAAAAGTATGGTAGCTATACCATTCTGGAAAGATGAGTACTCTTTTATATTTAAAATGTTCTCCTTCAGTGACATGATTCCAAAATCATAATGGCATACTGGGGTTTCTACAGAGAAGACTGACATTAATAAGAGGAACAAGTAGAAAATCTACATTTTATGCAGTTTTCATAATAAAAATTGGCAATAATTAAATCTAGCAATACGTAGTTTGGATAGCAATAGCCTATCATTCTAAAGACAGTCTGAATTGATTTTTTCCCCCCTTGAACAGAGTTTTTATCTTTGAAGTTGATGATACAGATGATGCCTGGGCTAGGCCACATAATCCATATTTGAGTTAGTCAGCCACAAAGCCAGACAAAAGCATTCATCTTGCTTAAAATTCACTGAATTCCTTCTTTTGAATTGATTTCAAGAAAAGAAATGCTATATTTTAATTTAAATGAATACTGAGAACCATCTGCTGTAGAGGATTAACGTGACTGACTTCTCCAGACACTTGGCACATCAAGAGAATGTGGGAGAATAGATTCAAAGACAACAATCCCTCTTGCATTAAATATTTCCTTAACTACATATGATGCTATATTCTAAATCTAATTCAGTAAATTATTTTTCTTTAGAGGCTTATACAGATGAGAATTTATAACTTCCTTTGGTGTCTATATATTTTCTCAAGAAGCTATTGTACCATGCAAAGTTCATTGTTATGTTTCCTCCAATGTTTGCATCAGTTGACATATAAGTACAGAATACATGATCATAGTGTACACACACATATGCATATATATTATACACACACATACTGTTAAAATACACAGAAAAAACTCCAGAAGAATAGCTGTTCTTTCACTTCTTTTATTAAGTTTCTGTTATGCTTGAAAGACTAAACTAATATCTTTCTGGGTATGTATTTCTTTTAGAAAAATCAAAACTATCAGAGTTAGCTTAAAAACCTAGCATTATAGGAGACTTTTAAATGAACATCTGTGTTTGTGACAATCCATTCCTGGTTCTAAAGGTGACACTTATGAATAGGTCACTTTATTGAGACAAGCATTTGAATTACATACACCTTGAGGCCAGGAAACAGGAGCAAGCCTTTCAGATGGTGTCTGAGACCAGCAGAACTCACAGCATTTCCATTTCAGCAGGACTTTGTTGTTCTCTGTTTGATGTTGCGTACCCAGTGAACTCTTTTGAAGAGATAAGCCTTTGTCAGTGAGAAACAGTCTCTAAGAAAAATTGACCAGTAGTGATACTCATGGAAATGAATAGAAGCAAAGTGATGGTTCTTAGCCAGAAAATGGAAATGTCGAATAAAGCTCAGCATACAATATTAAATTTGGGGCTTAAATGTATTCAGTTTGTTTAATTAATTTTTCTTGAGCAGCAACGCCACATCAGGTACTGCTCAAGATCAAAGGGATTTAAGGATGACCAAAATGGACATGTGGGCTTCCCACATACCTCAGTGGTAAAGAAACCACCTGCGATGCAGGAGACGCAGGTTCAATTCTTGAGTTGGGAAGATCCCCTGGAAAAGAAAATGGCAACCCACTCCAGTATTCTCACCTGGGAAATTAAATGGACAGAGGAGCCTGGCAGGTTACAGCTCACGGGGTCTCAAAAGAGTCAGACTACTGACTAAGCAACAGCAATGACAAAAAATGGACATGTAGACTGACCGTGGAAAGCACAAAGTCTACTGTTAGGGAGGAAAAAGCTTTTCCCTACCCTACGGGTTCTTCTAGACGGTCTAAGAATTATATTGATATGACACAGATTAACAGGAGAAAATCATATTTAATTTTGTACATATGTGAACTCTATATACATGAGAAACTCAGAAACCCTACATACATAAGAGGTTCATAGATAGAAAGGTATAAAGAGGTATATATGTCATCTGGAGTTAAGAAAGGGAGTAAGGGCCTAGGGTTTTCAAGGCTGGGAGGGTCATTCACAGGATGACAAGAGAAACAGATATTTGGTAATTAGATGCTTGCCCTGACATATAATGAAGTCACTTAGATAAAATTTATTGCTGATAATAACTCTTTTTCTGGTTAAAAAAAATAAATTCAAATTCTTATAGGTATTCTAGGGAAGGGTGGTAGTTTCCCTTGAGACTACAGGGTCTTGAATGCTTTCAGCTCAAAATAATCCACATCCCAGATTAGCACATCTTGCGGAGGTCTATTCCAAGCCCCTATGCTAACAATAACTTATGGGCCTAAAACTGTTGCATATTTATGTATAAATGTAGGTAGGAGGTACGCATCCCTTTACTCTTTCAACAAGCTAACATTTACATAATTCGGAGGAGCGTGATAGGCTACAGTCCGTGGGGTCACAAAGAGTCGGACACGACTGAGCAACTTCACTTTCCTTTTATTCCTTTTACTAGAAAGTGGTATACACTTTCTAGTGGACATTCACTTGATAAGTCTGATAAATTTCTCTTTCGATCTCATGAAGTAGGTCCTATCATCATATTCTTTTTACAGATGAGAAAATGAACAGTGCAGAAAAAATTTGCAGCAAAATACACTTTCCATTTATTGATTTTTATTTGTGTATCAGTTAGAAATCAGCCAGAGGCTTTTAGTCTACAAAACTTTCAGCAGAAATTATGACTAAAAAGTTTAATTGAAGTATAATGTGCCTTCATTAAAATATACATATTGTACATATTGCAATGATATAACTCAATAAATGTGTGTGAACATTCCCATGACATATGACTCAAATTTTAAAATGGAACATTATCAGTACCTCAAAAGCCCATATCATGCTCTATTTATGTCACTTCCCCTCGCCCCCACCAAAATATCTGTGTAGGACTTAGAGGATAATTGGAAGAGTTGAAGAACAGAAGTCACTGAAGCCACTCCTAAGGTTTAAGAAATCTGTGAATATAGGAAACAGGGATTTCACAATTTCACAAATGACTTCAGCCTCCTGTAGCAATAACTTGACTCTCTCAGAAAGCTGGTTTACAGCATACCTTTGCCCAAGCCTCTGCCTAAAATTGCCACCAGAGAATTATGGCCTCTTCTTTGATGTCTTCCAACTATTTTACCACTGGCTTTCACTGATTGAATATTTCTTTGTGAGAATCATTGCAATGTAATATCCATAACAATCCCTTGTGGCTGATGGGAAATCTTAGAAAGGTGGAGATGGTACTGAGCACCTACAGAAATTATCTGTTCTAGTCTGTTCTACTACTTTAGCTACTCAGCTCCCATACACACTTATGTATATGTCTCAATTACCAAGTCACAACAGGATACAGTCATTCATCAAACAAATGAAGATTTTAAAACTGGAGAAAAAAATTCATAAGTAATTGCATCCATTTTTGGCTGATACATATATCCTGATTAAATCAGTTGCAATCATCGACTAAAATCACATAACTTTAGTACCAATATAATACCTTGTATAAACTACTGAAGGAATAAGATATGGAAAAATCTATGTGTGTATAGATAAATAATCAATGATATATACATATGATCAATGATAAATATGGTTACTGAAGTTCTTATTTCTGCAAATACCCTATACCACCACAAAACCCTTACAAACACCTTCCTTCTGCCACTACTTATTCTATGTTCTTTCCTCAGTAAGAATTCAATGTTTAATGGTTCTTCATTTGTTGGGTGAACAAGATCTTCACTCATCAAAGCGAGTTACCTGTGACCCTGGCTGTCTGGGACTGCAGTGTGTGTGTAGGTGTGTGTGTGTAGGTGTGTGTGTGTAGGTGTGTGTGTGTAGGTGTTAGTTGCTCAGTTGAGTCCAATTCTTTGTGATCCCATGGACTGTAACCCACCAGGCTCCTCTGTCCATGGAATTCTCCAGGCAACAATACTGGAGTGGGTAGCTGTTCCCTTCTTCAGGCTATCTTCTGGATACATACATCAAAACCAGGTCTCCTGCATTGCAGGCAGATTCTTTACCATCTGAGCCACCAGGGAAGCAGTTTCCCATTAACTTTAAGTAGAAGCATAATAGGTGCTTGAGAGAATCCTTTGGGTTCTTGTCCCTATTGTGTAGCAGAAATTATAATTCACCTTGATGACAGTTTCTCTTTGTCTATTGCTACAGGATCAAAAGGTATTTAAGATGACCAGACAGAATTCAAACTTGAATTCAATCTGGTAATAAAACTGTTTTGTCAAGATACAAAGAAAAACTGTACAAAAAAGATCTTCACGACCCAGATAATCACGATGGTGTGATCACTCACCTCGAGCCAGACATCCTGGACTGTGAAGTCAAGTGGGGCTTAGGAAGCATTACTACAAACAAAGCTAGTGGAGGTTCTGGAATTCCAGTTGAGCTATTTCAAATCCTGAAAGATGACGCTGTGAAAGTGCTGCACTCAATATTCCAGCAAATTTGGAAAACTCACCAGTG
>NW_011495014.1:2290976-2291446 GCF_000754665.1 Bison bison bison
TGACTGTGTGGATCACAATAAACTGTGGAAAATTTTGAAAGAGATGGGAATGCCAGACCACCTGACCTGTCTCTTGAGAAACCTATATGCAGGTCAGGAAGCAACAGTTAGAACTGGACATGGAACAACAGACTGGTTCCAAATAGGAAAAGGAGTACGTCAAGGCTGTATATTGTCACCCTGTTTGTTTAACTTATATGCAGAGTACATTATGAGAAATTGTGGGCTGGAGGAAGCACAGGCTGGAATCAAGATTGCCAGGAGAAATATCAATAATCTCAGATATTCAGATGACACCACCCTTATGGCAGAAAGTGAAGAGGAACTAAAGAGACTCTTAATGAAAGTCAAAGAGCAGAGTGAAAAATTGGCTTAAAGTTCAACATTCAGAAAACTAAGATCATGGCATCTGGTCCCATCACTTCATGGCAGATAGACTGGGAAACAGTGGGAACAGTGGCTGTCTATTT
>NW_011495014.1:2291546-2293481 GCF_000754665.1 Bison bison bison
GGATGTGAGAGTTGGACTGTGAAGAAAGCTGAGCACTGAAGAACTGATGCTTTTGAACTGTGGTGTTGGAGAAGACTCTTGAGAGTCCCTTGAACTGCAAGGAGATCCAACCAGTCCATCCTAAAGGAGATCAGTCCTGGGTGTTCACTGGAAGGACTGATGTTGAAGCTGAAGCTCCAGTACTTTGGCTACCTGATGCGAAGACCTGACTCATTTGAAAAGACCTTGATGCTGGGAAAGATTGAGGGCAGGAGAAGAAGGGGACGACAGAGGATGAGATGGTTGGATGGCATCATCGACTTGATGGACATGGGTTTGGGTGGACTCCGGGAGTTGGTGATGGACCAGGAGACCTGGCATGGGGTCACAAAGAGTATGACATGACTGAGTGCACTGAACTGAATAACTGTGTACCCCATAAAAGCATAGCTCCTTTAAAAACTAAGATTCACAACCAACCAAGTCTAAAGATGAATATACAAGAATCGGAAATTACCTAATCCACTTTTACTTCCACACATCTTTCCAGGACACATTTTTACTCCAGGCCATGGAATAAAATCTTCATATGTTTATGCAGGTCATATGCTAAAATCTGTATAGCACCACACAAGTCTTAATGCTTTGTCATCATCCAGCTTTTTCATCAGAGAAGGCAATGGTAACCCACTTCAGTACTCTTGCCTGTAAAATCCCATGGACCTAGGAGCATGGTAGGCTGTAGTCCATAGGGTCACAAAGAATCGGACATGACTGAGCGACCTCACTTTCACTTTTCCTTTCATGCATTGGAGAAGGAAATGATAACCCACTCCAGTGTTCTTGCCTGGAGAATCCCAGGCACAGCAGAGCCTGGTGGGCTGCCATTTATGGGGTTGCACAGAGTCGGACACTACTGAAGCGACTTAGCAGCAACAGCAGCAGCTTTTTCATAATTGAATATGTTGTAACTATTTCACTTTTCACTTGTTGGGTGAACAAGATCTTCACTCATGAAGGCCTGAGTTACCTGTGACCCTGCCTGTCTGAGATTGCAGTGTGTGTGTGTTAGTTGCTCAGTTGTGTCCACTTCTTTATGATCCCACGGACTGTAACACACCAGGCTCCTTGTCCATGGAATTCTCAAGTCCTGTTGATTCTGGGTAATGGGTACATAGTAAGATCAATGAATCCCATGGGTGTGAGCACTTTATCTCACTTATTTTGTTTTCAAATTGGTTATAACAAAGTCTCAATCAAAATAACATGATTATTTTAAAGAAATTAACAAGTTGATTCTAAAATATGTACAGACAGGCATATTTTATAGAACACCTGGGTCATCTTTTTTATAAAGAACAAATTTGTATTTCAAAGCTTATGCTAAAGCTATAGTAATAAGAAGAGTGTGGCTTTGACAAAAAGACTTACAGATAAGTGAAAAAGAATAGAGAATTCAGAAATAGCCCTGTATCTATAGAGTAAATTATCTTTTGACAAAATGATTTTGTGTGCACTCACTCATGTCTGACTATGATTCAAATTTCCAGGCAATAATACTAGAGTGGTTTGCCATTTCCTGCTCCAAGGGATCTTCCTGACCCAGGGATCGAAATCATGTCTCTTGTGTCTCCTCCACTGGTAGGTGGATTCTTTACCAACTGAGCAAACTGGGAGGCCCTATTGACAAAGGTACCAAGGTAATTCAATAGAGGAAATAAAATATTTTCAGTAAAAAGTAATATTTTTACTAAAAAAAAGAAATATTTGCAGTAAAAAATGCTAAACAACTGGATATTCATGTGAAAAGGAAATAAAATTCTTGTCTTTATCTCTCACTAGAAACAAAAATTTTAGAAAAGGCAGAGGAACCAGAGATCAAATTGTCAACATCCACTGGATCATGGAAAAAGCAAGAGAGTTCCAGAAAAACATCTATTTCTGCTTTAGTGACTA
>NW_011495014.1:2293992-2295082 GCF_000754665.1 Bison bison bison
CAGCAGATGTGCAGATGACACCACCCTTATGGCAGAAAGTGAAGAGGAACTCAAAAGCCTCTTGATGAAAGTGAAAGTGGAGAGTGAAAAAGTTGGCTTAAAGCTCAACATTCAGAAAACGAAGGTCATGGCATCTGGTCCCACCACTTCATGGGAAATAGATGGGGAAACAGTGGACACAGTGTCAGACTTTATTTTTTGGGGCTCCAAAATCACTGCAGATGGTGACTGCAGCCATGAAATTAAAAGATGCTTACTCCTTGGAAGGAAAGTTATGACCAACCTAGTAGCATATTCCAAAGCAGAGACATTACTTTGCCAACAAAGGTCCATCTAGTCAAGGCTATGGTTTTTCCTGTGGTCATGTATGGATGTGAGAGTTGGACTGTGAAGAAGGCTGAGTGCCGAAGAATTGATGCTTTTGAACTGTGATATTGAAGAAGACTCTTGAGAGTCCCTTGGACTACAAGGAGATCCAACCAGTCCATTCTGAAGGAGATCAGCCCTGGGATTTCTTTGGAAGGAATGACGCTAAAGCTGAAACTGCAGTACTTGGGCCACCTCATGCGAAGAGTTGACTCATTGGAAAAGACTCTGATGCTGGGAGGGCTTGGGGGCAGGAGGAGAAGGGGATGACAGAGGATGAGATGGCTGGATGGCATCACTGACTCGATGGACGTGAGTCTGGGTGAACTCCGGGAGTTGGTGATGGACAGGGAAGCCTGGTGTGCTGCGATTCATGGGGTCGCAAAGAGTCGGACACGACTGAGCGACTGACCTGAACTGATAAACAAAAATAAACCCAAAATATTAATAAATAATAAATCTAAATATGAAGGCTACAATGTAAAAATACATTATATATAAAAAATGAGGTCTTTGCAAACTTGGAGGAGGCAAATGTTCTTAAATACAAAGTAAAAACTAGAAAGGAGAAATTAACAATAACACAATAATAGTGGGAGACTTTAATACCCCACTTACACCTATGGATAGATCAACTAAACAGAAAATTAACAAGGAAACACAAACTTTAAACGATACAATAGACCAGTTAGACCTAATTGACATCTATAGGACATTTCATCCC
>NW_011495014.1:2295717-2295907 GCF_000754665.1 Bison bison bison
CTTTGCCAACAAAGGTCCATCTAGTCAAGGCTATGGTTTTTCCTGTGGTCATGTATGGATGTGAGAGTTGGACTGTGAAGAAGGCTGAGCGCCGAAGAATTGATGCTTTTGAACTGTGATATTGAAGAAGACTCTTGAGAGTCCCTTGGACTACAAGGAGATCCAACCAGTCCATTCTGAAGGAGATCAG
>NW_011495014.1:2296511-2297721 GCF_000754665.1 Bison bison bison
TGAGAAAACAGAAAGAGAAATTAAGGAAACAATTCTGTTCACCATTGCAACGGAAAGAATAAAATACTTAGGAATATATCTACCTAAAGAAACTAAAGACCTATATATAGACAACTATAAAACACTGGTGAAAGAAATCAAAGAGGACACTAATAGATGGAGAAATATACCATGTTCATGGATTGGAAGAATCAATATAGTGAAAATGAGTATACTACCCAAAGCAATTTATAGATTCAATGCAATCCCTATCAAGCTACCAACGGTATTCTTCACAGAGCTAGAACAAATAATTTCACAATTTGTATGGAAATACAAAAAACCTCGAATAGCCAAAATGATCTTGAGAAAGAAGAATGGAACTGGAGGAATCAACCTACCTGACTTCAGGCTCTACTACAAAGCCACAGTTATCAAGACAGTATGGTACTGGCACAAAGACAGAAATATAGATCAATGGAATAAAATAGAAAGCCCAGAGATAAATCCACGCACATATGGACACCTTATCTTTGACAAAGGAGGCAAGAATATACAATGGATTAAAGACAATCTCTTTAACAAGTGGTGCTGGGAAATCTGGTCAACCACTTGTAAAAGAATGAAACTAGACCACTTTCTAACACCATTCACCAAAATAAACTCAAAATGGATTAAAGATCTAAACGTAGGAAGACCAGAAACTATAAAACTCCTATAGGAGAACATAGGCAAAACACTCTCTGACATACATCACAGCAGGATCCTCTATGACCCACCTCCCAGAATATTGGAAATAAAAGCAAAAATAAACAAATGGGACCTAATTAAACTTAAAAGCTTCTGCACATCAAAGGAAACTATTAGCAAGGTGAAAAGACAGCCTTCAGAATGGGAGAAAATAATAGCAAATGAAGCAACTGACAAACAACTAATCTCAAAAATATACAAGCAACTCCTACAGCTCAACTCCAGAAAAATAAACGACCCAATCAAAAAATGGGCCAAAGAACTAAATAGACATTTCTCCAAAGAAGACATACAGATGACTAACAAAAACATGAAAAGATGCTCAACATCACTCATTATCAGAGAAATGCAAATCAAAACCACTATGAGGTACCATTTCACACCAGTCAGAATGGCTGCGATCCAAAAGTCTACAAATAATAAATGCTGGACAGGGTGTGGAGAAAAGGGAACCCTCTTACACTGTTGGTGGGAATGCAAA
>NW_011495014.1:2297821-2298156 GCF_000754665.1 Bison bison bison
GAGGTACCATTTCACACCAGTCAGAATGGCTGCGATCCAAAGTCTACAAATAATAAATGCTGGACAGGGTGTGGAGAAAAGGGAACCCTCTTACACTGTTGGTGGGAATGCAAACTAGTACAGCCACTATGGAGAACAGTGTGGAGATTCCTTAAAAAACTGGAAATAGAACTGCCTTATGATCCAGCAATCCCACTGCTGGGCATACACACTGAGGAAACTAGAAGGGAAAGAGACACGTGTACCTCAGTGTTCATTGCAGCACTGTTTATAATAGCCAGGACATGGAAGCAACCTAGATGTCCATCAGCAGATGAATGGATAAGAAAGCTGTG
>NW_011495014.1:2298256-2313399 GCF_000754665.1 Bison bison bison
AGGAGGGAGGAGGGTTCAGGATGGGGAACACATGTATACCTGTGGCGGATTCATTTTGATATTTGGCAAAACTAATACAATTATGTAAAGTTTAAAAATAAAATAAAATTTAAAAAAAAAAAGAAAGAAAAAATTAAAAACTCTTGTTCTCTGAAAAATAACATGAGTAAAATAAGAATGTAGCCATAGATTGGGAGAAAATATCTGCAATACGTATACAGTGAAATGCTATCCAGAATACATACAGAACTCTTACAACTGAAGACCAACAACCCAGTTTTTAAATGGGCAAAAGATAGGAATAGACAGTCACTTCACACAGCAAATTATAATTGTGGCCAATAAACACATGAAAAGATACTCAGTATCAGTCATTAGGAAACACTAGTTAACAACATGATACATGATGAAATACTATTTCATGTCGACTAGAATGGCTAATATTAAACATATTGACAAACTCATTTGATGAGAATTTAGAACAACTGGAGTAGCACTACCTGGGTAGCCCTTAGCATGGACCTCTCATGCCTTATATGTAGAAGTGCATAAATGGTACCACCAGTTCAGAAAATTTTTGCAGTTTCTTGAAAATTAAACATGCTCTTATCTTTGACCTACTAAGGCCAAGAATCACACAATATTAATAAAAACTTATCTACAAAATGCAATGCAAAAATTGTTCGTTGCAATTTTATGCATGAGTCATGTACTGTGAAAAACCTAATTATCTGTTAGTTGGGGAATGGATAAACAAATTGTATAATATTCACACAACAGAATCTTACTGGCAATTTAGGATATTGAACTATTGGCACGTTTTATTAATATAAGATGGATGAATATCAACAACAACCAAAAATATTATGTTACGTGTATAAAACAAGAAGCAAAAGGCTACATCCTCTACAATTCTACTTGCATGAAAGTCTAGAAAAAGTAAATCAGCATACAGTCATAGAAAACAGTGTTTACCAGTGTCAGGAGCCGCATTAGGCATTACTGACAAAATGGAGGCACGGCCCCAACCCCCTCTCCTCATCTCACAGGCACTGCCCCGGGATGAAGGAGTTAGGCCTTGTGATTCTGACTTGTTCTTTCCTTTCTTTGGTTGAGTTGGCTGGGAAGAATGTTAAGGTGCTTTAGAGAAGCATGAAAGAGCACAAAGCCTTCTGCAGTTGTGTCCAGAAAATAATCTATTAAATAACCATTGACATTCGTTGAAGGATCTTTACAAAGAATGTCCTAGGATGAGCATGTAGGCCGCAGCTTGAGGCCATGGGAAGTATTGTTATCTGAGACCTGTTTGTGAGGGGAATGTTTATGGCAAAAGAAGTTTGCTGAGTTTAGGGTTTAGGAATAATTAAGAATAGCTAGAAGCCTTTTTAGGAGATAGTGATCTTAAGATTCTAGGGGCAAACAGGATTTAGAAAGATAAGAAATAAACTGAGGAATGTAGCATGAGTTAGGATGTAATCACAAGTTAAGTATAGGACACATAAGAGAAAGTAGATAATAGATAGTAATGCTGATTCTGAGAGAATCACTGAAGCAGGAACTCTGTTTGTAGGGCAACAATGATTTCTGGAGACAGTAAATCTGGGTGGGGGAAACTGAAAGTGTCAAACCTCTGACCTAATGCTTTTTTCAAAGTATAAAAGAGACCCTGAAGCTTGAAATAAACATGTAGTTCCGAACTGTGAGTCAGAGGCTACTTCATCGTCCACCAACACTGCTCACCCCTTTAAGCTGATTCCCTGGCTGCCGGAGCTGGACTCCGGCAATCCAAGATGGAGGGAGAGGGGTTGTGAAGGGTATAATGGAAGCTTTTGGGAGTGATAGAAGTGGTTCAAATGTTAATTGTGGTGTGTGTGTTAGTCACTTAGTCCTGTCCAACTCTTTGCAACCCCATGGATTGTAGCCACCAGGCTCCTCTGTCCATGGAATTTTCTAGGCAAGAATACTGGAGTGGGTGGCCTTTCCTTCTCCAGGGGATCTTCCCAACTCAGGGATGGAAACTGTGTTGCTTATATATCCTGCATTGACAGTCAAATCTTTTACCATTAGTGCCACCTAGGAAGCTAATTGTGCTAGTGGTGGTTAAAAAGGCATATATGTTTGTCTAAATTCATTAAATTCTACATTTTACATGTGTGTTTCATTATACAGAAAGTAAAATACAGTTTTTTTAAAAAAATTGATCCTTGATCAGAAGCAATATCTGAGCTGGAATCCTTATACACTATTGCTGGGAATATAAATTTGTGGAGCTACTATATAAAACTGTATGGAAGTTCCCCCCAAAATTTAAAATAGAACTACCATATGACTCAGCAATTCCACTATTAGTATTTATCCAAAGAAAATGAAAATGCTAATCTGAAAATATATATACACCCCCATGTTCATTGAAGCTTTATTTACAATAGCCAAGATATGGAAACAACCCAAGTGCCCATCAACGGATGAATGGAGAAAGATGAAGTGAATGTGTATGATTAATGAAGTACTATTCATCCATAAAAAAGAATAAATCTTGCCGTTTGGGACAACACAGTTGGATCTTGAGGGTATTACATGGGTGAAATTAGACAGATAAAGACAAATACAGTATGATTTCACTGCTATGTATAATTAAAGAAAAAACAAATCCAAGTTCATTGATACAGACAACAAATTGCAGGCTAGGACCTGGACAAAATGGATAAAGGGGTATAAACTTCTAGTTACAAAATGAATAAGTCATAGGGATATAGGCAAATCTGTAAGCAGAATAAATAACCAGTAAAATAAATATCCAGTAAGTTGTAGACTTTGGGAGATAGTGGAGAAGGAAGCCTGCGTGCTGCAGTTCAGGGGATCACAAAGCATCAGACATGACTTAGTGACTGAAAGAATGAAGTTGGGAAAAAAGGAATAAGCAGAAAGATTCAGAGCTACACATAAGTCTATAAGGACTGAACTTCATGATGTTACTTAAGAATTCATGATGTTTCTATCATTTACAAATGTGCATTATATTCCTCATTTTATTCCAACATCTACATTTTGGAGAAGTTTTTAGTGCAATCCTACAAAAATTTTAGGAGGAAATTCCTCAGCTGTAAACTAATTTCATTCCACTTAACAGAACAGGTCTTCATTGTCATAAGTAAAGTTCTTCTTAGTGCCCAAAGAGTGCAGCTTCATTTGTTATTACCACCACTTTAACTAGACAGATTCAGTAAAATTCTAAGTTAATGTTAACAACAAAAAAATGATTGTCATATAATGTGGAATTTTAGTAAAATTTTATTTTAATAGTTTTATAAATGCATTTTATAATTTAATAATAATTTTATAATTTATAAATGCACAGAAATAATTGAAGAAAATGCCACTTAAGACTGCCAATCATAATTTTAGTGAATGTTATAAAAAGTATGTTAAAATTGCATCATCTGTTTTAAAATGCATAAAAACCTTGATATATATTTCATGTGAATATAATGAGTGATCTGCAATACTTTAGCACTGAGTCTGATCACAGTGAAAAAAGTAGCCAAATAACATTACTTTTTGTACCCACAGCTTAAGGTAAATATATAGAAACTCATTCTGTATTCAGTCACTTTTAATTCTCACTGATATACCTGTAAGATGTATTTTGTTTTCTTTATTAATGACAACGTTACTTTCTATTAAAGTATCACATGAAATTTGACTGCTTTGTTGTGAACCATATTTTACACTAATGTTTATTCTAATGTTGGAATATTGTATACTATAGAAATATAGTAACAAAGGGGCTTGAAAAGGAGTTAAAAGACATGTTTATATACAAGATGATAAAGCTGGGTTTAGAAAAGGCAGAGGAACCAAAGATCAAATTGTCAACATTCATTGGATCATGGAGAAAGAAAGGGAATACCAAAAAAAAAACCATCTACTTTTGCCTCATTGACTAAGGTAGAGCCTTGGACTGTGTGGATCACAACAAACTAAGAATATTCTTAAAGAGACTGGAGTACCAGAACACCTTATCTGTCTCCTGAGAAACCTGTATGTGAGTCAAGAAGCAACTGTAAGAACTAGACATGAAACAATGGGCTGGTTCAAAAGGACTATGTCAAGGCTGTATATAGTTGCTCTGCTTATTTAACTACGGGCTTCCCTGGAGGCTCAGAGATTAAAGTGTCTGCCTGGAATGTGGGAGACCTGGGTTCAATCCCTGGGTCGGGAAGATCCACTGGAGAAGGAAATGGCAACCCACTCCAGTACTCTTGCCTGGAGAATCCCATGGAGGGAGGAGCCTGGTAGGCTACAGTCCATGCGGAAGTAAAGAGTCGGATAAAACTGAGCAACTTCACTATCACTATTTAACTATATGCAGAGTTAAAATCATTCAAAATGCAAAGCTGGATGAATCACAAGCTGGAATCAAGACTGCTGGGAGAAATATTAACAACCTCAGATATGCAGATGATATCACTCTAATGGAAGAAATTTAAAAGGAACTAAAGAGACTTGATAAAGGTGAAAGAGGAGAGTGAAAAAGATGGCTTGAAACTCAACATTTAAACAACTAAGAGCATGGCATCTGACCCCATCACTTCATGGCAAATAAAAGGGAAAACAGTGGAAGTAGTGACAGATTTTATTTTCTAGGGCTCCAAAATCACTGCATGTGGTGGCTTCAGCCATGAAATTCAAAGACTCCTTGGAAAGAAAGCTATGACAAACCTAGACAGTATATTAAAAAGGAGAGATACCACTTTATCAACAAAGGTCCGTATAGTCAAATCTATGGTTTTTCCAGTAGTCATATGCGGATGTGACAGTTGGACCATAAAGAAGGCTGAATGCCAAAAAATTGATGCTTTGGAACTGTGGTGCTGGAGAAGCCTCTTGAGAGTCTCTTGGACTGTGAGATAAAAACAGATAATCCTAAAGGAAATCCACTCTGAATATTCATTGGAAGGACTTTTGCTGAAGCTGAAGCTCCAGTTTTGGCGACTTGATGCTAAGAGCCAACTCACTGGAAAAGACCCTGATGCTGGGAAAGATTAAAGGCAAAAGAAGGGGGTGGCAGAGGAGGAGTTGGTTAGAGCATCACTGACTCAATGGATGCAAATTTGAACCAACGCTGGGAAACAGTGAAGGACAGAGAAGGCTCACGCGCTGCAGTCCATGGGGTCACAAAGAGTTAGACATGACTTAGCGACTGAAAAGCAACAACAAAATATCATATTCCCACATTAAATTACCAGATTCAGATGAGATGGCCATTTTTTTCAACTAGGAATAATATCTGTCAAGGAATTTGAAATGTAAAATATTAGAGCTTTGGATGACTTCATAAGTAAACTATTTTATTCTCTCAGAAAATTGAGGAACAGATGAATTAACTAATCAATAAACACTTGCACTGTCCCCAGGACTAAAATTTTAATTTCATTAAATCCCTGCTTTCCAATCACAATTTGTATCTCAATTTATTGAAAAGAGAAAGTATATTAAAAATAAACACATAAAATCCTGTCAAAGCATAATTCTGGTTATAAACATTTTTCTTCCATGTATCTTCAGCAATGATTCAGTAACATTTCCTGGACTTTTCCTAGTCTTTATGCTCACATTTATCCATCTTTTTATCATATTTTATACTAGGAAGCCTTTTTTTTTAAATAAAAGAATATTTTTAGAGTAGTTTCAGATTTACAGAAAAAATTGAGAAGTGTGTACAGACAGCTTCCATATATCCTCACACTGAGTTTCTCCTATTATGAACATCTTGGGCTAGTATGGCATATTTCTTATAGTTTTTAAAAATTTATTTTTTAATTGGTTTAGTAAAGGATAATTTGCTTTCATAAGGATTCGCAAAGGGTAATTGCTTTATAGAATTTTGTTGTTTTCTGTCAAACCTCAACATGAATCAGTCATAGGTATACATGCATCCCCTCCCTTTTGAACTTCCCTCCCATTTCCCTCCCCAACCCACCCCTCTAGGTTGATACAGAGCTCCTGTTTGAGTTTTCTGAGCCATACAGCAAATTCATGCTGGCTATCTATTTTACATATGGTGATGTAAGTTTCCGTGTTACTCTTTCCATATATCTCACCCTCTCCTCCCCTCTCCCAGTGTCCATAAGTCTATTCTCCAAGCCTGTTTCTCCACTGCTGCCCCGTAAATAAATTCTTCAGTACCATTTTTCTAGATTCCATGTATATGTGTTAGAATATGGCATTTATCTTTCTCTTTCTGACTTACTTCACTCTGTATAATAGGTTCTAGGTTCTTCCACCTCATTAAAACTGACTCAAATGTGTTCCTTTTTATGGCCGAGTTGATGATGGACAGGGAAGCCTTGTGTGCTGTGATTCATGGGGTTGCAAAGAGTCGGACACAACTGAGTGACTGAACTGACCTGAACTGAATATTCCATTGTGTGTATGTACCATAACTTTATCCATTCATCTGTCGATGGACATGTAGGTTGCTTCCATGTTCTAGCTATTGTAAATAGTGTTGCAATGAACAATGGGATACATGTGTCTTTTTCAATTTTGGTTTCCTCAGAGTATATGCGTAGGAGTGGGATTGCTGGGTCATATGGTGGTTTTATTCCTAGTTTTTAAAGGAATCTTCATACCATCTTCCATAGTGGCTGTATCAATTTGCATTACCATCAATAGTGCAAGAGTGTTCCCTCTTCTCCACACCCTCTCCAGCATTTATTGTTTGTAGGTTTTTTGATGAGGGCCATTCTGACTGGTGTAGGTGATATCTCATTGTAGTTTTGATTTGCATTTCTCTAATAATGAGCAATGTTGAGCATCTTTTCATGTGTTTGTTAGCCATCTATACGTCTTCTTTGGAGAAATGTCTGTTTAGGTCTTTTTTCCCACTTTTTGATTGGGTTGTTTGTTTTTCTAGTATTGAGTTGTATGAGCTGCTTTTATATTTTGAAAATTAATCCTTTGTCAGTTGCTTCATTTGCTATTATATTTTCCCATTCTGTGGGTTGTCTTTTCACCTTGCATGTATTTTCCTTTGCTGTGCAAAAGCTTTTAAGTTTAATCAGGTCCTACTTGTTTACTTTTGTTTTTATTTCCATTACTCTAGGAGGTGGGTCATGGAGGATCTTGCTTTGATTTATGTCATCGCATGTTCTAAGTTTTCCTCTAAGAGTTTTATAGTTTCTGGTCTAACATTTAGGTCTTTAATCCATTTTGGGTTTATCTTTGTGTATGGTGTTAGAAAGTGTTTTAATTTCATTCTTTTACATGTAAGCTGTCCAGTTTTCCCAGCTCCATTTATTGAAGGGGCTGTCTTTATCCCATTGTATATTTTTGCCTCCTTTGTAAAAAATAAGATGTATGGGCTTATTTCTGGTCTTTCTATCTTGTTGCATTGGTCTATATTTCTGTTTTTGTGCCAGTACAAAATGGCACATCTGTCTTGATGACTGTAGCTTTGTAGTATAATTTGAAGTCAGGAAGTTTGATTCCTCCAGCTCCATTCTTCATTCTCAAGACTGCTTTGGCTATTCAGGGTCTTTTGTGTTTCCATATGAATTGTGATATTTTTTGGTTCCAGTTCTGTGGAAAATGCCATTGATAGGGATCGTATTGAATCTGTAGATCGTGTTTGGTAGTGTAGTCATTTTCACAACATTGAGTCTTCCTACCCAGGAACAGGCAATATCTCTCCATCTGTTTATATCATCTTTGATTTATTTCATTAGTGTCTTATAATTTTCTGTGTACAGTCCTTTTGTCCCACTATGTAAGTTTATTCCTAGACATTTAATTCTTTTTGTTGCAGTGGTGAATGGATTGATTCCTTAATTTCTCTGATTTTTCATTGTTAGTATATAGAAATGCAAGTGATTTCTGTGTAACGATTTTGTATCCTGCAACTTTGCTAAATTCACTGATTAGCTGTAGTAATTTTCTGAGACTATATTTAGGGTTTTTTGTGTACAGTATCATGTCATCTGCAAACAGAGAGAGCTTTACTTCTTCTTTTCCTATCTGGATTCTTCTTATTTCTTTTTCTTCTCTGATTGCTATAGCTAGGACTTTTAGAACTATGTTGAATAATAGTGGTGATAGTGGACACCCTTGTCTTGTTCCTGATCTTAGGGGGAATGCTTTCAGTTTTTCACCACTGAGAAAAATGTTTGCTGTAGGCTTATCATATATGGCCTTTACTATGTTGAGGTAGGTTCTTTTCCCTGCCAATTTTTTGAAGAGTTTTAATCATAAATGGGTGCTGAAATTTGTCAAATGCTTTTTCTCCATCTACTGAAATTATCATATGGTTTTTATCTTTCAATTTGTTAATATGGTGTATCATATTGTTTGATTTGCATATATTGAAGAATCCTTGCATTCCTGGAATAAATCCAACTTGTCATGGTGTATGAGCTTTTTGATGTGTTGTTGAATTCTGTATGCTAAAATTTTGTTGAGGATTTTTGCATCTATGTTCATCAGTGATGTTGGCCTGTAGTTTTATTTTTTTGTGTTGTCTTTGTTGGATTTTAGGGTGATGGTGACCTTGTAGAATGAATTTGGAAGTGTTCCTTCCTCTGCGATTTTTTGAAAGAGCCTTAGAAGGATAGGCATTAGCTCTTCTCCAAATGTTTGATAGAATTCTCCTGTGAAGCCATCTGGTCTTGGGCTTTTGTTTTTTGGGAGATTTTTGATCATGGCTTCAATTTCAGTGCTTGTAATTGGGTTTTTCATAATTTTTATTTCTTCCTGGTTCAGTCTTAGGAGATTGAACTTTTCTAAGAATCTGTCCATTTCTTCCAGGTTATCCATTTTATTGCCATATAGTTGTTCATAATAGTCTCTTATAATCCTTTGTATTTCTGCATTGTCTGTTGTAACCCCTCCTTTTGCATTTCTAATTTTGTTGATTTGATTCTTCTCTCTTTTTTTCTTGATGAGTCTGGTAAAGGTTTGTCAATTTTGTTTATCTTCTCAAAGAACCAGTTTTTAGTTTTTATTAATCTTTACTATTGTTCCTTTCATTTCTTTTTCATCTATTTCTGCTCAGATCTTTATGATGTCTTTCCTTCTACTAATTTTGGGGGTTTTTTGTTCTTCTTTGTTTTAGGTGTACAGTTAGGTTGTCTATTCGGTGTTTTTCTTGTTTCTTGAGGTAGTATTGCATTGCTGTAAACTTCCCTCTTAGTATTGCTTTTGCTGCATCCCATAGGTTTTGAGTAGTCGTGTTTTCATTGTGATTTGTTTCTAGAAATTTTTTTATTTCCCTTTTGATTTTTTCAGTGACCTGTTGGTTATTTAGAAACATATTGTTTAATTTCCACGTGTTTGTGTTTCTAACAGCTTTTTTCTTGTAATTGATATCTAGTCTCATTGTGGTCAGAGAAGATGCTTAATATGGTTTCAATTTTCTAAAATTTACTGAGGTTTGATTTGTGACCCAAGATGTGCTGTATCCTGGAGAATGTTCCATGTGCACTTGAGAAGAAGGTGTATTTTTCTGCATTTGGATGGAATGTCTGAAAATATCAATGAGAGCCATCTCATGTAATGTATCATTTAAGACTTGTGTTTCGTTATCAATTTTCTGTTTTGATGATCTGTCCCTTGATGTGAATGGGATGTTAAAGTCTCCTACTATTGTTATGTTACTGTCAGTTCCTCTTTTTATGTCTGTCAGTGTTTGTCTTATGTATCAAGGTGCTCCAATGTGGGGTGCATAGATATCTACGATTCTTATGTCTTCCTCTTGGATTTATCCCTTGATCATTATGTAGTGTCCTTCCTTATCTCTTGTATTCTTCATTTTAACATCTATTTTATCTGATATAAGGATTGCTATTCCAGCTTTCTTTTGCTTCCCATTTGCATGGGATATACTTTTCTGTCCTCTCACTTTCAGTCTATATGTGTCTTTAGGTCTGAAGTGGGTTTCTTGTAGATAACATATATATGGGTCTTGTTTTTGTATCCATTCAGCCAGTCTCTGTCTTTTGGTTGGAGCATTTAATCAGTTTACATTTAAAGTAATTATTGATATATATATGTTCCTATTGCCATTTTCTTAGTTGTTTTAGGTTTGATTTTTTAGATCATTTTCTTCTCTTGTATTTCTTGACTATATAAGTACCTTTAACATTTGTTGTAAAGCTGGTTTGGTGGTACTGAATTCTCTTAAATTCTGCTTGTCTGAAAAGCTTTTGATTCTCCATCAATTCTGAACAAGATCCTTGCCAGGTAGAGTAATCTCGGTTGTAGATTTTTCCCTTTCAGTACTTTAAATATATCCTGCCCTTCCCTTCTGGCCTGCAGAGTTCCTGCCAAAATATCATCTGTAAATGTATGGGATTTCCCTTGTATGTTACTTATTGCTTTTCTCTTGCAGCTTTTAATATTCTTTGCATTTAATATTTTGTTAATTTGATTAGTATGTCTTGGCATGTTTCTCCTTGGGTTTATCCCATATGGGACTCTCTGTGCCTCTTGGACTTAATTGACTATTTCCTTTTCCATGTTGGGGAAATTTTCAACTATAATGTCTTCAAAATTTTTCTCATACCCTTTCTTTTTCTCTTCTTCTGGGACCCCTATAGTTCAAATGTTGGTGCATTTGATATTGTCCCAGAGGTCTCTGAGATTATCCTCAATTCTTTTCATTCTTGTTACTTTATTCTGATCTTCAGAAGTTATTTCCACCATTTTATCTTCCAGCTCACTGATTCATTCTTCTGCTTCAGATATTCTGCTATTGATTCCTTCTAGAGTATTTTTAATTTCTGTAATTGTGTTGTTTGTCTCTGTATGTTTATTCTTTAATTCTTCTAGGTCTTTGTTAATTCTTGCATTTTCTTCCATCTGTTTTCAAGGTTTTTAATCATCATTACTCTCATTATTCTGAATTATTTTTCAGGTGGTTTGCTTATTTCCTCTTCATTTATTTGGACTTCCGTGTTTCTAGTTTGTTTCTTCATTTGTGTAGTATTTCTCTGCCTTTTCATTATTATTATTTTTTAAGTTATTGTATTTGAGGTCTCCTTTTCCCAGGATTCAAGGTTGAGTTCTTTCTTCCTTTTGGCTTCTGGCTTCCTAATTTTGGTCCAGTGGTTTGTGTAAGCTTCGTATAGGATAAGATTTGTGTTGAGTTTTTGTTTGTTTTTCCTCTGATGGGCAAGGCTGAGTGAGGTGGTAATCCTGTCTGCTGATGATTGGGTTTAGTGGTACTGAATGATGTTGTTTAGATGAGGTGTTCTGCACAGGGTGCTACTTGTGGTTGGGTGATGCTGGGTCTTGTATTCAAGGGGTTTCCTTTGTGTGAGTTCTCACTATTTGATGCTCCCTAGGGTTAGTTCTCCAGTAGTCTAGGGTCTTGGAGCCAGTGCTCCCACTCCAAAGGCTCAGGGCTTGATCTCTGAATGCATCCTCCAGTTCCATTGGAAATCTTTGAAACTTTTAAGCATCTTCTCTTTCCCATCTTCCTAATGGTCCCTTTCTGGATGTGGTATAAGATCCAGAGCCCTCTCCTTGCAAATCAGATTCTTCTTGATGCCAGCACCTCCCAGGTAAGCAAAGTCTTCCACCAGCAGTAAACAGAGGAATATATTTCTTATAGTTAATTATCTATATTGATCTACTTTCCCAAGTGCCTCAGTGGTAAAGAATCCACCTGCCAATGCAGGAGATGCCAGTTCTATCTCTGGGTCAGGAAGATTCCCTGGAGTAGTAAATGGCAACCCACTCCAGTTATTTTTGTCTGGAAAATTCCATGAATGGAGAGGCCTGGTAGGCTGCAGTCCATGGGGTCACAGAGTTGGACATGACTGAGCAACCAAGCACATACATGTGCACATTAATATGTTATTATTAACTAAAATCCATATTTTAGTAAAATTTCATTACTTTTTAATGATGTCCTTCTGTTTCAGGTTTCTATCCATTATACCACACTGCATTTAGCTGCCATGACTCACTGGGCTCCTCTTGGCTATGAGAGTTTCTCAGACTTTTCTTGTTTTTGAAGATCTTGACAGTTTTGAGGTATACTGGCTAGGTATTATAGAATGACCCTCCACTGGGACTTGACTTGTGTTTTTCTCATAATTAGACTGGGGTTATGAGTTTGGAGGAGAAAGATCAGAGTGGTAAAGTGACATTTATCACATCTTATCAGGAGTACTCACTATCAATAATTGGTCCTGACCTCAATCACTTGGTTAAATAGTGCTTGTCAGAATTCTCCACTGTAAAGTTATTCTTTCCCCCTTTTCTATACTATCCTTTTGGGAAGGACCTCACTATGCACAGCACACACTTAAGTAGTAGAGAGTTATGTTCCCTTTCCTTCAGGATGAAGTATTTATATACATAAGTTGTAATTCTCCTGCATGAGATATTTGTCTCTTCTCCCCCCCTAACCGATTTTCTTAATAATTTTCTTGTTAAGCATGAACTCATGATATTCTTTCTATAGTTTGGGGCATTTTGTTGCTCAAATTGCTTCCGATCTGGCTATCAGAAGAATTTTGAGTTGGCTCTTGTGCCCTTTTGACATTCTCGAATCAATGGTTTTTATTGTTGTTGTCTTTTCTTTGACATTTCCTCAATTCTTAGCACTATAAAATGCTCCAGGCTGATCTCATTTTCCTACCTCAGTCCTAGAGTTAGCCAGTTCTCCAAGGAGCTCTACTTTCTTTTCTTTTTTTTAATTTTATTTTATTTTTAAACTTTACATAATTGTATTAGTTTTGCCAAATATCAAAATGAATCCGCCACAGGTATACATGTGTTCCTCTACTTTCTTTTCTTGGAGGTCTGTATCAAAAACCAAAATCTGTGTGTGAGTTTAACCCAGGGGCCAATTGAAATCAGGGATTCAGTGTATTTTGTGCTGCCATAATAATGTTTGTAAGGAGTGCAAATGCATTATCAAAGATAATCATCAGTGATTTAAAAAAAATTATATGTTGCTGTATCCAAACTGGATATTTTCCTTTATATTCTCTGAGTTGAGAGAACATACATGCTATTATATTTTATGTGGAAGCTGTTTACTATATCTATCAGAAGCAATATTGTGACTTCCCAATGATTTACTTCACTTTTGTCTTGTTAATAAACTTTTGCTGACTTGAGTGACTCAAACTTCCCTCCACTTCTAGGCCTAAGATTTGATAAAACAGAATATACAGAAAGGTCATATAATCTCTTAGCTGAGTTCAGGTTCTTACTCTACTCAAGTGAAGCTAATTACCAATCTTTTTCAATAAAACAATTTATTTTTAGCTTTTTTAATTTAAAATTAAATTTTTTTTTTTCTGTGCCAAGTGACAACCCAGGTAGCTCAGCTGGTAAAGAGTCCACCTGCAATGCAGGAAACCCCAGTTCAATTCCTAGGTCAAGACGTTCCCCTGGAGAAGGGATAGGCTACCCCCTCCAGTACTGTTAGGCTTCCCTGGTGGCTCAAATAGTAAATAATCCACCTGCAATGTGGGAGACCTGGATTCGATCCCTGGGTTGAAAAGATCCCCTGGAAGAGGGCATGACAACCCAGTCCAATATTCTTGCCTGGAGAATCCACATGGACCGAGAAGCCTGGTAGGCTATGGTCCATGGAGCTGCAAAGAGTGGGATATGACTGAGCAACTAAGTACAAGCAGCTTGTGGGACCTTCGTTCCCTGACCAGGAATTGAATCTCAGCCTTTGGCAGTGAAATGGCAGAGCCTTAACAACTCGACCACCAGAAAATTCCCTAATCACCAATTTTTTAGTTCTTATTTCTTCAGATATTCCAGCATATTTTCATCTAAAAAAAAAATGGATTTTCAGATTTTTGTGAAATTTACCACCATCAAAAAGATTTTAAGAAAGAGCAAAGAATTCTCTAGGAGGAGAAAGAATGGCTAGGAAAATGGCACATCATGTCTTGAGTCTATATGGAGGTTGTCATCGTCACCAAAATTAGAACTGTAGAGCTTTCTTCTCCCATGTGTAAGGGACAGTAATTCTATAGTGCTAGATTATAATTTTTCTTCAGAGACATTTCCTATTTGGAGAATGAAAATAGCAAACTAATCTCTGAAGTGGGCACACTTCTGACTTACCTGAAACTGGAGCTACAAATATTTTCATCTTTACTATATTAATAAAATGATGAGTGGTACTCAGTGTTATACAGACTGAAATTGAAGAAAGTGGAGAAAACCACTAGACCATTCAGGTAGGACCTAAATCAGATCCCTTGTGACTATACAGTGGAAGTGAGAAATAGATTTAGGGGACTAGATCTGATAGACAGAGTGCCTGATGAACCATGGATGGAGGCTCGTGAAACTGTACAGGAGACAGGAATGAAGACCATCCCCAAGAAAAAGAAATGCAAAAAAGCAAAATGGCTGCCTGAGGAGGCCTTACAAATAGCTGTGAAAAGAAGGGAAACGAAAAGCAAAGGAGAAAAGGGAAGATATATCCATTGGAATGCAGAGTTCCAAAGAATAGTAAGAAGAGATAAGAAAGCCTTCCTCAGTGATCCATGCAAAGAAATAGAGGAAAACAATAGAATGGGAAAGACTAGAGATTTCTTCAAGAAAATTAGAGATACCAAGGGAACATTTATGCAAAGACGGGCTCAATAAAGGATGGAAATGGTGGGGACCTAATAGAAGCAGAAGATATTAAGAAGAGGTGGCAAGAATACACAGAAGAACTGTACAAAAAAGATCTTCATGATACAGATGGTGTAATCAATCACCTAGAGCCAGACATCCTGGACTGTGAAGTCAAGTGGGCCTTAGGAAGCATCACTACGAACAAAGTTAGTTTGGTGATGGAATTCCAGTTGAGTTATTTCAAATCCTGAAAGATGATGCTGTGAAAGTGCTGCACTCAATATGCCAGCAAATTTGGAAAACTCAGCAGTGGCCACAGGACTGGAAAAGGTCAGTTTTCATTCCAATCCCAAAGAAAGGCAATGCCAAAGAATGCTCAAACTACCACACAATTGCACTCATTTCACATGCTAGTGAAGTAATGCTTAAAATTCTCCAAGCCAGGCTTCAGCAGTACATGAACTGTGAAATTCCAGATGTTCAAGCTGGTTTTAGAAAAGGCAGAAGAACCAGAGATCAAATTGCCAACATCCGATGGA
>NW_011495014.1:2313763-2314181 GCF_000754665.1 Bison bison bison
CTTTAATTTCATGGCTGCAGTCACCATCTGTAGTGATTTTGGAGCCCAGAAAAACAAAGTCTGACACTGTTTCCACTGTTTCCCCATCTATTTCCCATGAAGTGATGGGACCAGATGCCATGATCTTTTTTTTCTGAATGTTGAGCTTTAAGCCAACTTTTTCACTCTCCACTTTCACTTTCATCAAGAGGTTTTTGAGTTCCTCTTCACTTTCTGCCATAAGGGTGGTGTCATCTGCGTATCTGAGGTTATTGATATTTCTCCTGGCAATCTTGACTCCTGCTTGTTTTTCTTCCAGTCCAGCGTTTCTCATGATGTACTCTACACACAAGTTAAATAAACAGGGTGACAATATACAGCCTTGACGTACTCCTTTTCCTATTTGGAACCAGTCTGTTGTTCCATGTCCAGTTCTAAC
>NW_011495014.1:2314281-2314681 GCF_000754665.1 Bison bison bison
AGCATCATTCCTTCCAAAGAAATCCCAGGGCTGATCTCCTTCAGAATGGACTGGTTGGATCTCCTTGCAGTCCAAGGGACTCTCAAGAGTCTTCTCCAACACCACAGTTCAAAAGCATCACTTCTTCGACGCTCAGCCTTCTTCACAGTCCAACTTTCACATCCATACATGACCACAGGAAAAACCATAGCCTTGACCAAATGGACCTTTGTTGGCAAAGTAATGTCTCTGCTTTGGAATATGCTATCAAGGTTGGTCATAATTTTCCTTCCAAGGAGTAGGCGTCTTTTAATTTCATGGCTGCAGTCACCATCTGTAGTGATTTTGGAGCCCAGAAAAACAAAGTCTGACACTGTTTCCACTGTTTCCCCATCTATTTCCCATGAAGTGATGGGACCAG
>NW_011495014.1:2314781-2315309 GCF_000754665.1 Bison bison bison
ATTTCTCCTGGCAATCTTGACTCCTGCTTGTTTTTCTTCCAGTCCAGCGTTTCTCATGATGTACTCTACACACAAGTTAAATAAACAGGGTGACAATATACAGCCTTGACGTACTCCTTTTCCTATTTGGAACCAGTCTGTTGTTCCATGTCCAGTTCTAACTGTTGCTTCCTGACCTGCATACAAATTTCTCAAGAGGCAGATCAGGCGGTCTGGTATTCCCATCTCTTTCAGAATTTTCCACAGTTTATTATGACCCACATCCTGAGCTCACTATCTCTTAAAAAAGGCTTCTGCTAAAAGAAAGACCATGAGAAAATACTTGAGGAGATAATAGTTGAAAACTTCCCTAAAATGGGGAAGGAAATAATCACCCAAGTCCAAGAAACCCAGAGAGTCCCAAACAGGATAAACCCAAGGAGAAACACCCCAAGACACATATTAATCAAATTAACAAAGATACAAACACAAAGAACAAATATTAAAAGCAGCAAAGGGAAAAACAACAAATAACACAACAAGGGAATT
>NW_011495014.1:2315409-2315886 GCF_000754665.1 Bison bison bison
GGAATATCAGACCCCCTGACCTGCCTCTTGAGAAACCTATATGCAGGTCAGGAAGCAATAGTTAGAACTGGACATGGAAAAACAGACTGGTTCCAAACAGGAAAAGTGCCAGAGTCCAGCTCCAGCAGCCAGGGATCAACCTGAAAAGATGGACGGTGTCAGCGATGAGACAGCCTCTCATTTTTCTTTTGGACTGCCTGTTTATTTCAAGTTTAAGATTCTCTTTTATACTTTTACAAAAACATTAGGCCAGAGGTTTGACATTTTCAGTTCCCTTCTCCCAGATTTATTATCTCCACAAATCATTGTTGCTCTTCACAGTTCCTGCTTCAGTGATTCTCTGGGAATCAGCCTTATCATCTTACCTACCTCCTCTAATGCGTCCTATAGTTAACTTGTGATTACATTGTAACTCATGCTACATTCCTCAGTTTACTACTTATCTTCCTAAATCCTGTTTGCCCCTAACATCCTGAG
>NW_011495014.1:2316686-2318166 GCF_000754665.1 Bison bison bison
CAAAGAGTCAGATATGACTGAAGTGACTCAGCATGATTAGAATCTGTGAGGTCAGTCAGAGTTTCTCTTCGATGATGGTGATGAAGCAGTATGTCCTAAAACTGATTATTGGACCAGAAACACACTTAATGAAGTCCTTCTTGGGGTCTATTGCCTTTTTTCATCATGAAGGGTAGTCAGAGAGTTTGTACAACTCAGCTCATCACTCATCATTATAATATGTACCAGAGAGTTTCACCCAAATAATGTTAGCTACCATGATGTGAAATTAGATATGAAATAAATAGTGTCACCACCCTCTAAAAAAAAAAAAAAAAAGATCAGGATGGTTTCTTGTTAAAATGCTTTCACATTGTCATGCAACCATCACCACCATCCATCTTCATAACACTTTTTGTCTTAATAAAACTGAAACTCTATACTCATTAAACAACAGCTCTCCATTGAACTCACCTCCCCTTAGTCCATGGTAACCTCTATTATAATTTCTGTCCTTTTGATTCTGACTAAAATTCATCCATGTTGTACACATACTGAAGAATTTCCTTCCTCTTAATGCTGAATAATATTCCATTATATGGATATTCCTCATTAAAAAAATAAAATAAAATAAAATAAAAAACATCAATATAAACAAAAACAAAGACATAACATACCAAAGTTTATAGGACATAACAAAAGTGGTACTTAGAAGGAAGTTTATAGTGATAAGTAGCAAACCACCTAACTTTACACTTCAAGGAATTAAAAAAAAAAAAAAAGGCTTCTGCTATAGTGTCCCTAAAAATTCCTAACTTCTATAAGCTATAGTAAAATATGCTAACTTTACAACATTCCCTAAATCTTTAACTTCTAACTGTTTTAATTATTTCTAAGCCCTAAATTCAGTAAACTCCTTTGCCATAAACATTCTCCTCATAAATAGGCTTCAGATAGCAATCCTTCCCATGGCCTCAAGCTACGGCCTATGTGCTCATCCTGGAACACTCTTTTGTAAAAGTCCTTGAACAAATGTCAATGATTAACTTTATAAATTATTTTCTGAGCACAGCTGCAGAAGGCTTTGTGCCTTCTCATGCTCCTCTCAAGAACAATAAGCACCTTAATATTCCTTTTCTGTCAACTCAGCCGAGGAGAGGAAAAGACAAGTCAGAATTACAAGGCCTAACTCATTAATACCAGGTCTGTGCCTGTGGAATGAGGAGAGGGGGCTGGGGGCCGTGCCTCCATTTTGTCAGTAATGCCTAACGTGGCTCCCAACAGAAAAGAGTATGTCAAGGCTGTATATTGTCACCCTGCTTATTTAACTTATATCCAGAGTACATCAAGAGAAATGCTGGGCTGAATATAGCACAAGCTGGAATCAAGATTGCTGGGAAAAATATCAATAACCTCAGATATGCAGATGACACCACCCCTATGGCAGAAAGTGAAGAAGAACTCAAAAGCCTCTTGATGAAAGTGAAAGAGGAGAGTGAAA
>NW_011495014.1:2318325-2329384 GCF_000754665.1 Bison bison bison
GGCTTAAAGCTCAACATTCAGAAAACTAAGATCATGGCATCCGGTCCCATCACTTCATGGGAAATAGATGGGGAAAAAGTGGAAACAGTGTCAGACTTTATTTTTGGGGGCTCCAAAATCACTGCAGACGGTGATTGTAGCCATGAAATTAAAAGATGCTTACTCTTTGGAAGGAAAGTTATGACCAACCTAGATAGCATATTCAAAAGCAGAGACATTACTTTGCCAACAAAGGTCCGTCTAGTCAAGGCTATGGTTTTTCCAGTGGTCACGTATGGATGTGAGAGTTGGACTGTGAAGAAAGCTGAGAGCTGAAGAATTGATGCTTTTGAACTGTGGTGTTGGAGAAGACTCTTGAGAGTCCCTTGGACTGCAAGGAGATCCAACCAGTCCATTCTGAAGGAGATCAACCCTGGGATTTCTTTGGAAGGAATGATGCTGAAGCTGAAACTCCAGTACTTTGGCCACCTCATGTGAAGAGTTGACTCATTGGAAAAGACTCTGATGCTGGGAGGGATTGGGGGCAGGAGGAGAAGGGGACGACAGAAGATGAGATGGCTGGATGGCATCACCGACTGGATGGACATGAGTTTGTGTGAACTCCGGGAGTTGGTGATGGACAGGGAGGTCTGGTGTGCTGCGGTTCATGGGGTCGCAAAGAGTCAGACATGACTGAGCGACTGAACTGAACTGAACAGTGTATTATCCTGGCCTTCATGCCTTTTTTTTTGCTTACCAGGGCCTAAATTCAGTTCAGTTCAGTCACTCAGCTGTGTCTGACTCTTTGCGATCCCATGAACAGCAACACGCCAGGCCTCCCTGTCCATCACCAACTCCTGGAGTCAAATTAGAAGAGAATACAGATACAAAAAATGTTTCAGTAAAAATGTGTTACTTTTGCTTTATTTAGCTAAAGACTTGTAGGGAAAATACTGCAATCAAATCTTACTTTTAATTTAAATAACATAAATATATTTTATTTTAAGATGGTATTTTCTGTATGCCAATTTAAATGCTATAGGTTATTTAAATATAGTAGATGACTAACTTCATTTCAAGGATATTGGTTCCTAAAAAGAGACAATATCCACAGTGTTAACACAGACTTATTTCTATGTATGTATGCATATATCTACTTATCTACTTATCATCAGTGAACTACTACATGTACTACTATCAGAAAAAATACAGGTACATGCATTCCAAATTGAACTTTCTTTAATATTCCCCAAAATACAATGACCAAGATATTTTTTTCTAGTATTGATGGTGTCACAGGCTGAAGTTACTTAATAGGATAAATTAACTTTGTAGTATTTTTTTTTTCAAAATGAATTTTAAGATATAGTGTAGCCCAGTTCTGACATTGTCAATATTTACAAGATATCCTTAGCCAGTAATGAACTATAACTTTATCTTCATTATCTTCGTATCCTCAATTGTACTACCAATGATCAACCAAGGTGAGTCTCTTAAGGCACCAGTATTCTATGATTAGTTTTGATACTTTGATTTTTGCTTCTATTCTTTTCGTGAATATAATCAACAAGCAAGAAAATATCCTTTAGTAAATAACTCTGCCATGTCTCTTCCCACAGATGCATTGTTTCAAATGCAATATTCTCCAAAATCTGCACAAGCAAGCATACCCAAGAATAAGAACTAATTGTAAAATCATGCCTTTCAAGTAAAAGGCTTAGGCTTTCCCCTCAGTGCATGCAACAATTTAGGAAACAGTTATCATCTTTGCCAGGAAAAATGATTCTCTCCATTGCCTAACTTTATTTCATTCAAGTAATCTGGGGATAGGGTTCCTTAATATTTTAGAAGCAATCAATAGCAGCTGATATCTCTTAGCTATTCTACTCAAGAGAGCCAACTTTATCTTCATTTTATGCAGAGTCAATGTTCTCTTTAACTCTAAATTATGTATCATGTACCATTTGGGATACAGAGGAAGCCATGTTTTAGAAAATGAGGGTTATGTAAAGTAAATTAATTCTGAATTATTATTCATGTATGTCTCACATAGGCCTAAGGTTTACTTTGAAGCACGATTGAACAGCAAACAAGAACAAAGTGTTTCTTCGGAAAAAATTTCTAAGCAGATTTTTGGACCTAAGAGATAGAACATGATTACATAAGCCTCTGCTTCCTATGGATGCACCTACAATCCAAGGACTATTTTGTATTTGATCAGAGTAGAAAAGACATTGAGTATATTCTGATTGTGATCAGGAAAACCTAGCATGGTGCTAAAAGCATAGTAGACACTCAAAATACTTTTGCTAAATGAATAAATACACAAAAAACAAATACATGATTCAATCACTGGATTCACCCCACTTAGTTATTAATTGCTTTATAATGTTATCACTTTTGATACATGGAAAAGACATATTATGTATATGAAATCCAAAGCTTCATTACTGTAACTGCTATTTTATTTGGTAATATTCATGTTAAATAAACTGGCAAATTGCTTTGAACTTCCTCAATGCAAGGTGCTATGTAGTCATATACTATAATTATTAAATCATCTATTTAGCAAAAAATAGACTATTAAGTTTCTTAGAATTTCTCTGAAACTCTAAGACTCCCTTAGAATTTTCCTACTGCATTCTATAAAAGTTATAGAAATAATAAAATTAAAGTAATAATGTATACCAGAGGAAGTCATAATTAGAATGCTGTTTTTAGTCACCCATGAGTTGTATAGCCTGCTAGCTGTTTGTTGCAAGCAGAAAGTCCTCTTTTTCAAAAAATAGAGGAGAATCTGGTTTTAAGCTACAAAAAATCATGACTAAAAAAATAGCAATCCTTTTCAAGCTTCCCCCAAAATTAACATGCATAATTAAGAAATCAGCATTAATACAATACTATTTTTGAAACTAGAGACTTACTTGGATTTCATCAGTTTTTCCACTAATGTCCTTTCATAGCCCCACCTCCTCATCGTAGTCAAAAAAGTTCAGCACAAAAGTTCTTTAGTCACTCAGTCTCGCTTACTTTTCTAGTTTCACTCCTGATTCTCTCTGCTTTGTCATTTATATTCTGATAGTACACATTGATATTCCTTAAATGAATTATCTGCTTTATGCTTACATAAATTTATTAATGCAGATATATTCTTGCTATCTTTCCTCACCTGGTATATGATCACTCAGACTTGAGTTTAAGTCCAGCATCATTTCCTTTCAGAAATTTCTTCGAGTCCTTAGATTGGGCAAATATCCTACTGCTGGGCTCCAATAACAGGCCATGTGTCAATGGAAGCAATTATCATATTTTATTAAAATAATCTGTTCATGTGTCTGCTTCCCTAACCAGACTGTGAATTCCCTTAGGGCAGGGGACTTACTATTTTCTTTACCTTTATATCTTTGTGTCCATTAAAGGCATTCTGCAAGTATTGACACAATCTGGAAAAGGGAAAATAGAATTTCAAATCTACTTTCTTATCTTTAAAACATACTGTTCCCATTATGCTATTTTTAGTTACTGTCAGTAAGATTTATTAGATGATTTGTTAAATAACAAGAAATTATCATTGAAATAATTATAGAAATTGTCCAATGTTTTGCTGCTTGTTACACTAGCTTTTCTTCTGTTTATAAGCAACAATCAACCATTCTTTTTTTTTTCTTTAAACAATCAACCATTCTATTCAGTAGGAATTAATACATCTGAGGTGTTTGTGAATATGAACAAATATTAGGGTCTGAATCATTCATTTTCTACCCAGGCAACTTTGACAGATGTCTTATTCATCTATATAACTGATGGAACTGAAGATCTGTCTTAAGTATCAAATGAAGTAAATAATGGGAAGATTAAATAGAAACTATAAAGTTTTTCACTTACAAAAGAAGTTATTGCTATTTATATTATCTGTACTCATATCACACATATAATGATATTGAATAATGGCTTATTTCAGCTGAAGTTTGGGTATCCATTATAATACACTATTTTCTCAATAAAATAAATACTATATAAAGGAATCTTTCTAGAGCAAATCACTGTCATCTTTACAAAAGTGTTGTAAGACTCTTAAAAGGCTTTATTTTTGTTTTGTTTTGCTTTATTTTTCTTTTTGCAGGGTCAGACAGATTCTTTGTGGATATTCACTGAGAGAAAATATCCTATAGATGTAACTACCACAGCACTACATGGTTCCTTCTAGACAGTCTACATTTCCTATAAGTTATATAATATAGTCCTTTAGGGAGTAAAAAACTATGATCATGGCATCTGGTTCCATCACATCATGGCAAATAGTGGAGAAAAAGTGGAAGCAGTATCAGATTTTATTTTCTTGGGCTCCAAAATCATTTCAGAGACTGACTGCAGCCATTAAATTCAAAGATGCTTGGCTCCTTGGATGGAAAGCTATGACAAACCTAGACAGCATATTTAAAAGCAGAGACATCACTTTGCCGACAAAGGTCCCTATAGTCAAAGCTATAGTTTTTTCAGTAGTCACGTATGGATGCGAGAGTTGGACCATAAAGAAAGCTGAGCACTGAAGAATTGATGCTTTTGAACTTTGAAAGTCCTTTGGACAGCAAGAAGATCAAACCAGTCAATCCTAAAGGAAATCAACCCTGAATATCCTTTGGAAGGACTGATGCTGAAGCTGAAGCTCCAGTACTTTGGCCACCTAACACAAAGAGCCGACTAATTGGAAAAGACCATAATGCTGGGAAAGATTGAGGACAGGAGGAGAAGAGGGCATCAGAAGATGAGGATAGATGGTTGGATGGCATCATTGACTCAATGGACCTGAATCTGAGCAGACTCTGGGAGATAGTGAAGGACAGGGAAGCCTGGCGTGCTGCAGTCCATGTGGTCGCAAACAGTAGGACATGATTTAGCAACTGAACAAAACAAGGGACCGCAAATGCAAAGAACATTATGATTTTAATTGTACCAACATAAATCTAACAAACTAAAATGAACACAATAAAGATACAATGTCATCTATCATACTGAATAAATTAGTCGAAATAAATGTGATAATTAACTGACTTGAACACACATGGTAAACACTTCATGTCATTTCATTTCATTTTAAGCACACCTTAACCTTTGAGAAATTTATCTTACCCCCGCCCCCCGCCACCCTTTTATATATGTGAAAACTAATACTTAGATCTGGTAACTTGACTAAAGTCTAACAGATAGAAAACAGTGGTGGTGCCAGGATTTGATTCTGTCTCCAGAGTCTTTGCTCTCAAAGTCTCTGTTTTTTGTTTCTATTAGATTACAAGTTCAAATTCCCTCAATGATTTGTACATTTCTTTACTGGATGTGAGGGTTAAGGAGAGGGTTTATTCTTAATCATCTATTAAAGTGACTAAATTACTTTCTTTAGGGCAGCTTGCTGACATTTTGTTGACACTGAACTAAAACACATTTATTTTGCATGTGATTATTGTATTAACATGAAACTATCTGGAGACCTTAGTTTCCACTGTTCACTCACAATTTTAATGTTCATCTGCATCTCTAGCCTAAAAGATCATAAATACTGAATCCTCCTAAGCTGTATCCAGCTGAAAAATATTCACCTTTACGAGGATGATAACATTATTTAACAACACTGTATTTCCAATGATGTGTCCCATGAGACTATAAATTTAAGCCCTATACTGTACTGGAGGCATAATATTGTAAAAGTTGTCTTCCTTAGAAGTTTCTACACAGTGTCCTTGATTTATTGACAACTTCATGAAAGAAAATTCATGCCCTGAATGAGTCGATGACTTAAACATTAACTTAAAACTGAAACATGAACAAAGTCTATGTTAAAAAAAAAACTGTGATTGTATAATTAAGTAATAATCAATAAGGAGTCTAATTCAACTAAAGACTGAAAATGGAAGTTTTGTAGGCTCTGAAAATTCTCTACTGAACCATTTAGAAATTGGAGCATAAAAATAATTTAGATCCATAGGGGAAATTCACAGAGAGAGGACAGTAGAAATAGAAAAGTCAACTCAAAGAATATTTTTCATAGTTACCGTTGCACAAAATGTATGTATTTTAAAAACTGCATTATCATAATTAATCAAAACAACAGATGTGTAAATATAATCGCTTATCATTATCTGTTCTTTTTTCTAAGTATAGATTATTTCTCTTCTCTTAAAACAACATACAACTGAATACATCTGATATCAATGTATTCTTACAAAGGAATAAAAATAATAAAAATATAGGTTCCATGAGGTTTGATGACAGTTGGTGGTAGAAGAATAAGTGTCTATTCTATTTTTTTAAAGCAATTTCAAATTAGTAAAATTAATTCTATTTACAGAAAGGGGAGTGGTGATATGTCTACTGAGATGACTGTGGCCCCACAGACTATTGCTAATATTCCCCCTCAGAATTAGCCTTTGGTTTCTGGATAATGGGTGACTTACAGTAACACTTCAAATATGGGAGAACCAGAACAAACCACAGCTGAACTTGGACTCAGGCAAGCAAGAGGAGAGAGAAGGGTTTTATGAGGGGTCAGGGGAACCAAAAAACATCATTCTGTGTATTTAGCTCAAAGCACTGTGATCATTATGTGGACAGCCCATCAAAATAATTCTGATAATTGGATATTAATTAGAATTTAATATTATGATAGGGCTAATTAGCTAATTTTCAGCAAAGGAATACTATATTGACAAAAGGCATAACTCATTCAACATAGTTCATCCAGTTTCATACTTCTATTAAGAAACCGATTCTCTTTTTTTAAGAACATTTTTTTTCCTGAAGTATAAATGCTTGAGGCAACACAGCGTCCTGTTGTTTGTGGCAGGAGTCAAGAGGCCAGGATTCTACTTCTTCTTAATTAGGCACTGATGCTGGAAAAGACTGAAGGCAGAAGAAGGGGGCAACAGAGGATGAGACGGTTAGATAGCATCACTGACCAATGGACATGAATTGAGCAAATTCTGGGAGATGGTGAAGGACAGGGAAGCCTGGCATGCTGCAGTCCGTGGGATTGCAAAGAGTTGGACATGACTGAGTGACTGAGCAACAGCAGCCAATAGGCTTCATGACCTTGGGCAAGCCATTTCACCTTTTGAGCCTCAGTTTACTCATTATGATGAAATGATGAACTATATAGGGTCATTTCTAACACTAATGTTGCATCAGCCTGTATCACTGTTTCCTGCATTTGATGGTTATTTTCAAATGTAGCAAATATTATAGCAATATCTGTAATATTAAATCAGATCCAAGTTTATATCTATTACTATATATAATTAAGATTAAATAAATCAGTACAAATATTAAAAGAAATAGAAAAGTTTCATAATCCATCCAAATTCCTGAGAGTATATGATTTGAAGAGTATGGTAAATAATTCTTCTCCATTTCTATGGTTGACAGAGAGCAAATATACCAAGTCCATCAGATCAGATCAGATCAGTCACTCAGTCGTGTCCGACTCTTTGTGACCCCATGAATTGCAGCATGCCAGGCCTCCCTGTCCATCACCATCTCCCAGAGTTCACTCAAACTCACATCCATCGAGTCGGTGATGCCATCCAGCCATCTCATCCTCTGTCATCCCCTTTTCCTCCTGCCCCCAATCCCTCCCAGCATCAGAATCTTTTCCAGTGAGTCAACTGTTCGCATGAGTTGGCCAAAGTACTGGAGTTTCAGCTTTAGCATCAATCCTTTCAAAAGATACCCAGGGCTGATCTCCTTCAGAATGGACTGGCTGGATCTCCTTGCAGTCCAAGGGACTCTGAAGAGTCTTCTCCAACACCACAGTTCAAAAGCATCTAGGAAGATATAAATAGGTCTACCAAAAAAATGCACTGAATTCAAGGTCATATAAGTAAGGAATGTGATTTATTTTATCAGGGGAAGTTAAACAGCCCCTTTAACTGAGAGTCAGTAATTTGGAACCTATGAGCTTTCAGCAGTATCAGAAGACACAGCTGAAGGATAGGATAGAAAAACTATCAATCTAGAATGTCTAAGACTCTCCAGAAGCCACTGGAACAGACTAGATAATGTCTTGACAAAATGGATGAGTTGGCCCTACATGTCCTATAACTGTGTGTGGGTTTGCTGAAACTGGCAGATATATAGCTTCCATCTTCTTCATCCTTTCTGTTGTTGATATGATTCCAGCTGTATGAAACTCATCCATCAATGCTTCTATATCTCCTTATATTTGCATATCTGGAATGCAGTTGTTGGGATACTAAAACCTATCAATGAAAGCTCCATGAATTTCTGTGTGCACGTGAAGTCTACTGAGATAAAATACGTCAAAGTAAATTTAAAACAGAAATTAAATCTAGTGCTTAAAACCATTACATATTACCAGGAATAAAAATGTCTTAATCCAAGACAGTACAGAGGGCATTACTTTCCAAATGAAGTCTCTTTGTTTTATGAGAAAAATAAAATAAGAAACGATTTTTTGGCTGACTCGTAAAACAGGTTTCAGTGCTAATTATATATTAGGATCTAGTTTACCCTGGCCTACAGATTTCCTTTTACTGTTGATTTCCTAATTATTCTCATTATATTTGAGGAGCTTGAGAGTACACCTGAATCAACTGAGACAAGTTAGGGTTAGAAAGAAGGGACAAGGAATAAACTCAGTGGCCAGTGAAATCTGGCAGAACACAGAGACAGGTGGGAAGGGTGGTGTATAAAATCAAGGAAGAGGTTAAAATTAATTAATTAAAGCACAGTAATTACAACTGAGTTTAGTGTAATAGAACATCAACAACTAGCATATACTAACAAGCAGTCATGTTCAGATCCTTATATTTGTAACTCACTTGATCCAAGTCAGTCCCAGAATATGGTCACTTTGGAAATGAATGTCAATAGACCATAGGTTAACATGGGTAGTTTTGAGAAAGCCAGATACTAGTAGATCATAAAGAAAGACAATCTGAACTTATTATAGTGTTCTAAACCTATGACAAATTTTCTTAGGGTAGAACCTCTGCATATTTAGAGTACAATGTGAAAAAACTTAATGATCATCGATTATCCTATAATGTGCCAATACTGAAACCTATATGCAGGTCAGGAAGCAACAGTTAGAACTGGACATGGAACAGCAGACTGGTTCCAAATAGGAAAAGGAGTACATCAAGGCTGTATATTGTTACCCTGCTTATTTAACTTATATGCAGAGTACATCATGAGAAATGCTGGGCTGGATGAAGCACAAACTGGAATCAAGATTGCCGGGAGAAATATCAATAACCTCAGATATGCAGATGACACCACCCTTATGGCAGAAAGTAAAGAGGAACTAAAGAGCCTCTTGATGAAAGTTAAAGAGGAGAGTGAAAAAGTTGGCTTAAAGCTCAACATTCAGAAAATGAAGATCATGGCATCTGGTCCCACCACTTCATGGGAAATAGATGGGGAAAAAGTGGAAACAGTGTCAGACTTTATTTTTGGGGGCTCCAAAATCACTGCAGATGGTGATTGTAGCCATGAAATTAAAAGATGCTTACTCCTTGGAAGGAAAGTTATGATCAACCTAGATAGCATATTAAAAAGCAGAGATATTACTTTGCCAACAAAGGTCCGTCTAGTCAAGGCTATGGTTTTTCCAGTGGTCATGTTTGGATGTGAGAATTGGACTGTGAAGAAGGCTGAGCGCCGAAGAATTGATGCTTTTGAACTGTGGTGTTGGAGAAGACTCTTGAGAGTCCCTTGGACTGCAAGGAGATCCAACCAGTCCATCCTAAAGGAGATCAGTCTGACATTGTTTCCACTGTTTCCCCATCTATTTCCCATGAAGTGATGGGACCAGATGCCATGATCTTCATTTTCTGACTGTTAAGCTTTAAGCCAACTTTTTCACTCTCCACTTTCATCAAGAGGCTTTTTAGTTCCTCTTCACTTTCTGCCTTAAGGGTGGTGTCATCCGCATATCTGAGGTTATTGATATTTCTCCTGGCAATCTTGATTCCATCTTGTGTTTCTTCCAGTTCAGCGTTTCTCATGATGTACTCTGCATATAAGTTAAATAAGCAGGGTGATAATATACAGCCTTGACTCAGACTAGTACTATAGTATACCATCAGCTTTCCTAGGTCTCCAACTTACTAACTGCAGACCTTGGAACTTGTCAGTCTTCATACTCATGTAAGCTAATTCTTGATGGTAAATCTCTTTCTTTTTACATATTGTGCAATTGGCTCCTTTTCTCTGAAGAACTCTGACTAATAAACAGGGTGTTGAATTAACCAGAATAGATGGTCTTGTTAAATAATTGTGTGCTAATTTTGAGAAAATATAAAAGTTATAAGCAATTACTGGAAATAAAATGGGCCCTTTGGCTATGGGGGTTTCTTAGATTTTTCTATAATGTTAATGACCTTGATAGTTTTGAGGCGTTCTGGTCAAGTATTAAATATATAATAGTATGTTTCCATATTGTAATTTATTTGATACATTTCTCTTGATAAGACCGGTTATGAGTTTGAGGGAGGAAGATGACAGAGGCAAAACACCATTCTCATCAAATCATTTCAAGGGTACATACTATCAACAAAATTTGACAGTTGGCCTTGACCTAGATCATCTGGCTGAAGTAGTGTTTGTCACAATTCTTCACTGTAAAGTTACTCTTTCCCCTCCTTTCCATCTTTCCCTACTTCACTTTTCAGAAAGAAATCGCTTTGTGCAGCCCATACTTAATAAGTGGGGAGTTACATTCCTCCTCCTTCACGGTGGAATGTCTATACTTTGGAATTTTCTGCATGGAATGTTTGTCTCTTAGCCCTTACTTATTTAGTCATTCATTTATCCCAGTATGAGCACACAGATATTTATTTTATACTTTGGGTATAAAGCCAATCATGCTTTGTTTTGCTATTTCATGAAGTTTTTGTTCTATTTGCTTTTTAACATTTTCTTAATTTTTGGTATTACCAAAATTTCCAGGCTCATCTTGAATGTTTCCTCTTCCAGTCCTAGAATCAGTCATATCACCAAAGTACTTTTAAATACTATTTTATGTGATATTAATGAGCTAATCCCAAGGGGTTTTTTTTTGGCGGGG
>NW_011495014.1:2329484-2338264 GCF_000754665.1 Bison bison bison
GGTGGGGGGGGGGGGGGGGGGGGAAGGACAGGGACGGAACATGGGCATGGGATTTACTGATAATACATTAATTTTCTATCATTTAAGTCTCACCTTTTCTATGTCGCTGGGTCTAGGTGATCTGACGAAAATAACTCTTAGGTAGATTTATTTTATCTGATTGGAGAATGACTCTAGTTTGCTGAGCAAAAATAATCAACTTGTGTTCTATTCATTTGCCTATATGCTTGGGCTTATTTCAATAATTTTAATTTGTTTTTATCTATATTTTCTTCTATATTTCATGCCTAACTTTTATTGAATTGGGGGAATTTTATTTATTTCCTTTTCTCCATTCTTTAAAACTGTATTTGAAACTTTTAGTGATTACTCTGAATTCTTAACATGAATGTTCATCTTAATGCAGTCTAAAATTAGTAACTCTCCTCTTTTCCTATGTAATTAAAGAACATTAACATATTTGATCACTTAAGTTTGATCACCTTTGTACTGTCTATATCATATTGTCTTATATTAAATTTTACTCACTTGGAAATTTGGATCAGATTGACAATAATTTCTTGTTCTTTTAAAAATTATATTTATACCAGTGGTAACCACCTTGACAACAACAACCACAAGTACTCTATTTAAACCATTATTCAGAAGCCAGTGTAAGTTGGGGAGGAAGGACAAAAATTTAAAGCACACACACATATCATGAATATGAAAAAGCAAGCTCATCCAAAAGATGGAGTCAGTTTTAAAAATCATTTATCATATTACTAAAAGTGAAATAAGAATTTGTTTCCCTAAATGTAGTAATCAAAACTTGTCCATTCTACCTTTCTTTATTCTAGTATCCATCATTCTGCTAAAGAAATGAATAGATGTGGTTCTTATTTTTTGTTTGAATGGACAATGTAGCTAAACTGGGTTTCAAGAGGACTTACACTACTTCTACAGAACTTGAAGACGTTCAGCTGTGAAACGTGGAAAATGTGCACCTTTGGCAGAGGCAAATTTGAAAAATTTCCCTTTCAACTGACACAGGTGCCTGACAGCTTATTATCAACTCTTTAGAAACAATAAGAGGAATGTGAGAAAAATAAAACTACGAGATGAAGAAAATGCATGAGAATTACATGGGCTACCAACTAGCTTTAAATTTTCAGCTTAGCAAAAAACTTGGTTATTGACTAATGTTAGCAGAAATTAAAAACATATTTGAAGACTCAAGTCAGGAAGCTAAATGTTATAATATTCATGTGGCAGGTAAGCAGTGCTGCCTGGTGGAATAGGAGAGCCATCTCAAGAGAGACAATTGGGTTTATTCGGAGGTACAAAATCCAATTGCAGAGATTTTAAAAGAAGGAAATAGAATTGAAAAATTCTCCTGACAATTTTTTACTGGCCACTAATTTGCATCTCATATTGGAAAAGCTTAACTTCCTAAATAAGTTAGAAAATTAATACTTTAAATATAGCAAAAACAAACAATAAAACTTTAACAATACCTTTTGTGATAGACAGATTTTAAAGGAACACCCAGGATTCCCAGCTCCCTATAAACACACCTCTCCTAATCCCACCCCTCTGTGTCTGAGCAACACTTTTGAATTGTTTGTAACTAAAGGGATGCAAAAAGGTGAAAGGATATATGTGATTAAGTGTATGAGATTTCATGAGTGTTACATTCATCTTGCCAGTGTTTCCTTCTCCTTTGGAGAAGTAAGTTGCCCTAAATCATACAACTGAAGGAAATAAAATCTCTCAACACCTTGGGACAACTTGGAAGCAGATTTGTCCCCACGAGCCTTCAGATGAGAACCCAGCCCAAGTAAACACCTTGACTGTAGTCTTACAGAGGATTCCACTAAGCCATGCCTGGGCTCCTGGATCATACCACTTCAAGGCTATGTGATTTTATTTTATTATTTTTAAAATATTTTGACCATGCTATGCAGCACATGGGATCTTCATTCCCTGAGCAGGAATAGAACCTCTGTCTTCTGCACTGGAAGCATGAAATCTTAACCACTGGACTGTCAGGCAAGTCCCAAACATGCCTGGTCTCCTGACCCATGAAAACTGTAAGGTAATAAGTATAAGTTGTTTAAAACTGCTATTTTATAGTAATTTTGTTATTTAGCAATAAAAAACTAACACTCCTATTTATGTCAAATCATTAATTTGTTTATTCAATAAATATGTGCCCAGGTACTGTGCTGGGAGTTGGATCCAGTGCTAAACCAAGTTTTTAAGGACAAATGAGTCAGATATTCACTATTTTGTGCATGAATTTGGAGAAAATACAGGATCCTGCTAGAGCCACAGAAGGCTTTCTGGAAGAAATGGTATCTAATATGAAATTTAAAATATGAATATCAATTTTATAGGTGAAAAGAAGAATATTTCAGAAAGAGACAAGTCATGCAATGCTCAGGATGAAACTAGATTGATTTAGTAGCTTAGAACTATGGGTGTGTGTTTTTTAGAGGTGGGAGGTAGCAAAAGATTAGGCTGAAAAAGCATGTAGGTTTATGCAGATTTGTTTTTATAAATTATCTTACAGAGTTTGGCCTGTGTCCTAGTAAGCTAATGTTTTCCTTTAGATATATATGTCAAATGGGATTTTATCTTCATTTATTAAAGATTTTGTATCATGGAAAACAGCAGTGTTTTTGTTTTTTGTTTTTTTTTTTTTATCATTCTGGTCTCAGTTCATCCCTTCTCCAACTTCCTTATATGAAGTAACTATGATAATTTGCTGGAGTGAATGGCAACAATAGCATTGCAGAACTTGCCTCTAATATCATGGTTGTTAGTCATGCAAACTGCAATATTAAGAACTCCAGAGAATTTTAGTTGTATACAGCAATGTTTCTCAAACACCAATATGCGTAAGAACTACCCAGGGAATATTTTTTAAATGCAGGTTCCAATTCAGTAAGTCTGGAAAAGGCCTTCTGAATTTATAACAGGGTCTAACATGATGCTGATGTCTCAAGAGCACCCTTGCAATAGCACAGAATGTCAGTCACAATGTGCCTAGAGTCCTCTGCAGTTGGTTAGTAGGATGGCTCACCATTAGAGTATCTGGGGAAGCATTAATTTGACAAATCTCAGGTGTAGTCACAGAAATGTATTAAGACTCAATAAAGTATGGCCAGAGATTTTTAAAATATGAAGGAATGCTTTTGAACCATTTTAAATAAAAATAGTTTCAGTGCACCCACATTCAGTTCCTTAGATTGTATACTGCTGCTGCTGCTGCTGCTAAGTCGCTTCAGTCGTGTCCGACTTTGTGCGACCCCATAGATGGCAGCCCACCAGGCTCCCCTGTCCCTGGGCTTCTCCAGGCAAGAACACTGGAGTGGGTTGCCATTTCCTTCTCCAAAGCATGAAAGTGAAAGTGAAAGTAAAAAGTGAAAGTGAAGTCGCTCAGTCGCATCCGACATTTAGCGACCCCATGGACTGCAGCCCACCAGGCTCCTCCGTCCATGGGATTTTCCAGGCAAGAGTACTGGAGTGGGGTGCCACCGCCTTCTCCCAGATTGTATACTACATTATATTATATACTCCATGATTAACATGGAGTTCAGTACTTTGTGAGTATCAGTATTCAGTTTGATATAGGGCCTCTATCATCTCTTAAATCCCAGGCAGAACCCTAAGATGAGAAAAATAAGTTAAAGTTAAATTTGTGAATATATAGAAAGGAAAGGTTATCCCTGGAAATGAAGAAGAAAAATGTAGATCCCTAGTCCCCTCCCTATATAAAACTAAAGGCCTGAGTCTTCTGCAATTGCTTCCTCCCTACTCCTGGCCCAAGTGACCTGGGCTCTCAGTTCCAGCCAGCCCTCACAACTACCAGATAGCCCCCACACTCCCAAGGTCACTCTCCAGATTCACTTTTTCATTATTTCACAGCGTTATTCTCTATCAAGGTTATCTTGATGAAAAAAATCAAAATGAAAATACGTCTCAACAAATCACTGTAATAACTCTTGGTTTCATTAGGAAGCAGAATTGGAGGCGGAAATATATTGGGAAGTGCTATTGAAATCAACATCTTTGGAAATGTGGAGTAGGCTGTGATACAGTCCCCAAAAGGCCTCAGCTAATGCCATGTGAAGCTCTGGAGCTGGGATGGTACTGAAAAGTTGTTTCAAATTGAAGCAATGAACCAACTTGTAAAATCCCCTCATACAACAGTGATTGTATTCAGATGGGAAGGGGGGCATATTAGATGAGGCACATCTCTTCAGCCAAGAGTAAACATCAGGAGAGGCTAATCAGCCGCCAGCAGCAAAATACACAGCAGCTGGGGAAATAAGTCTTTTCAGCTTGAAGGAGGGTTAGCTATACTTCACAATGGAGTATCCACTATGACCCTTTCCATAAAAATATTTGTATGTTAAGAGCCTTAAATGACTTAATACAAGAATGCAAAAAGATCTCCTGGAGAAGGGAAAGGCTACCCACTCCCGTATTTTGGCCTGGAGAATTCCATGAACTATATAGTCCTTGGGGTCACAAAGAGTCAGACACCAATGAGCAACTATTACTTTCACTTTATAAGGGAAAAGAATCTGAAAAAATATACTTATATAAGTGAATAACTTTGCTGAAACAAATATAACACTGTAAATCAAATATATTTCAATAAAAAATGTAAAAAAGCAATGAAGCCATTTCCTACCCTATCGTATATGGAGTATGGGATGTGAGAGTCTCTCAAACTATCCAGGGAAGTACTTCTGAACCCACATTGATGATGGACCATGGTTTTGATTTTTGTCTTTTTCTATCATTTCAAATCTTTCATGAACAGATACATGATTTTATCACACATGACCAGTACATAACCTGCACCAAGAGAGCTGAACATTTCCAATATACCTTATATAGTGTATGTCCACTGATTACAAGCTTAAGTGTTGTAGCAACATTAACCCATTATAAGTATTTGTAAAAGTTTACTCTCAACTTCTGTACTTATCAAGGATGGCTCACTGAGGGGTAATGGAAATTGTCTGCTATTCAGACTCACACTGTGGTTTGAGAAACCTAGTTTTAAGCAGTCATATGGTTCCCATCTTTCAAGAAATTAAAAAAAACAATCTAAAGAACAGACAAAACACCAACAATAAAATGTATAGCAATAATACTGTAATTACTGCTTTGAGTAGGAAAATAGATACATAAGATTTTTCTCACTTCTTACCTCAGTTTTAAGGCTCAATGAACTGAAACACATCTGTTTTAAGTCCAAGCCTTTTTCTAGGTTATTTTAACTTCGGCCTCTATCAGGAAAGGACATTTGTAGTCAGTGCCCCTGTTTCATGAAGGCGATATTCCTTTAGCTGCTTTTTAAACTTTATAACATCCTTCATACTTAGGGGACATTTTTAGACCCACACTGTGCTCTTTCTGAATCAAACACCCTGAGAAAAGGTCTCTTTTCAAAGGCTACTCCTGATAAATTTCAGACAGCTTCCTGTCAAAGGGTATCATTCTAAAGTTTAAGCTGCTGCAAGTTCAAAAAGGTGTTAAAAACAATTGCTAGCCAGGTCCCTTACATGTGTGATGCAGTTCTTATATGTCTTCTGAATACCATAACTGCTTTGACAATCTACTTGGAGTTGAGATGAGTAGCAACATTGTTCTAACTTACAGGGAAGCAGCTGCCCATTGCCGGAAGAATTTCTTGTAATTTCTTGTTTCTTCAGTTGGATTCCAAAAAATAACATGCTTTTTAATAGGCATTCTTCATTTGCCTGCTATATCCGCGAAGAAAACACAATTTAATTTCCACTTTGAACTCTAATCATCAGACTATCAAAACAGAGCCTCTGAGATTAACTAATTGACTTTGGAAACATAGAGCTTTCTGGATTAGGGAACGTGATTTCTGGAAATTCCTTACATGTCAAAACTCTACTCTAAACCATGGAGAAGAGCTTCTGACGGAAAATACCTTTCCCCTAATGCCAAACAGGGCTCAGCTAAACTGGGAATGAGCAGCAGAGGGCTGTACTACATATGTAAGGTGGTTGAATATATTCTTATTCCATGAAGTAGTGATCATTATCATGGCTTCTTATATATTTTAATAGAGTGGAAATTGATCTTGAAAAAAACAAAGGATGTTACAAATCAACTAAATGCATCATCATAATCACCATTATTGTACAAGTTCTTACCATGTGCCAGTTACTATTCAAAATACTCATCTAATCTTCCTAATAAATCTATGACATAAGTATATTCAGGCAAGTTTTCGTATACATATAGCATAAATTCACATATTTCTATTACATTAGAATGACTATTACTGAGAATTGTATTGATTTCACATTAAAAAACCAACTTCTTAAATAATTAAGTTATTCAGCATTAAAATAAGAACCATCTCAAACTTAGGGAACTTGAAAGAAAGATGACAGTCGTTTAAGCCCACGCTGCAACGTAAGATGTACTTATGGTGTTTGCTTTGAACTTCAGCACCAGCCAGATAGTAATGTATGATGAATTTTGTTTAAATCCTGCACATACAGTCATGGACTTTCTAAAGAAAAACATCATTTAGCTGTATGCTGGGAGCTTCTCACTATAACTCTTAGGTGTGCTTGGAAATAATTAGCAAACCAATATGATAAATATGACTTTTGAAGTTGATTAAAGAAATATTCCCTTATACTTCCAGAAAATGTAACCATTCTAAAAAATTAATGATATATTACTGATAGAGGTTTGCTCATTCTAAATATATACCAAGGTAAAAATTATTTCTGTACTGAAGCACAGAAGAGAGAATATAATGACCGTTTTTTGACCTCTCCCTTCATTCTTTCTTTGGTTGGTCTCATTTTCTTCTGTCTTATATCTAAGTACTTCTCAATAAATCTACCCCTAAGAATTCAATTTGAGGTTTAAGAGAGATGTGTACAGTTTTATTCTATAGTGATCCAAAAATAGGCAAGGTAGATCTTCCTTTTCAATCTACTAATTTTTTTTCCCCCCAGACTTCAGGGGTCAGAGTATTTCTAGAATCACACGCAACTGCTGAAATTCTGATAAAGAATTTATCAGAATTCTGAACTGGCTTCCAGAATCATCTGAAGAAGGAAGTGTCCTAATGTGCTTCCCTAAAGCTACTAAAACTAACTGATGGAGCAGCTTCAGATTTAAGAGTTAATCAAACTGGAGCACCATCCGCTGGAAGGTGATTGAGGCTGGTATGAGTGTACTAAATTCTCTAATGGTGAAATATGAGGATGAAAAATCAAATTGCTTCTATATTTAATGCAAAGATTTCACCTGACACTCCTACTCATCTTCAAAAATGTGCAATAGAAATGCGGAAAAAGCAGTGATTTTTCAGGCTGAAACCATCTTAAAGAATGGATTTATCTGGCACATGTTAATTGTGCCAACAGGGGCTCTAATGGCTAAATGGATTCAATGACTTAATTATAATTTGCTTCCTTGATTGTTCAATCAATGGAGGCATATTAGTCTCTGGGTTAGCCAATAATATTCAAGGTACTCTGTTACACAGGAAAGCTAAGAAAATGGATCTATAGTATCATTATTGTTAGACACTAAATTACAAGGTGTATCTGTAAAGTGCAAGAGGAGAACAGATACAGAAGAGGGATTGTAGCACTAATGATAAATTCACTGAGGAATTAATATTGGGCTTATTCCTTAGAGGCAGGATTCTATTAAACAAGGGTAAAGAGAGAAAAGTACAACAACATTGAACAAGTTGTCATATTTGATAAGTGAGACAAAATCTAAGTAAACCTCTCTTCTGATTCCAAAATCTATAATCTGTCCAACAATTCATGAATTTGAGAGGTATGCTCCCTCTAGTTGAAAAATATGGCAGATAGAGTTAACTGAAGTCTGGACATATCATGATGTCCATTTGAGACCTTTTAGAACACTTTGCTCAAACTACCACACAATTGAACTCATCTCACATGCTAGTAAAGTAATGCTCAAAATTCTCCAAGCCAGGCATTAACAATACGTGAACCATGATCTTCCAGATGTTCAAGCTGGTTTTAGAAAAAGCAGAGGAACCAGAGATCAAATTGCCAACATTTGCTGGATCATCAAAAAAGCTAGAGTTCCAGAAAAACATCTATTACTGCTTTATTAACTATGCCAAAGCTTTTAACTGTATGGATCACAATAAACTGTGGAAAATTCTGAAAGAGATGCGAATACCAGACCACCTGACCTGCCTCTTGAGAAACGTGTATGCAGGTCAGAAAACAATAGTTAGAACTGGACATGGAACAACAGACTGGTCCCAAATAGGAAAAGGAGTACGTCAAGGCTGTATATCGTCACCCTGCTAATTTAACTTCTATGCAGAATATATCATGAGAAACGCTGGGCTGGAAGAAGCACAAGCTGGAATCAAGATTGCCGGGAGAAATATCAATAACCTCAGATATGCAGATGACACCACCCTTATGGCAGAAAATGAAGAGGAACTCAAAAGCCTCTTGATGAAAGTGAAAGAGGAGAGTGAAAAAGTTGGCTTAAAGCTGAACATTCAGAAAATGAAGATCATGGCATCTGATCCCATCATTTAATGGCAAATAGATGGGGAAACAGTGGAAACAGTGGCTGACTTTATTTTTCTGGGCTCCAAAATCACTGCAGATGGTAAGTGCAGTCACGAAATTAAAAGATGCTTACTCTTTGGAAGGAAAGTTATGACCAACCTAGATAGCATATTCAAAAGCAGAGACATTACTTTGTCAACAAAGGTCCAT
>NW_011495014.1:2338366-2344681 GCF_000754665.1 Bison bison bison
AAAGAAAGCTGAGTGCAGAAGAATTGATGCTTTTGAACTGTGGTATTGGAGAAGACTCTTGAGAGTCCCTTGGACTGCAAGGAGATCCAACCAGTCCATCCTAAAGGAGATCAGTCCCTAGTGTTTATTGGAAGGACTGATGTTGAAGCTGAAACTCCAATACTTTGGCCACCTGATGCAAAGAGCTGACTCATTTGAAAAGACCCTGATGCTGGGAAAGATTGAAGGCAGGAGGAGAAAGGGACAACAGAGAATGAGATGGTTGGATGACTCAATGGACATGAGTTTGGGTGAACTCCGGGAGTTGGTGATGGACAGGAAGGCCTGGCGTGCTGCGGTTCATGGGGTCACAAAGAGTTGGACACTACTGAGTGACTGAACTGAATTGAGAACACTTTCTCTAAACATTTACATGGTTATACAAAATACAGTGAAGGACAAGGAAGCCTGGTGTGCTGCAGTTCACAGGATCGCAAAGAGTCAGACATGACTCAGCAACTGAACAACAACAAACATACTTATATGAATGCATGTGTGTGTATGTACATATAGATATACACATGAATATACTCCTGAACATACCCAAATATTAACAGTTCTTAGAGTGTAACCAATAAAATCAAAGTACATGAAAGTCCATAGAGCATGATTGCATTAATATAAAATTATTTATATAAACACAAAAATACATGTTTGTATAAATATAAACATATTTCTGTAAAGATACAAAAAAAAAAAAAACCCGGAAAACCAAAACCCTAGTAACAGCCATTATCTTTGGAGAGAGAAACTGGTAAGCATATTGAATAGAAAGATAGATTTTCAATTTTATACTGCACTAGTTGATTTTGTTGACATGTTCACATTTTGCTTTTATACTTAAAAATCTAGTTTACACCTAGATACTAACATTGTCACAACAAGAAAGACATTCAAAAATATGCAGAATGTGAATGCCACATGATACATATTTCCTGTGTCTTTTGAAAATGATCCAGTCATAAGAGCTCTAAAATGATCTAATTGCGAGTCTTCTTCATCATCTCTAATTCCTCCTTCTCTGTGAACATTTGCCACATGGCTGTGACTGATGGTAATGTGACTTCGAGACTTCAGCAGAAAGGAACTATTTCCATTTGCTTTCTCTTATGATTATGAGCTCATGGAGAGATACAAAGTGCAAAATGAAGGGGATATATTCTGTTTGACAGCAGTTAGTAACAATAAGCTGTCATCCTTTAAAAGGAATACAGTAAATATTTCTTTAAAGTAGCTTCTCTAATAACTCACAGTAATGGAAAGCAACATGATGCCTCAACTTTTTGCTACCCTTCAACTGGGTGACAAGGAATCTGACAAAAAGAAGCCTCTCACACTAGCCCAGAAAATTAAAGAAATTGTTCCTTGATTTCTTCTATTCCATTCTACAAAAGACTTTAACTCTGACTATTCTGTTGATATATATCATCTGTAGCCCATTCAATGAGCAAAGGCATTTGAATGAGTTTTCAGTTTATAAATGTTACTTTGCTTTCAAGTACCCTTTGCATCATCTTCTCATGCCATAGTATTTTCTTTGAGGTGAATATCTTGTTTGAGGTTAGAGCAAATGATAAATCTCTGGGACTGATTAGTGCCCAGAAGTTGAGACATATTTTATTAAGGCATTAAAGTCAAACTCAAAGAGAGAGATTAACAAGTTAAAAATGTGCAATTTGACCTGAGTGATGCAAATTATTTATAATAAATTTCATTGGATTTATATAAGAGAACAGTAAGAACTATTTGGAAAGGTGGTTCATTTTCTTAGTTTTCATTAAAAATAAAGTGAAAAAAAAAAAAAAGAAAGGCCCATAGACATTTAACTTCCTTGTCAACTAGCAGGGATTAGAGTTACAAAAAGTATTTCATATACATATCCTGTCATTCTGATCTAAGAAAGTGTAAGAAAGTAATTTCTCTACCTCTATTGGTTGAAAAAGTCAATCCTATATAGGAGACCAGAATAATTTATTTCATTACATATACTCAATACTCTTTATATTTTACTTGTTTGGCAGGCTTCGTATTTGTCAGCTATGAAGTTAGGGAAAATGGTAAAAAAAAAAAAAAAAAGACTAAACACCGTAAGATTAAATCATTTCCATGCCAAAAAATGACCAATTGTCCTTAATAAGATAGCCAGAATTCCACTTAAAGATAAAAATGTACTAATTCTAAAAAAGGGAAGTAATGGGAAGATGTAAGCCATTGAAGTTTGTTTACCAGTAATGCTGCCTCATTGAGCATCAACCCTGTGTGCTTTGAAACTAAAGTCATCAGTTCCACCATTTGTCATCTTCTTGTATTTTTTTTGTGGGGCAGATGAAGTAGAAAATAATAGCCTTATTGCTTTGCCAGACAAAGTGGACACGGTGGGCTCACGCCTCTCAAAACCGTGTGTCCTAATCTTATTGTCTTTTAATCAAGGACTCCACAATTTATAAAACCCATGTGAGTCATCTTTTTCTTCTTCTATTAAGGATTATTTTGAAGAACATAATTGAACATTAAAATAGTTAATGCATTCTAAACAATGCTGATGACTTACAATTACCCATCAAGTTAATGTTTCCACGTAGAAGGGATTACAGTATATGAAACCGTGTCAAGTTCATAAGTGTCAAAAGTAACAAATGCTTTTCAAAATCCTCTAAAAGAAAGGAATGCAGCTAAAGCTGACCAGTTTCATTCTATTAGATATATATCTGGTTTTGTACCCATTGCAGTTATAAAACATACAGAAATCCCATACTTCAAAGAGCAACATTATGTTTTCTGGGGTTTCTTCATGACATAGCTAAAAACAAAATGAGCAATCTTTTTTTTCCCCTTAGGTGAAGAATTTATTTGAGGGACTCTCAAATAATTCAAAAATAGTCAAATCAACTTTACTCACACTTTTAAAAGAAAAAAAAATGTCCTTTTTACAGAGTCCAGGCATAGAAAGATTTTGCTCAAAAGCAAATTATTCTTTAATGTTATAAACTGCATAGAAGAGAAGCAATAGTTTAACACAGTACCAATTTTCTGATGCTATCTTTTGGATAAATAAGTACTACTTTCCTATTGATTTGACAGCAACTTTATACATAGATACACTAATGATAAAGACCTTAGTCTGTTAGAAAAAGTATAAGTTCAAAGGTGTGACCTTGCATCTGTAACAATCCAGTTGGAATTTTCACCAACAATAGTGAACAGTCATCCTGAGAAAGTTATTAAAAATGTTCTTTCAGATTTGAAAATAAAATGGGCAGATATATATAACAAATTTATAACACATAAAGCAATGGCAAACACTGTAGTGTCCTGCATTAAAATACAAAGATGCACCATTGATACAGTTTAATAAATGTCCCACTCTATAATGTTGGAACATGAAAAAAAAAAAAAAAAGTAGATCAACTAATCTATTTCATTAGTGCAGAAGGAAGAAATTCCAGGCCTAAGAGGTAATATGAGTTGTCACTTTCAGGATTTTCATTTGGTTATTATTTTTATAGAGACAATTTCTTCCTCTTTATTGATATTCTCTATTTGATGTGGCACTGACATCTTACTTTCCATTACTTCCTATTACAGTTTCTTATAGTTTTTTTTTTTAATGTTGGAATTATTTAATAAAGATTTTTAAATCAATGAACATGATCATGCTTCAAGAATTGATTACAGTATTGTCTTAGAGTAAATGAAAAAATTGAAAATATCAGCAAAGAAACACTGCAGAGATAAACTTATCAATGGCACAGAATAGAAAACCCAGAAAGAGACCCACATCAGCTCAGTTCAATTCAGTCACTCAGTCATGTCCGACTCTTTGCGACCCCATGAACCACAGCATGCCAGGTCTCCCTGTCCATCAAAACCTCCCAGAGTTTACACAACTCAAGTCCATTGAGTTGGTGATGCCATCCAACCATCTCATCCTCTGTCATCCCCTTCTTCTCCTGCCCTCAATCTTTCCCAGTATCAGGGTCCATTCCAAGGAGTCAGTTCTTCACATCAGGTGGCCAAAGCATTGGAGTTTCAGCTTCAACATAAGTCCTTCCAATGAATACTCAGGACTGATCTCCTTTAGCAGGGACTGGTTGGATCTCCTTGCAGTCCAAGGGACTCTCAAGAGTCTTCTCCAAAACCACAGTTCAAAAGCATCAATTCTTCGGCGCTCAGCCCTTTTTACAGTCCAACTCTCACATCCATACTTGACCACTGGAAAAACCATAGCCCCGACCAGACGGACCCCTGTTGGCAAAGTAATGTCTCCGCCTCCCAATATGCTGTCTAGGTTGGTCACAACCTTCCCCCCAAGCAGCAACCATCCCTTCACCCCAAGGCCACAGTCACCAACTACAGTGATTTTGAAGCCCCAAAAAACAAAGTCTGACACTGTCTCCACTGTTTCCCCATCTATTTCCCATGAAGTGATGGGACCAGATGTTATGATCTTAGTTTTCTTTTTTTATAAATTTTATTTTTAAATTTTACAATATTGTATTGGTTTTGCCAAATATCGAAATGAATCCGCCACAGGTATACATGTGTTCCCCATCCTGAACCCTCCTCCCTCCTCCCTCCCCACACCATCCCTCTGGGTCGTGCCAGTGCACCAGCCCCAAGCATCCAGTATCGTTTATCGAACCTGGACTGGCGACTCATTTCATACAAGATAGTATACATGTTTCAATGCCATTCTCCCAAATCTTCCCACCCTCTCCCTCTCCCACAGAGTCCATAAGACTGTTCTATACATCAGTGTCTCTTTTGCTGTCTCGTACACCGGGTTATTGTTACCATCTTTCTAAATTCCATATATATGTGTTAGTATACTGTATTGGTGTTTTTCTTTCTGGCTTACTTCACTCTGTATAATAGGCTCAGTTTCATCCATCTCATTAGAACTGATTCAAATGAATTCTTTTTAATGGCTGAGTAATACTCCATTGTGTATATGTACCACAGCTTTCTTATCCATTCATCTGCTGATGGACATCTAGGTTGATTCCATGTCCTGGCTATTATAAACAGTGCTGCGATGAACATTGGGGTACACGTGTCTCTTTCCCTTCTGGTTTCCTCGTGTGTATGCCCAGCAGTGGGATTGCTGGATCATAAGGCAGTTCTATTTCCGGTTTTTTAAGGAATCTCCACACTGTTCTCCATAGTGGCTGTACTAGTTTGCATTCCCACCAACAGTGTAAGAGGGTTCCCTTTTCTCCACATCCTCTCCAGCATTTATTGCTTGTAGACTTTTGGATCACAGCCATTCTGACTGGCATGAAATGGTACCTTATAGTGGTTTTGATTTGCATTTCTCTGATAATGAGTGATGATGATCATCTTTCCATGTGTTTGTTAGCCATCTGTATGTCTTCTTTGGAGAAATGTCTATTTAGTTCTTTGGCCCACTTTTTGATTGGGTCATTTATTTTTCTGGAATTGAGGTGTAGGAGTTGCTTGTATATTTTTGAGATTAGTTGTTTGTCAGTTGCTTCATTTGCTATTATTTTCTCCCATTCTGAAGGCTGCCTTTTCACCTTGCAAATAGTTTCCTTTGTTGTGAGAAGCTTTTAAGGTTAATTAGGTCCCATTTGTTTATTTTTGCTTTTATTTCCAATATTCTGGGAGGTGGGGCATAGAGGATCCTGCTGTGATATATGTCGGAGAGTGTTTTGCCTATGTTCTCCTCTAGGAGTTTTATAGTTTCTGGTCTTACGTTTAGATCTTTAATCCATTTTGAGTTTGTTTTTGTGTATGGTGTTTGAAAGTGTTCTAGTTTCATTCTTTTACAAGTGGTTGATCAATTTTCCCAGCATCACTTGTTAAAGAGATTGTCCTTAATCCATTGTATATTCTTGCCTCCTTTGTCAAAGATAAGGTGTCCATATGTGTGTGGATTTATCTCTGGGCTTTCTATTTTGTTCCATTGATCCATATTTCTGTCTTTGTGCCAGTACCATACTGTCTTGATGACTGTGGCTTTGTAGTAGAGCCTGAAGTCAGGTAGGTTGATTCCTCCAGTTCCATTCTTCTTTCTCAAGATCATTTTGGCTAAGGTTTTTTGTATTTCCATACAAATTGTGAAATTATTTGTTCTAGCTCTGTGAAAAATATCGTTGGTAGCTTGATAGGGATTGCATTGAATCTATAAATTGCTTTGGGTAGTATACTCATTTTCACTATATTGATTCTTCCAATCCATGAACATGGTATATTTCTCCATCTATTAGTGTCCTCTTTGATTTCTTTCACCAGTGTTTTATAGTTGTCTATATA
>NW_011495014.1:2345547-2371272 GCF_000754665.1 Bison bison bison
TGGCTAATGGTTTGTCGATTTTATTTATCCTTTCAAAGAACCAGCTTTTGGCTTTGTTGATTTTTGCTATGGTCTCTTTTGTTTCTTTTGCATTTATTTCTGCCCTAATTTTTAAGATTTCTTTTCTTCTACTAACCCTGGGGTTCTTCATTTCTTCCTTTTCTAGTTGCTTTAGGTGTAGAGTTAGGTTATTTATTTGACTTTTTTCTTGTTTCTTGAGGTATGCCTGTATTGCTATGAACTTTTCCCTTAGGACTGCTTTTACAGTGTCCCACAGGTTTTGGGTTGTTGTGTTTTCATTTTCATTCGTTTCTATGCAAATTTTGATTTCTTTTTTGATTTCTTCTGTGATTTGTTGGTCATTCAGCAGCGTGTTGTTCAGCCTCCATATGTTGGAATTTTTAATAGCTTTTCTCCTGTAATTGAGATCTAATCTTACTGCATTATGGTCAGAAAAGATGCTTGGAATGATTTCTATTTTTTTGAATTTACCAAGGCTAGATTTATGGCCCAGGATGTGATCTATCCTGGAGAAGGTTCCATGTGCACTTGAGAAAAAGGTTAAATTCATTGTTTTGGGATGAAATGTCTTATAGATATCAATTAGGTCTAACTGGTCTATTGTATCGTTTAACGTTTGTGTTTCCTTGTTAATTTTCTACTTAGTTGATCTATCCATAGGTGTGAGTGGGGTATTAAAGTCTCCCACTATTATTGTGTTATTGTTAATTTCTCCTTTCATACTTGTTAGCATTTGTCTTACATACTGCGGTGCTCCCGTGTTGGGTGCATATATATTTATAATTGTTATATCTTCTTCTTGGATTGATCCTTTGATCATTATATAGTGACAGTCTTTGTCTCTTTTCACAGCCTTTGTTTTAAAGTCTATTTTATCTGATATGAGTATTGCTACTCCTGCTTTCTTTTGGTCCCTATTTGCATGGAAAATCTTCTTCCAGCCCTTCACTTTCAGTCTGTGTGTCCCCTGTTTTGAGGTGGGTCTCTTGTAGACAACATATGTAGGGGTCTTGTTTTTGTATCCATTCAGCCAGTCTTTGTCTTTTGGTTGGTGCATTCAACCCATTTACGTTAAAGGTAATTACTGATAAGTATGATCCCATTGCCATTTACTTTATTGTTTTGGGTTCAAACTTATACACCGTTTTTGTGTTTCCTGTCTAGAGAATATCCTTTAGTATTTGTGGAGAGCTGGTTTGGTGGTGCTGAATTTTATAGTTCTTTGAAGTCTTTTTCTGTTAACCCGACATCTGTTTGCTCTCACAGGCAGTTTTTGTTGCCTCCTTTTCCCTTAGTTTATGGGTTCTACTCTACTGTTTCTTTGCATGTCTTCTACATTTTTGGTTGAAAACTGAAATGTTAGACATTTTAGCAAGTCTGGGTCATGGTTATCCCAATTTATTATGGTTATTTACTTGTGCACTTATTTAGTGACTAGCTGGGTTATTCCAGTGAAGGCCATTTCCCCCAGCACAGGGGAGTTAGTATGAAACCTCTAATATTACTTTTCAGGGAATCTAGTCTTTGATATGCTCACAGTCACCCTGAGATGAAAACAGTTATACTAAAGCTCTCTTTGACTGTCTCAGTTCCCTGACCATACTCAACTGATAAACTCCACTAATTACTGATTGCTTCACTGTTTTTGAAAATCTTCTGAGGCATAAATTGCTTTACAGATGTATCCAAAAAATTCAGACTTTTTGAAGGGACAGTTCTCCAAGTTAGTATTTGAGGTTTGTCCTGATCGCTGAAGGGTTCTTCCCAAATGTCTCTTTTCCTTTTTCTCCCAGGCAAACCAACTGTCCTATATCAGTGTATTTCTCTGATATCAGCATCTTCCCAATGACTTTTCACCAAATTTTCAGTGGTTTTGAGATTGACATTAAGCTTGAACTTTATATCCTGTTGCAAAATAAGTCAGTTCCACTGGGGAGAGACTTTGAGCTAACCCTAAATCTATCTTCTCTTGTCAGGCAAAATCTCTAAGTCAAGCATCTTGTGCTGGGGGAAGGAATGATTGCTTGCTTCTGAATGACATCTTTACTTTAGAAGATAAACATTTGATAGATGAAGGGACCTCCAGGTCTCCTCATCTTTCTTTTTTCATCAGGGTATGTCCCACCCATGAGTTGGAGCCAGGGTAATTTGGGTGTAGTATTTTCAGTAAAAATAGTATTTTTGGCCAAAGATGGAGAAGCTCTATACAGTCAGAAAAAGCAAGACTGGGAGCTCACTGTGGCTCAGATCATGAACTCCGTAGTGCCAAATTCTGACTTAAATTGAAGAAAGTAGGGAAAACCACAAGACCATTCAGCTATGACCTAAATCAAATCCTTTATGATTATACAGTGGAAGTGAGAAAAAGATTCAAGGGATTAGATCTGATAGACAGAGTACCTGAAAAACTATAGACAGAGGTTCATGACATTGTATAGGAGGCAGTGATCAAGACTATCCCCAAGAAAAAGAAATGCAAAAGGCATAATGGCTGTCTGAGGAGGCCTTACAAATAGCTGTGAAAAGAAGAAAAGCAAAAGAGGAGGAGAAAAGGAAAGATATACCTAATTGAATGCAGAGTTCCAAAGAATAGCAAAGAGAGAGAAGAAAGCCTTCCTCAGTGATCAATGCAAAGAAATAGAGGGAAACAAGAATGAGAAAGACTAGAGATCTCTTCAAGAAAATTAGACATACCAAGGGAACATTTCATGCAAAGATGGGCTCAATAAAGGACAGAAATGGTATGGACCTAACAGAAGTAGAAGATATTAAGAAGAGGTGATAAGAATACACAGAAGAACTATACAAAAAGATGACCACAGTGGTGTGATCACTCACCTAGAGCCAGACATCCTGGAATGTGAAGTCAAGTGGGCCTTAGGTGATGGAATTCCAGTTGAACTATTTCAAATCCTCAAAGGTGATGCTGTGAAAGTGCTGCACTCAATATGCCAGCAAATTTGGAAAACTCAGCAGTGGCCACAGGATTGGAAAAGATAAATTTTCATTCCAACCCCAAAGAAAGACAATGCCAAAGAATGTTCAAACTACCGCACAGTTGAACTCATCTCACATGCTAGCAAAGTAATGCTCAAAATTCTCCAAGCCAGGCTTCAACAGTACGCGTACTGTGAATTTCCAGATGTTCAACTGGTTTTAAAAAAGGCAGAGGACCCAGAGATCAAATTGCCAACATCCACTGGATCATAGAAAAAGCAAGAGAATTCCAGAAAAACATCTGCTTTATTGACTATGCCAAAGCCTTTGAATGTGTGGATCACAATAAACTGTGGAAAATTCTTCAAGAGAGAGGAATACCAGACCACATTACCTGTCTCCTGAGAAATCTGTATGCAGGTCAAGAAGCAACAGCTAGAACTGGACATGGAACAAAGACTGGTTCCAAATCCGGAAAGGAGTACATCAAGGCTGTATATTGTTACACTGATTATTTAACTTATATGTAGAGTACATCATGTGAAATGCTGGGCTGGAAGGAGCACAAACTGGAATCAAGATTGCTGGGAGAAATATCAATAACCTCAGATGCGCAGATTACACCACCCTTAGGGCAGAAAGTGAAGAAGAACTAAAGAGCCTCTTGATGAAAGTGAAAGAGCAGAGTGAAAAAGTTGGCTTAAAACATTCAGAAATCTAAGATCATTGCATTTAGTCACATCACTTCATGGCAAATATATGGGGAAACAATGGAAACAGTGACAGACTTTATTTTGGGGGGCTCCAAAGTCACTGCAGATGGTGACTGCAGCCATGAAATTAAAAGACACTTGCTCCTTGGAAGAAAAGCTATTACTACCCTAGAAAGCATATTAAAAAGCAGAGACATTACTTTGCCAACAAAAATCTGTCTAGTCAAAGCTGACGTTTTTCCAGCACTCATGTATGGATGTGAGAGTTGGACTATAAAGAAAGCTGAGCTCCAAAGAATTGATGCATTTGAACTGTGTGTTGGATAAGACTCTTGAGAGTTCCTTGGACAGCAAGGAGATCCAACCAGTCAATCCTAAAGGTAATCCGTCCTGAATATTCTCTGGAAGGACTGATCCTGAGGCTGAAACTGAAATACTTTGGCCACCTGATGTGAAGAACTGGCTCCTTGGAAAAGACCCTGATGTTGGGAAAGATTGAAGGCAGGAGGAGAAGAGGAAAACAGAGGATGAGATGGTTGGGTGGCATCACCAACTCAGGTGATCTGAGCCTGAGCAAGCTCCGGGAGTTGGTGATGGACAGGGAGGTGTGGCATGCTGCAGTCCATGGGGTTGCAAAGAGTTGGGCGTGACTGAGCGACTGAACTGATTTTCAGTGGTGTCATGCCTAGTGGTAGAGCATCTCTCTCCTTTCAGTGAGAAGACAGTAGAAAAAAGGAGTCTTTACCTATCAGATGCCTTCAACTGGAATTTAGCCTCAGCAACAGATATCTTGGCAGGATGAGAAATGCAGACAGCTTGCATCTCCTGGGAAAATTGCCCTTTGAATAAAGCTGGTTGGAGAGTGAGCCCTGTGTTTTCAATTCACCAGTGTGGGCTGAGCTGGGAGAAAAAAGGCTTGGTTCAAACACTACAGATTCTCCCAGTATTTACTAATTTCAGTAGATTCTCTCAAATCTGTTTTTCTCAGTGGCCTTATGATCTTATAATATTTCCAGAGATCTTAAATCATTGTTTTTTTTTTCTTTTTTCTTTCTTTCTTTCTTTTTTAGACCAGAGATCAGTTTCATGGGAGAACAGGTTTGTGGAGCTCAGTCTGGCATGATGAAAGTGGAACTCTACACACCGTCTGTTTTTAACACTTCAGAACTTTGAGTTCTGATTAATTCATGGGGAAATAATCCATTATAAAGGTCATTTCTTCACCTAACACAGTGAAGGATTCAATATTTGCAATAGATGGAGGATTTTTTTTCTTGGCCATTGTCTGGGAGTAGCAGTTGTTTCTCTAAATAAATATACTTTCCATTTCCCGTCTTGGCTCTTGCTCAGGACACAGCTGATAAAGCAATGGAGTGATGAGGGAGCTGGTGAGAGCAAACACTCTATGCTTCCCTGTGATTCATAATTTTTTTAGTAACTAAATAAAAAGTTCCTGGAATATTTATACTTTATGCAGCAAGCACATCGAGACATGTTGTCAGTTTCCATTTTAATTACTCTTCTAATTGCTTTTCATTTTAAATCCTGTCATAAACCTACTCCATACCACCTGCTTATTCACAGTAAAATGGAAAGGGAGTGGGGAGAGAGAGAAGGAGAACAGAAATTATGGCTTAAATAAATTCATCTTAATCTTAGGCATTCAAAAATATGCACACAGAAGAACACTGCTTCTACTACTTGAGGGTATGAAGTAATGTAATCAAGAAACAGCATGCACTGTTATCTAAATCAGCTTGTGTTTTACATAAGAAATTCTAGACACTCAGGCATAAAACTTACCCAACATAAGTGTCTCTGTTATGTTCAAATAACATCAGTTCTAAGTTATTCTATAAACCACTAAAGATTTGGGGCATACTTTTTTAAAATCAGAATTTCACATAGTGTGATTTTCTGTCCACTTGTCACCTACAAGTGTTTATGTAAAGTGCCAATTCTAGTTCCTATTCAAGTCATTATCTGTAGGGGCTGAGAACATAATGATATGTTTTTAACAAGACCTCCAGGTGATTTCAGTGTACATTAAAGTTTGAGAGCTAGTCACTCTGTACTTGTATTATGTGAGGGTTTCACTGACATGCTTTGCTTAAGGAGATGATGCTCATGATGGAAGGATGTTCAGGATGCGCATCAGGAAGAGGCTGCTCTGCCATACAGAAGCTGATGATGGCTGAGTGACTTGTTCATTCTGACCACCGATATCTTTATTTATACAACTGTGATAATATTTCAGTTTGCTTCTTAGGGCTGACATGAATATCAAATGAGATCAATCAATCCAACAAAAACAATTTGCAAAATGAGACACCTTTTACAAACAGTGAATCTTAGATAAAAAAATTTTGTTTTACCTTCACAAAGACTAAGATATATTTTACAACTATACTGGTACAGACAGTAAGAAAAAAAAATGGAAAATTGTAATTCCGGAATACAACAAAGTAGGCATGAAAACCTGCTTTCAGTTTATTTCAATAAGTGACTCAGAAACTAGAAAATGTGATACACACATCAAAATACATCCAAAGTTTACATCCTGATGGTCACCTTAAATAAATGTAGTGAGTCACAATAAGTTACTGCTGACTTGCAATGATTGATAATGAGGATATTAATTATATTCTTGAATTGTGGCACCTATGTTTAGTGACCAAAAAACCATAATGATTGTCACATCAGCAATATTTATTGAAGTGACACTAAAGACACAATATATGTATTTACTCTTCACCTACTAGATTTAAGACTTTGATTAGATCATGTGATGATACATGCAGGACATCCTGGAATTATTGCATATCAAAAGGACAACTCTGCTGACAGCTTTCCCTTGAAACATCTGCAAGTCACCAAATTCCAGAGAGCATATGTCTGGAAATGGTATCAATGACATACTGTTAATGGGTGAATCACTTATCTGCAAAAAGTCCCCCACCTCAGTTGCCATTAGAGGTCACTGGTTATTTTTATTCAGGAGAAAGGAACATTTACATTAGCTACAGTTTTTCCTGTACAATGCCTAAAGTCTACGTTAAGGACAATCAATCAGAAATTTACAGGGAAACCACCATGATGACCATCACTGTGTGGAGAAAGAGAAGGCTGATGCATATCCCTAGTAATACAAATAGGACAACTGTCAAATTTCAGGCAACCAGAATCCTGTTTCTTCTATAAAATTCTAGCTTAGAAAGAGACCACTGAAATTATCTACCTAAAAGAGACAAACACAAATATTTTCAAGATAATCAGCTGAGCTAAGTAAATAGAGACCTATGGCTGCCACATAGAGATACTTGGATTCACGTACTAGAAAGAGAGGGGCTTCCCAGGTGTTTCAGTGGTGAAGAATCCACCTGCTAATGCAGGAGCTTCAGGAGAAGTGGATTTGATCCCTGGGTCGGGAAGATCCCATGGGGGAGGAAATGGCAACCCACTCCAGTATTCCTGGGATAAGCCAATGGATAGAGAAGCCTGGTGGGCTACAGTTTATGGGGTCACAAAGGGTCAGACAGGGCTGAGCAACTGAGCACCTACACACTCGAAAGACAGAGACCACTGTTCTGTGAACTCTGATTCACCCGATCCTCTTGTTTCTAAATGATTTCTGAAAGAAACTGAGAATGATAAACATCATGCAGCTTTTAATATCAAGGCCCATGTTACAACTCAATTCTACTAATATATTCAATTTGGGTTTGATTTATAATCAAAGCTAGGGACATTTTAACATGTGTGAAATAATTTATGTATTTCCTAAGCTCAAATTTGCAAGAAAGAAGATTTATACATTTTATTTTAAACTATCAATTTATGACTTTTCATTTAGTAATCTTGGCAGAATAATTATTATAGTTTTTTAAATGCTTGATTTACACAACTAATTTATACTTTATTTTTTCTTATTTTCTCAACTGTGCTTATCATGACATGCTATACTTTGTTCCTATATGTACTGTACACTCCCTTTCAATAAGAAGTATATATCTACATACTTGAACAGACACTTCAATTGTTTTCTGATACATCTACAGACTAGGTGGCCAATGGATAAATTTTACATATGGCCTAATTCTCTAAAAAGTTAGTCAGTGAAATTGTTTCTTCAGTAACATGGTACATAATGGATTATTAACCAACTAAATTGCGGGATTTTATTTAAATGAATTCTTGAACTACAACTAGGATTCCAGATGGCTAGTATATTTAATAGGCAATGTGGGAAAATGTAGAAGGAGAGCTGCCTCAAAAATTATTAAATAAGTGTTAAAACTTTTGGACATACTGGCGATACTACTCAAACACTGCAAAATGCTTTTTACATTAAGTACCACTAATAAACAGGTGAACTCATAAGCACAAGTTCTCACCTTTAAATAGGGGACAGAATACATATAAAATCAAGGTCCTAAATAAATTATAAATTTATAACCAGATGTTGTAAGGGTATATAAAAAAAAATACGCTCTCTAAAACTAATAGCCAGCTCATTAAGGACACAGTCACCTTCAGTTTTTCTAATAGTTACATTGTAAATGAACACCATAGAAAATAGATATTATGGAGAAAATGGCCACAAGTTAATAGAGGGAAAATAAAGGAAAGGAAAATGGACAATTTGAGAACTTATCCTCAATGCCTTTGGTCTATGTATTAGGTCCTAAAAGAAAAAAAAAAAAACTGCATTTTATTAAACCATGATGGAAGCCAGTATTTTATTTTTATAAAACATAAGGGTTAAAGTATCTTCTTTCAGAAATACTTAAGTGCAGTTAATATTTATCCCCTAATGGTATAAAACATTTATATTTAGAGGGCATATGCCAAAATCATTGCAGATGGTGACTGCAGCCATGAAATTAAAAGATGCTTGCTCTTTGGAAGAAAAGTTATGGCCAACCTAGATAGCATATTAAAAAGCAGACACATTACTTTGCCAACAAAGGTACATCTAGTCAAAGCTATGGTTTTCCCAGTAGTCATGTATGGATGTGAGAGTTGGACTATAAAGAAAGCTGAGCACAGAAGAATTGATGCTTTTGAACTGTGGTGTTGGAGAAGACTCTTGAGAGCCCCTTGCACTGCAAGGAGATCCAACGAGTCCATCCTAAAGGAAATCAGTCCTGAATATTCATTGGAAGGAATGATGCTTAAGCTGAAACTCCAATACTTTGGCCACCTGATGGAAGAGCTGACTCATTGGAAAAGACCCTGATGCTGGAAAAGACTTAAGGTGGGAAGAGAAGGTGATGACAGATGATGAGATGGTTGGATGGCATCACCGACTTAATGGACATGAGTTTGAGTAAGCTCCAGGAGTTGGTGATGGACAGGGAGGCCTGATGCTTTAGGGCAATTTTAGTGGACTGAGAGAAAATTCAGAATTTTAGTGGACTGAGAGAAAATTCAGATTTCAAGGGTCTATTTAAAGAACAGCTGGGTAGTCAATGGTTTATCTCTGATGGCATCATCTTTGTCAAGGACTTTCAAAATATTCTCAGTATATAAAAATTCACAAACATTTGCACACATCTATTTAATCTGTAGAATTGACTGTTCCAGATATAATTATAGCTATGTTTATTTTCATGAAATTGCTATTTTTATAGTAAACTTTAAAAATAAAATGTTACTATTAATCATAAGACATTTCTAAAACTATCTTTGATCTTAATATTAACTTGGAAAGGCCAGTGAAGACATAAATAATGAGCTATGCCTGTAACTATAGCAACAAAGTCAAACATGGTAACTAGAAAATGGCAGACTTCACATCTTTCTAGGCAAGAGGGCCCTGACTCTGCTCTCTCTTTACATGGTGACTACATTTACAGTTTAAAAGAAATACTTAAATATTACTAAAAGAAATATGAAAAAGAAAGTAGTTGGAATAATATTACTAATAGGACAGTATTATTTTAGACAAAATATTAGGAAATATGAGAACCAACTCACTAGAAGAAATATTATTTATGAACTTGTGTGCAGTAATAAATTTCCTAGAAAGAAACAGACCATAAACAGATAAAATACTAAAGAGAAAAACAAGACTATATTCATAGTGAATGTATGCAATATACTTTTATTAGAAACTGACAGTCATAAACTTAATCTGAATAGAAATGTAAATAACATAATGAATTGATTGGATGTGATATATACTGATATATTTATATTTATAGAATCCTATACCATAAAGAGAAAATACAATGCATTTTAAAACAAATGGAATAGAACATATGAAACATTTACAAAATTTTATTGGACACCAGGTCTTAAAAAAATTTATTTTTAATTTGTTATGTTGGACACCAATTTGCATATATTATATTTTGTGTATTTTAATAATTTATTATATACATACATTGTTAAATATGACTTCCTTGCAGCTATATGTATTTATGTGACTAAATTCTTGCTAATATAATGGAGTGGAAATGATGAGGGCAACTTCTGTAGCCCTTGTTACAAATAAGTTATTTGCCTTAGATTTTCTTTCTTTCTTCTTTTCTGTAAGCTGGATCTCACATAGGCACAAATGAGATTTCACTCTGCAGACAAGTGAGGCACCTCAGGGAGAGCAGAACAATCAAGATGGAAGAAACCAGAACACTTGAGCGACCTTGTGGAGCAGAGCTGTCCCTCTGGCCTGGAGCAAGCAGACTGCCATATAGGAGAGAAATACATTTCTATCCTATTTAAGAAGCTACTCTAGTATTTTGCTACAGAAACTTAGAATTGATGCTAAAAGCATTTTTCAGAGGATTTAAAACCACTGGAAAGATGCAGATCCTTTCCAGTTAATGCAGACATGTCTGTATAGGATTTCAATTACTTTGGTATTATAAACCATCCCATGCTAACTCACTACACGCATGTACTCTATTACCAGCAAGTTGATGTCAGAACTATCTAAATCCTTTTATCTACAGTACATTGTTCCCAATTTTCAGTTCTCCCATGATTCAAGATTGCACTCAAATATTTAATGAGAAAACTGCTGTTTTAAACAAAGGATAACTTTTTGCATATCATAAAAATTATATATATATATATATATAAAACTGCCAAAGGGATCAAAGATTCTACAAAGTATTTAAATTAGTAGACAGTTTCATGCATTTCTACCTTAAATCAATTAAGTTTGAGAGTTTTGTTCTAAGTAGAGAGATAACAGACTGCAACTTAGGCTTATAAAATCTAGTTGTTAGATTGAAAACAGACTTGAAGAAAAGGTGTTGATTTCTGAGTGTCAACTACGTGCTTCGCATTGTTCTCTTATCATATGCCTGTGTACAGCTAATAATCTCCAAGATTTTGATGTATTTAATTTGTAGTATTTCATCTTATCTTTTAAAAAATCCTTATAAAGAAATTATTATTAAATCTATTAATTGGTTGGAGATCAGAGTTGTGAAATGGCTGCTGTGGAATGTGAACAAAGATCTCTCTAATCACTGGACTGTTTTAGAAAAAGAGTAAACTTTGAGAACTAGAAATAATTTTCTAAATCCTTGAACTTTTTTCCAGTGTAAAAACTGTGACAAAGAAACCTGTCATTATTCTAGATATTGGGGTTTAGATATCCCATTGATGAGAAACTTACAATGCTTAAACAGAAAATTTAAATTTTAGTGGATTTAAATAAAATATAGACAGGTAAGCATTTATTTTGGAGAAGGAAATGGCAACCCACCCCAGTACTCTTGCCTGGAAAATTCCATGGATGGAGGAGCCTGGTAGGCTACAGTCCATGGGGTCACAAAGAGTCGGACATGACTAAGCAACCAACACACACATACACACAAGCATTTATTTCATTTAAAGGAACTTGGAAACATTACATAAATCTAAACAACAATTTATATCTTTCTGAAGTTCATCAAATATTTATAAATTTATCATTCACCAAATATTCATGGAATACTGAATTTGGCAATTAGCAATATTTAGCAATAATTTTTTATTAAATATCAGCAGACTTTATTAAACAAATTTTAATCTATTTATTAATATCTAGCTCTTTCTTTTATTCTCCACCATTGCCACATTACTTTTCTCTGACTTCTTTAAAAGAAATCTTTCTTTACAAATATAAAAGCAGAGCATTCTGGATATATTTATCAACAAATACTTGTTAAATAATGCTATCTTTCAAGAAAGTGGTGTTAGGCATATTGAGAGACAAGAAAGAAAGAAAAGGATTCATAAATCACAAGAAACTTGTTAGGTTATTTAGGAGAAAAAAAACTGATATAGCAGAAATAATACAGTGTATAAGAACTGAGAATTGAAACTGAGAAGCAGAATATGTAAAGCAAATATAAATTCAGAGAAAGAGGTGGTTAGTGATGGTGAGAAGTCTTCTGTGAACCAGAGAGGACATTAGAGAATGATTCATTGCCAACTTGTTTATTAAGCTTTTCAAATGTTTCTTTTAGAAGAGACAGCCATTATGGACATTCGTGTTTTTAAGACCAGTACTTAACATTCAAAACACGTTTCAAAACAATAAATATATAATATAAACTTAATAGGATCTATGTTTTGGACTTCTGTAGTATTTTATTGTGAATTTGAAATATTCTCCACGTAAATTCTTCTACTATTGTACTGTGTACAGGTCATAGTCAAGGTAGGAAAACAGAAACAATTATTGTTAAAACAAAATAATAAGAGAATTTTATAGAGGAAATTAGTTAGTCTGATATTAGAAAACAAAACAAAACAAGAATGCTAACATGGAAAGAAATAGTAACTGCAAGAAGTAGGTAAGAGCCCTAACTAAGGCTAGGACCAAAAGGAAGAGAGGGTTATCAGAAATTAGCAGTTCAGAGGAATGACCCTGCAGATCTAGAACAAAGAATTTGAGGGGCAGATGCTGTAGGGTTAACATTAATCTCTGGAACCTCAAAGAAGACCCCTGAATAGCTGGGCCCAGACCCTGAGGGAGGAAAGCCAGCTGGGATGCTGACATTGCTGCCAAGGCCACTTCTAAGAGGAGTGAAAAACCTGGGAACTAGGGGTGATTGCTACTGCACCTGGTAGAGGGCCAAGGCTGGAGCAACGCCAACAAGAACAAACAAACAGATAAAGGAAATTCCTTTCTCCCCTCTCCTGTTTTTTTGCACTTGCTCTAGTGTCCCTATGGCAGAACCTAAAGGGGAGCCAACTGGCAAAGAAAGGTGGTTGGCAGAGGACCAGCCACAGCATCAAAATACTCCATATGGAGGATGAACTCATAGCTGACAACAGTTTAATAACTAACACAATTATGTTCTAAGATGAGAACTGGAATGTAAACATTTCACAATAAACTTACCATTTTACTATGATTGAAATCCCTCCCACATGATTTTATTGTACTGCATTTAGCTTTTGTTATTGCTAAATGTGCATCTCTCAGTAGGAAAAATTCTTGAAAGGTGAGTGAATGTAATAATATTTAATATAATCACCAACTATTTAAAGATTATCACTGAAAGGAAGAAAACATTTTACTTTCTTTAGAGTTGTGTTTAGTGAAAGCAGAATTTTCACTGGTAAATTAATACAGATGAGAAGGAATTAGGGACTACAGATCATCCATATGTGTGCTAATGAATAACCACTACATACCAAATGAGAAAGACAGAGTAAAAGAAGGCTAAATGATGATACTAACGAGCGGCAGCTGTGGAACATTCTTCATGCTTTTCCTACTTTTGTAGGTGAAGCAGAAAATCCCTGTCTGTAATTAAGGTGCTGGCTGGATTAGAGTTATTTTAAGGCTCTGCTGGGGGGGGATCTGCTTTCAAGCTCAGCCTTTAAGTTTAAGGACAGGCTCAGGTCCTTGATGGTCACTGACCAGAAACACAAACTCCTGGCTACATGGGAATCCCTTAAGGTAGCTGTGAAATAAAGAAATACATATATATCTCTTCCCCCTGGTTCCTAAGACAGCATTCCTAAAACTCTTGTAAATAGAATTGTCAGGAGAATCTTTCTTTCTAACATTTAGAGTTTGAGCCCAGTTCTCAACACAGAAGACTGTAATTACTTTAGTGATAGGAGCATCTGACACCAAACTCCCAAATCCCTTGAATTTTCTGGCTGATAGAAATGTCTTTTGTTCTTATGAGATGACTCGGTAGGCTCCTAGGTGGGAGCTGGTAACCAGAAAGACCTACCCAAGATTAGAAGTTTGAGACTTTCAGCCCCACATCCCCATTCTCTGGAGAGGAAAGAAGGGCTGAAAATGGAGTTAATGCTCCATCAGGCCTACATGATGAAGCTTCCATAAAAACACCCATAGTATAAGGTTTCTGAGCTTCTGGGTGGGTGAACGCACTCGTATCAAGAGTGGTACTCCACAACTCCATGGGCCCAAAGCTCTGGCACCAGGGACCCTTTCAGACCTTGCCCTATGTATCTCTTCTCTTTTGTACATCATCTGTATTCTTTATCATATCCTTTTTATAGTAAAGTGCTAAACAAGTGTTTCCTGGGTTCTATGAAATGTTATAGCAAATGATCAAATTCAAGGAAGGAATCATGAGAACCTCTGATTCACAGGCAAGTCAGACACAAATTTGGGGTAACATGGGGATCTACTACTTCAGACTAACATGTGAAATGGGTGTGGCTGAGATGGTAATGAGTCTGCCTGCCATGCGGGAGATCCCTGGGTTGGGAAGATTCCCTGGAGAAGGAAATGGCAACCCACTCCAGTATTCTTGCCTGGAAAATCCCATGGACAGAGGAGCCTGGTGGTATATATAGTCCATGGGGTCACAAAGAGTCGACATGATTAAATGACTAACAATTTCAAAAATTTGGGGTAGAGTGCAGTCTTGCAGAACTAGCTCTTAACCTATAGTGTCTGCACTAACTCTGGTTAGGGTCAGAACTGAGTTGTAGGACACACAGCTGGTATTGCAGAGAACTGCTTGGTGTAGGAAAACTCCCCATTCGTTTAGTATCAGAAATGGTATGAGGGAGGCAGTAGTGTGAGAGTAAAAAAGAAACACACAGGGAGTAATTTTCCTATACAGCAGCTCACAGCACAGAATAGGGGGAAGAGAGCCAGAGAGATCACCCAACATACATGCCACAATCTTCCTATAATCTGATCTCAGAAATGACAACCCATCACTTCTACTGCATCCTACTTGACAGAAGCAAGTCACTAAGCCTGGTTCACATTCAAAGGCATACATACACACATAAATACCAGATGGCAGGAATCCTTGGGGACCATGAGAGAGGACCAACCCAGATGCTTAAATACTAAGACAACAGGGTGGTCTGTGTTCTGTGCTCTGAGAAAATCATACAGAAGAGTTGGCATCAAATTTCTGAAGACTTCAGAATCTACTATTCGAAATATTTTCGCAATAGACCTGTCAGTATCATATGCTTAAATAAGGTAGGCTACAAAAATGGGAGGAAACACAAGTGTATGCTTTGGAGTCATTTTCAGTTCCATAATGATTCTTCCCCTAAAGCTAGTTTCCTATAGTGATCAGCTCATTAGATCAATAATGTTATCTCTGGGATGGTAATGCTCTTTGTGCTGTGATCTCTGGGGCTTTCCCTTAAGATGCAAGTTGGCTACCACAACTTCAGGCATCATACCTTAAGTCAAGGAAGGAAGGAAAGAAAAGAGATGGGACTAGCAAGTATACTTCTCCTCTCATGAAGAGGAAACCTCAGAAGCTCTCTAGAACACTCTGCTTATATAACAGTGTTCCTCACTAGACCAAAGAGATTGAGATCACTTTGACAGGTTTAGACTGATGATGATTTATCTCTGGGATGGAAAAAAGAATGCATCTCTGTCAGTTGAAAAATCAGATCTTCATAGAAACAACAAAGAGAAAGGTTTTTCAACATGTAATGAACAATCTGCCACATTAACAATCAGGTTTCTGAATAATATCAATTGTTTATCCCTTCCTTGCATATTTTTGAATTCAAAGAAACTATTAGTATTCTAATTTATTTCTACCTTCTATTTTATCATATTCAATTATTAACTGCAGGAGGAAAAAAGTGATGCCAGATGAAGTTAGATGAATCAGGGGCCTTAAGGCAATAAAACTTAGCTTTAATTTTGGAGTTGTTAACTTACTTCTAGACAAAAATATATTAGAACAAAAAAAAACACAGAGGGAATATACATGAGATGTTAGTAACAAAACTTCTTTTTATAAAGAAATCGTTAACTAGTAGAAAGCCTGTTATCAGGACTGTTCTTTTTTCATTAAAAAGTTTGCACCTATTATTTTAAAGTCTGATTTAATTATAGATGGTGATGTTGCTCAGTCGCTAAGTCAAGTCCAACACTTTGTGACCCCATGGACTGCAGCATGCCAGGCTTCCCTGTACTTCTCTATCTCCCTGAGTTTACTTAAACTCAGGTCCATTGAGTCAGTGATACCATCCAAACATCTCATCCTTCTCCTCCTGCCCTCAGTCTTTCCCAGCATCAAAGTCTTTTTCAAGGAGTCAGCTCTTTGCATCAGGTGGCCAAAGTATTAGAGCTTCAGCTTTCAGCACCAGTCTTTCCAATGAATACTCAGGGTTGACTTCCTTTAGGATTGACTGGTTTGATCTCCTTGCTCTCCAAGGGACTCCCTAGAGTCTTCTCCATCACCATGATACAAAAGCATCAATTCTTTGGCACTCAGCCTTCTTTATGGTCCAACTCTCACATCCATACATGATTACTGGAAAAACCATAGCTTTGACTATATAGATCTTTGGCAGCAAAGTGATGTCTGCTTTATAATACACTGTCTAGGATTATAACTTTCTTCTAAGGAGCAAGGGTCTTTTAATTTTGTGGCTGCAGTCACTATCTGCAGATTTTTAAGCCCAAGAAAATAAAATCTGCTACTGTCTCCATTTTCTCCCTACCTACTTCCCATAAAGTGATGGGACCAGATGCTATGATCTTCATTTTTTGAATGTTGAGTTTTAAGCCAGCTTTTTCACTTTCCTCTTTTTCCCTCATCAAGAGGCTCTTTAGTTCTTCACTTTCTGCCATTAGAGTAGTATCATTTGCATATCTGAGGTTGTTAATATTTCTCCTGGCAACCTTGAATCCAGCTTGTGATTCATCCAACCTGGCATTTCATGTGATGTATTCTGCATATAAATTAAATATGGAGCGTGACAATCCACAGCCTTGACACACCCTTTTCCTAATTTTGAGCCAGTCTATTGTTTCATGTCCGGTTCTAACAGTTGCGTATTGACCTACACACAAGTTTCCCAGGAGGCAGGTATGGTGGACTGGTATTCCCAACTCTTTAAAAACTTTCCAGAGTTCATTGTGATCCACACAGTCAAAGGTTTAGCATAGTCTATGAAGCAGAAATAGATATTTTTATGGATATCCCTAACTTTCTCTATGATCCAACGGATACTGGCAATTGGATCTTTGCTTCCTCTGCCTTTTCTAAATCCAGCCTGTACATCTAGAAGTTCTAAGTTCATAGGCTTTTGATGTCTAGCTTGAAAGATTTTGAGCATTTCTTTGCTAGCAAGTGAAATGAGTGCAATTGTCCAGTAGTTTGAACATTCTTTGGCATTGTCTTTCTTTGGAACTGGAATGAAAACTGAATTTTTCTAGTCCTGTGACCATTCTGGCATGTTGACTACTGCACTTTAGCAGCAGCATCTTTTTGGAACTGAAATAGTTCAGCTGGCGTTCCATCATATCTTCTAGCTTTGTTTATTGTAATGCTTCCTGAGGCCCACTTTGACTCACACTCCAGGATGTCTGGCTCTAGATAAATGACTACACCATCATGGTTATCTGGGTCATTAAGACATTTTTTGTACAGTTCTCCTGTGTATTCTTGCCACCTATTCTTTACTTCTGCTTCTTTTAAGTCCTTGCTGTTTCTGTCCTTTATTATGCTCATCTTTGCATGAAATGCTCCCTTGGTATCTCCAGCTTTCTTGAAGAGATATCTAGTCTTTCACATTCTATTGTTTTCCTCTATTTCTTTGCATTGTTTACTTAAGAAGGCTGTCTTACCTCTCCTTCCTATTCTCTGGAAATCTGCATTCAGTTGGGTATATCTTTCTCTTTGCCTTTCACTTCTTTTCTCAGCTATATATGTAAGGCCTCCTCAGACAACCATTTTGCCTTTTTATATTTCTTTTTCTTCTGGATGCTTCTGGTTACTGCCTTCTGTGCAATATTATGAACCTCTCTCCATAGTTCTTCAGGCACTCTGTCTACCATTGATAAAACGTGGTCCTTTGGAGAAGGGGATGGCAAACCACTTTACTATCCTTGCATCAAAAACCCCATGAACAGCTGAAAAGGCAAAAATATATGACAACAGAAGATAAGCCCCCAGGTCAATAGGCGTCCAAAAGGCTACTGGGGAAGAGAGGACAAATACCTCCAGAAAGAATGAACCAGTTGGGCCAAAGCAGAAATGATGCTCAGTTATGGATGTGTCTGGAGGTGAATGTAAAGTCCGATGCTGTAAAGAACAATATTGCATAGGAATCTGGAATGTTAGGTCCATGAGTCAAGGCAAATTGGACATGGTCAAAAAGGAGATGGTAAGAGGGAACATCAACATTTTAGTGAACTAAAATGGATGGGAATGGGCAACTTTAACTCAGATGACCATTATATCTACCACTGTGGGCAAGACCCTTAGAAGGAATGGAGTAGTTCTCATAGTTAACAAAAGAGTCTGAAATACAGTGCTTTGGTACAATCTTAAACATGACAGAATGATCTCAGTTCATTTCCAAGGCAAACCACTCAATATCACAGTAATCCAAGTCTATGCCCCAACCACTGTTGCCAAAGAAGCTGAACAGTTCTATGAAGATTTACAAGTCTTTCTAGAACTAACACAAAAAAAGATGTCTGTTTCATCACAGGGAATTGGAATGCAAAAGTAGGAAGTCAAGAGATACCTGGAGTAATGGGCAAGTTCGGCCTTGGAGTACAAAATGAAACAGGGCAAAGATAACAGAGTTTTGCCAAGAGAACACACTTGTCAAAGCAAACAACCTCTTCCAATAACATGAGAGATGTCTCTACACATGGACATCACCAGATAGTCAATACCAAATCAGATTGATTATATTTTTTACAGCTGAAGATGGAGAAGCTCTATATAGTCAGCAAAAACAAGACCTAAAGCTGACTGTGGCTCAGACCATGAGCTCTTTATTGCAAAAGTTAGGCTTAAATCAAAGAAAGTAGGGGAAAACACTAGATCATTCAGGTATGACTTAAATCAAATCCCTTAAGATTATACAGTGGAGGTGATAGATGATGAAACAAATATAAAATTGTTGTTACTGGTGTTGTATTAATGTGTGCTTTAAAACTTTTACATTGATGCTTAAAGCTACTTAGTCTGTAATGATAGGGAACTTAAACGTTTTAAAATTTAAAAATGGCATTGTGTAGACAGGCTATTAGAAAAGACAAATTAAAAAATGACAAAATCTACATTTAGAAACCTATAATATAATCAAGATTGTACTTCATATTTATGGTGAAAATAGAAACTTTAATAAATGGTATTAAGATATTTGGATAGGCATCATATTTTAAACAAAGATTAATATTTGCATTCGATATACTGAGGAATAAAAACAATAGAACATTATTAAACAATAAACACTAAATGGACAATAGGACAGTAGAGGAGCCAGCCTCTTTTCTTCCTCAGCCCCCTGTTGCTGATACTGTGTGACAGTCCTATGACATGCTGTAAGTAGAGCAGGAATAAGGGCAGGAATGGACACTATACATGGGCTTCTGCTCAACAGTAGCACATCAAGAGTGGCTCCAGGGTGGCCTTGTTAGGATATTAAATCATGACTAATGATATAAGTCCACATATCAATATAATTTCTTTTATAGAGCCTTATTTCTATACCCCTTAATATTCCACCCCCATTTATCCCCAAACCAGGCCAGTAGTTTCAAATTCCTACTGATATCTTTTAATTATCTACTCTTTTGGTAAATCAAACACACACACACAAAACATGCAAAACACTTCTATTTTCATAGCAGAAATAGTCATTTACTGCCAGTGATGTGATGATACTTGACGTTAGTCACTGATTGAAAAACAATAAAGAAAGTAATTGATTAAAAAAAAAAGTTCATGAGAAAACAAAATATTCTGTAGAAAATGATAATGAAAATGCAAACAGAAAACTGTGCGATTTGTAACTGAAGTAGAACTTAAGGAAATTTTTTACTTTAGATATCTATATTTTAAAGGGAAAAAGATTTATAATAAATTATCAAGATTTATAAATTAAGAAGCTAGATTAAAAATGAATTAGAATCAGAGTCAGTAGGAATTAAAAAAAAAACAAGTAGAAAAGAAGAAATCAATGAAAACAAAACACATATTAGAATTAATAAAGTCAAAATTTGGTTCTCTGGGAAGATTAATAAAATCAATTAAGCATATAGGAAGGCAGATAAAGAAATACAAAAATAACACAAAAAGCCAATACTAGGAAAACAGAATGTAATATTACTATAGAATCTAAAATCATTAAATGAGAATATTATAAATAGTATTATGTGAATACACTTGAAAGTTAAATGAAAAGGACAATTCTTTGAAAAATAAGTTATTAAAACTAGTGAAGAATAAAAGAGATAACCCAAAGTAGTATTCTACCAGTACAAGTAATCAAACTCATAATTAAAAATACAACCTAAATGAAAGCTCTGAAGGCAAATACTTGCTTTGGTAAATTTGTCAGACATTTAAGGAAAAAAAAAATACTATCAATCATTTAACCCCCCTTGAAAAAACAGACAAGAGCAAGAAACTTACCAACTTACTGTGTGATACCAGCACAATACTGATACAAATTCTGATCAAAACACTACCAAAAAATTACATAACAACAGCCCTTATAAACATAGAAGCAAAATATCAGAAAATCAAACACAAATATATATAAAAGAAAAACACATTGTGATCAACCGGGAATTATTGCAGGGATGCAAAATTAGTGTAATAAGTAAAAATCAATAATGTAATTTGCCCCATTAATAGAACAAAGGATAAAGCTCATAATCAGCTTAATAGGTACAGACAAAGCCTTTGACAAAATTCAATATCCATGCACTAAAAAAGTTCTTAGCTCACTTGAAAAATAAAAGAATGTCCTTAATTTGATAGAGGGTATCTAACAACAAAAAACAAAATACCTACATCTTATGGTGAAATATTGAATGATTACTCTGGAAGACCAGGAACTATGCAAAACTGTCCACTCCAATTTTTTATAGATATTGTACTGTAATGAATTTTGACAGTGAAATACAGCAACAATTTTGGGAAAGAATAAATCTGTTTATACCCACATACTTGCTTACATAGAAAGTCTTAAGGACTCTACCAAAATAATAAAAATCTAGACTTATTAAGTAAAATTAGCATGATTACAGATATGAAGCCAAAAAAAAATTTATTGCATTTATTTATACAAGGCAATTAAAAATTTAAATGACACTATAAGATTATCATAAAACATGACATTTATAGGAATACATTTAACAAAAGATGACTAAGACCTAAAAAGCACAAAACATTACTGTGAGAAATTAAAGGCAATTTAATCAATACCTATTCTATGTTCGTAGATCAAAAGATTCAATATTATTAAGATGTCTATTCTCCCTAAACTGATTTACAGATTCATTGTATTACCAATCAAAATACCACCAGGAGTTTTTGCACAAATTGACAGACTGATTTGAACATTTATATGAAAATCTAAAGAACCTAAAATAATCTGAATCATTTTAAATTTTTAAATTATTTTTATTTTTAATATAAAAATGTTTATAAATATAGGATTCAAAGTGGTAAGGTAATCACCTGGGTATAAGTGGAGGACAATATATAGTGCCAGTATTTCCAAAATTGTGTTTGTGGAACACTAGCATATTGAAGATGAAGACATGAGTTTTATGATCTAATAAAGTTAGTGAAATGATGCAAACCAAAAGCTCATCTTCAAAGTTTTAACATTTTATGGGTGGAAAGTGATTCTAAAACAAGTATAGCTACTTTTACTTAATATATTGTCTCCCAAACTTTTTAAACCATAGACCATTCTCTCTAAAAATCTCGACTGTTCCATTTAACATTTTTAAACATTTTTACCTTGTGCAGAACAGTGTGGGGAACACATACTAGGCATATTGTCCTCAGCACTCTGTAGTGGGAAAACAAAAGCAGATGTACTGACATCACAAAAGCAAACAGAAAAGTTATTTCATTATAGCAAATATAATAACTGGAAGTAAAATTGCACAGAATATTCTGTTTAGAAAACATGCCCTCCTTTACATATGGTTTTCATCTAAATGATTAAACATAATTGCCATTTCAATACTTCAGTTAACTAGAAATTCTTTTAGGTGAAAGAACTTATACCAATAATTCAGCATAACATAATTTAAGAATTTTCACTATATCACTGTTACTTCTCAAGTATTTCCTTAGTTAATTTTATGTTCATGGTTAATCATAGATTCCTTGTGGGCTAGAATATGTTTTTTCACCACTAAACATAATTAAGTGCTGCATACATATTCACCAGGAGTTTAATAAATGTTTTTAATCAATATTTCATGGAAAATATTGAGATTCAGTACCTCCAGAGTTCTTATTTTTTAAACCAGAATTTACATTAATTTGTTTACTTGTTACATAACATTCAGGTTAAAAATATATATAAAGACAGATATATATTTCAATTTCAGTTTACATTTTTGAGACTATTTTGAGCTAGTTGGTTATATTACTAGATGTTAAATTACTACTTAACAATTATCCTGATTTGTTAATTTGATTATATAGAATTTTACTTTTGGGTGCAGTATCTGCTGGTATGTTATCAACAATATGTTTTTGTTCAGATAAATCTATTGAATTAACTATTGTCTAATAAAATGAATTATAATCTTAACTAGATGTACAGGCCCTATATAGTATATTCAAACTGTACAACATCAAATCCCTTTAAAATATACTTAAGTGATTAACAGAGATGATTTGGAATGAAAACAACAGTATACTATATTGGATCAATAAACTAGGCTTTGACTGTAAATAGTGGAAAGTATTCATGAAATAATGGAATATGTACACAAACAAGAGGAAACTGTCACTGATCAAAAATCAAAAATGTTATACAAGAAAGTGGTGAGGTTTCTGACTAACTTACAGACTGGAAAACATTCTAATTACACAAAATCATGTTACATAAAAAGCTGTCAAAATCTATTACTGTGAAAGTACCAGATTTGTAATTATACAATCTATCTAATACTAAACAGGAGACTGGCTAAATAAAGGATACTGGAAAAGATGCATAAGAATTTATAACAAGGACCACATTTTACATTTTACATATACTATTTTCAATAAAAAGATGAATATAAAAACACGTTTCTTTTTGAAAAGAGCAACTACTAAATCAAGTAATCTTGCTAGATCTACATGAATCAACATAGTTGCATTTCTAAAGCATAATAAGTAAAAATAAACCAAGGATATGTTTATTGGAAAAGATAGGTTTATGATTTCATTATTTATGTAAATACACAAAGTACCATTCTTTTTTTCTGGAATAGTAAACTTTAGGAGAGTGAGAGAAGGGAAATATGTCATGGGAAATGAGTTTAGCTGTATCTGTAATGTCTAACTTACTGGAAAGAGATATGGGAAGGAGAGAGGGAAAGGCAGGGAGAGGGAGAGATGTAAAGCAGAAACAAGCCAACAAAAACCACCATTTGATGTCATTCACAAACAAATCTATAATCTCAATGTATATTTTTCACAGTGCCTTTGAGTATTTGGGAAAAGAGGAGGAAATGAAGAGATGAAATTCTGAAATTTATAATGGCAATCCACTTTGTGTTTAAGCATCCACCTTGTGTTTAAGTGGCTGCAAAGAAGCACGTCTCTCCACAGTGATGTTCTACCTGCCATATCAGAGCCATAGCACTAATTAAACTCAAAAGAATATACTTGGTAATGCCCTTCTGGGAATGGCACTTGAACTCCAGACTTTTGGACTAAGCGGAAGAAGACAAGGATAGCACTGAAACATGTATAGTCCCATAGGTAAAACAGATGACCAGTCCAAGTTTGATGCATGAAGCAGGGCACCCAAAGCCAGTGTCTGGGACAACCCAGAGGGATAGTGTGAGGAGGGAGATGGGAGGGGAGTTCATGAAGGGGGTACACATTCATGTGTACCGATTCATGTTGATGTATGGCAAAAACCATCACAGTATTGTAAAATAATTATCCTCCAATTAAAATAAGCTAATTAACTTTTTAAAAGAATGCAAATTGATTTCCTACATCCATTCTCTCCTATGTTTAATCTGAACAAGCTAGAATGTTACATGTCTCAGTATCTCTAGCATTGAGTGGTACCATACAACTAAATTTGGCTAAAGAGATAGAAATGAAAGTTAGTCTGTATCCCTGAAAAGAATGGAGATGTTTTTTTGAACCCTTTTTCCTGCTACTGGCTTAGAATGCAAAAATGACAACTAAGGCTCCAAAAACCATTTTGGATCATGACTTGACATAAAAATTCTCAAAATAGCTGAGAAGGAAATTTGGTGATTGGGTGCCACCATGATGGCACCATACCAGCCCTGGTAACCTACCTCTTTCACGTGATAGAGAAATCAACTTCTGTCTTCTTTAAACCACAATTTCTCGGTTTTATGTCACATACAGTTGAATATAATTCTACATGATATCTATTAAAAATTGTACAAAGACCATTAACATGTTGCTAATATAAACTGTTAAAGACAGCAGAATGTAACGCTTCCTTGGCTCCTTCTTCAAGTCCTATCTACTGGAAATCTGTTTAGAAGTTTCCACTGCTATGTGCTTATGATTCATCCTTCTACTCCCTTTCTCAAAACTTTATATATGTATCCTTAGCAAGTACATAGTTTTGTTCTGAGCATTTTCATTAATTTACATGAAGGATAACATGCTTTTTATGCAACTCACTTTGTTCACTCCATAATGTCTTAAAGATTTTTATGCACTGAACTATACAGCTAAATTTTATAAATGAGTAAATTTAAAATATTTATATGTATATATCACTTTTTATTCATTTATTTATCAACTAGCACATGTGTCACTTTTTTCTAGTATTTTTCTACACTCTCCAGACAGAAATGGCCATCTTTGAATCTGTCTCATCTGACATATAAGTATACTCTAGAGTAGATTCCTAGTCATGTAAGTGTCGGTTGTAGGAACTGCACATTTTCAGTTCTCATAGATGTTTCAGGTACTTTCATAAATAAAGATATCAGATCAGATCAGATCAGTTGCTCAGTCGTGTCCAACTCTTTGCGACCCCATGAATCGCAGCACGCCAGGCCTCCCTGTCCATCACCAACTCCCGGAGTTCACTGAGACTTACGTCCATCGAGTCAGCGATGCCATCCAGCCATCTCATCCTCTGTCGTCCCCTTCTCCTCCTGCCCCCAGTCCCTCTCAGCATCAGAGTCTTTTCCAATGAGTCAACTCTTTGCATGAGGTGGCCAAAGTACTGGAGTTTCAGCTTCAGCATCATTTCTTCCAAAGAAATCCCAGGGCTGATCTCCTTCAGAATGGACTGGTTGGATCTCCTTGCAGTCCAAGGGACTCTCAAGAGTCTTCTCCAACACCACAGTTCAAAAGCATCCATTCTTCGGTGCTCAGCATTCTTCACAGTCCAAATCTCACATCCATACATGACCACAGGAAAAACCATAGCCTTGACTAGATGAACCTTTGTTGGCAAAGTAATGTCTCTGCTTTTCAATATGCTATCTAGGTTGGTCATAACTTTCTTTCCAAGGAGTAAGCGTCTTTTAATTTCATGGCTGCAATCACCATCTGTAGTGATTTTTGAGCCTAGAAAAATAAAGTCTGACACTGTTTCCACTATTTCCCCATCTATTTCCCATGAAGTGGTGGGACCAGAT
>NW_011495014.1:2371372-2371743 GCF_000754665.1 Bison bison bison
CCACAGTGATGTTCTACCTGCCATATCAGAGCCATAGCACTAATTAAACTCAAAAGAATATACTTGGTAATGCCCTTCTGGGAATGGCACTTGAACAGCTAATTTTAGAAATTTTAAATTCTTCCCTTTACCGCATGCTGAAAGACCACTTTGAATTAATTAAATGGAAGCAGTGAAACCATATCGTATTTATGATAATTATAATACAACTCATACTTTCAGTATTCAATCACCAATAACTCTTCCTCTCCTGATCATCTTCAAAAGGAGTATAAATCAAATAAACTCTCTCAGGGACAGACTTATTTGGAGGCACCTTTTAGAACTTGAGGTGTCTGTAGCATACATTGCTGGTGACCATCCATACCTGG
>NW_011495014.1:2371843-2372478 GCF_000754665.1 Bison bison bison
AAAAGATGCTCATATCATTCATTTTTAGAGAAATGCAAATCAAAACCACAATGAAGTATTATCTCACATCAGTCAGAATGGCCATCATCAAAAAATCTACAAACTATAAATGCTGGAAAGGGTGTGGAAAAAAGGGAACCCTCTTACACTGTTGGTGGGCATGCAAACTGTTACAACCAGTATGAAGATTCCTTAAAAAACTGGGAATAGAATTGCCATATGACTCAGCAATCCCACTTCTGGGCATATACTCTGAGGAAATCAGAACTGAAAGAGACACACGTACCCGTGTTCACTGCAGCACCATTTACAATAGCTAGGACATGGAAGCAACCTACAAGTCCACTGGCAGACAAATGGATAAGGAAGTCATGGTACATATACACAATGGAACATTACTCAGCTATGAAAAGGAACACATTTGAGTCAGTCCTAATGAGGTTGATGAAACTGGAGCCTATTATACAGAGGAAAGTAAGTCAGAAAGAGAAAGACAAATACTGTATATTAACATATATATATGGAATTTAGAAAGACAGTAACAATGATCCTACCATGTAGGGCAGCAAAGGAGACACAGATGTAAAGAACAGACTTTTGGACTAAGTGGAAGAAGACAAGGATAGCACTGAAAC
>NW_011495014.1:2372578-2375997 GCF_000754665.1 Bison bison bison
AAGTAATGTCTCTGCTTTTCAATATGCTATCTAGGTTGGTCATAACTTTCTTTCCAAGGAGTAAGCGTCTTTTAATTTCATGGCTGCAATCACCATCTGTAGTGATTTTTGAGCCTAGAAAAATAAAGTCTGACACTGTTTCCACTATTTCCCCATCTATTTCCCATGAAGTGGTGGGACCAGATGCCATGATCTTCGTTTTCTGAATGTTGAGCTTTAAGCCAACTTTTTCACTCTCCACTTTCACTTTCATCAAGAGGTTTTTGAGTTCCTCTTCACTTTCTGCCATAAGGGTGGTGTTAACACCATTTTTACACAGCAAGTACAATCTTGATAGTCTTTACAGATTTACTGTTATGAGTGATGCCTATATAAGTCTAACTTTTATTCATATCCTTACACATTACTATAACCTATATAAAATTTTTATATAATTAGAGTAGACCTCTGTGGTTTCCTACATTATTTGCTTGGTGAGAAAGATGACAGAGAGAAATAAAAAAGATTAAGGGGAGCAACAGCCAAGAGAAACTTAAGACCAACAGAATAAAATCATCAGTATGCTGAAAACAACAACATTTTCCCTACTTTCTATTATTTAACAATTGATGGGCAGAAAAAGATAAATGGCAAAGTGAAAAAGATACAATTTTCTCTGAATAATAATTTTTTTCTGTCCCATGGCACCTTCTATTTGACATCTGCTCAAAGTCTCAGCTTTACATCCACAGATAAGCTCTATTTTTATAAATTCAGAAAATAAGGTATACTGAGATGATAAAGGCTATGGCGGGCAGGGGATCCCATGACTATAAATCTTCTATCACATCTATTCACCTTAATAAACCACCTTAGTCTTAGATATTGTGACCATGTGCCCTTAAACAGTAATATCTAAAATGATTACTTTCTTCAAGGTTACATTTTAAATGTTAATTTATGGGAAGCAAGAGCTCTGTAGAATTATCATTTGCAGTATGTCAATCTCTTACTTTGAAGTCCAGGGAAGATGTTTGTAAACAGTGAAAACTCAACTTTATTTATTTATTTTTTTGCAATCATTTTGGTTTCAAAATACATCAAAATATACCTCAGAGACAAAAGAGTCATATTATAATATTTGACATGTTCTTCAAACAGGAGTGGTTTCTTATGTTTATAAGACATTTTTGCACACCTTCCTTAGATTTTGATGACATAATTTACAATTATAATACATTTCCCCAGTATAAGGAAAGGTTCAGTTTTCATATGAAATCAACTTAAAAATACTTTCTCACTGGTTCTTCTGTTAATCAGATCAATAATAAGCAATCATTCAATAATATAACAAATTATTTCATTTATATTTGAAAATATATGTGTATCCCAAACTTAATGCATTATTTTATGACTCTTTTTAAATTTCAAAATAAATAACCAAACTAACACCACAAAGTTATTGCCATGAGATTAAAAGCCTAATATGGAACGCTAAAACGTTCTTTTATAAAAATATTTATAATTTTTCTTTAACAATACCTAGTTCAAAATTAAGTGGAATTTTTTAATAAATTTCAGAAAATATGTTTACACACTTAACAAGGTTTCCTCAACAGTCAAAAAACAAAAAAAGACTTAATATTTTACATTAGAACTTCAATACTGGTCCTATGTAAATGGAAAGTGTCTTACTGGGAGCATATGAAAAAGCTTTACTATAATATCTTAGACTTTGTGTTAAAGACAGATACAGGCATGAATTTTGAAAGAGATTCTAACAATTTATATTAAAATAATAATATAACAATAAAATTCAAAATGTAAATAATACAAAATTCAAATTCAATACTATAATAAAATACAAATAATATGTGCATTTAAAATTAATTGCCATCCTCAAAACCTTAGGCATACAAAAAAATATACTAAGTGGTGCTTTGATTAATACCATATGGAGGTAACAGTCATTTGGTGCAAATAAAACTAGTGCTTTTTGTTGTTATTGTTTTTTCTGCATTTAGACATAATATCATATATCAAATAAAAATATTAATTCAGGTTCCTATGACAAATGATAAAATGCTTAAGTGATTATTTATGTTAATCTACTTATCTAGCTTGTTTTTCGTTATGTGCTTCACCCTCATCAATAACACAGTTTGACAAGCAACCCTGTTCGGATTTGCTGGAAAGAAATTTGAGAAGCTAGTTTAATAGCAGCAGAAATAAATGTGAAGGATATTATGTCCTTTTCCAGTTCTGTGAAATCAGGCAGCCTGGCTGCATAATAAATTACATTTAAGTACAGAACATCCCCAAACATTTTTCACAGTTCCTTCTAACCTTTTCTCTGTTGGGACGCTGTTTTCACTGAGCTAAAATATTTTCTTACAAAATATCCCAAAGTAACTTTTTAAAGCTCAGTATCAGGTACCTTTGAATAGTTCTTGTTTTCAAAACAGCATATGTACAAACATTGAGTAAAATGTATGTTCAAAGTTGTTTTTTTTTTTTAAATAAAAAGTTCAAAAAGAAAGTGTAATATTTTAAAATTTTTGTGTCTGTTCACTATTCAGTATCTCAGTTTCTCCTAAAGGACTATTCTGAAAATCATTTTTAGATGTAATCAAAATAACTTTGTGTGGACCTCTCAAGTCAGTACTTTGACAAGACTAGCCAAGAAATAGACATGAGCATCTACCAGTTGTCTGCTCTGTATCAGACACTCAGGAGAATATAGAGAATGAGAAGTCACTGTTCTATTACTTTTTTATTGAACATTATCTCTCCAAGCAGGTCTAGCAGATGATTGACAATTATTTGCTCCATTTGAATTATTTAAGTCTCCGAAACAACAACAATTTAGAGATTTAAGTCAGTCATATTTTTGAGCAATTTTTTCCATTTCATTTTTCAAATTTTTGACATACAATTTTTGCAGTATTGTCTTAATATACTCTATAGTAATGATGTACCCTTTTCATTCTTCAGTCATATTTACTTTTTTCCCTTTATTTTTTAAAATCTATTTTACTAAAGTGTAGCTTATCTACAATGTTGTGTTAATTTCTGCTGTACAATAAAGTGATTCAGTTATACATATACATATATACACATATATAATATACTTTTTCATATTCCTTTCCATTATAGTTTATTACAGGACATTATAGTTCCCTGTGCTACACAGTAGGACCCTGTTGTCTATCCATTATATATATATAATGGCTTGGGGAAATAGATGGGGAAACAGTGAAAATAGTGTCAGATTTTATTTTTCTGGGCTCCAAAATCACTACAGATGGTGACTGAGGCCATGAAATTAAAAGACACTTACTCCTTGGAAGGAAAGTTATGACCAACCTAGATAGCATATTCAAAAGCAGAGACATTACTTTGCCAACAAAGGTTCGAGGCTATGGTTTTTCCTGTGGTCA
>NW_011495014.1:2376097-2377284 GCF_000754665.1 Bison bison bison
AAGAGTTGACTCACTGGAAAAGACTCTAATGCTGGGAGGGATTGGGGGCAGGAGGAGAAGGGGATGACAGAGGACAAGATGGCTGGATGGCATTGCTGACTTTATGGATGTGAGTCTGACTGAACTCCGGGAGTTGGTGATGGACAGGGAGGCCTGGCATGCTGCAATTCATGGAGTCGCAAAAAGTCAGACAAGACTGAGTGACTGATCTGATCCGAAATTATCTGGCTTGCATCAACTAATCCAAAACTCCCAATCCAGGTCTCCCCATGCCCTCTTTCCCCTTGGCAACCACAAGTCTATTCTCCATATGTGTGAACCTATTTCTCTTTTATAAATAGATTCATCTGTATCATACTTTATTCCCCATATAGTTGGTATCATACAGTATTCTTCTTCCTCTTTCTGCCTTCAGTTAGTATGATAACCTCTAGGTCCATTCATGTTGCTGCACATGTATTTTGTTGTTTTTAGGACTGAGTAGTATTCCACTGTGTATACATACCACATTTTTATTCATTCATCTGCTGATAGACATTTAGGTTGTTTCAACATCTTTTCAAGGAACACAGGGATGCATGTACCTTTTCAAATTATAGTTTTCATAAGATTCTGCACAGCAAAGGAAACCATGAATAAAAAGACTACCTATGGACTGGGAGAAAATATTTGCAAATGATGCAACTGACAAGAGAATACATTTCCAAAATATACAAACCGCTCATACAACTCAATAACAAAATCACTCAATCAAAAATGGCAGAACACCTAACAAGTCCCTTCCCCAAGGAAGATAGACAAATGGCCAACAGACACATGAAAAGATGTTCAATATCCCTTATTACTCAGATCAGATCAGTCGCTCAGTCATGTCCGACTTTTTGTGACCCCATGAATCGCAGCATGCCAGGCCTCCCTGTCCATCACCAACTCCCAGAGTTCACTGAGACTCACGTCCATCGAGTCAGTGATGCCATCCAGCCATCTCATCCTCTGTTGTCCCCTTCTCCTCTTGCCCCCAATCCCTCCCAGCATCAGAGTCTATTCCAATGAGTCAACTGTTCGCATGAGGTGGCCAAAGTACTGGAGTTTCAGCTTTAGCATCATTTCTTCCAAAGAAATCCCAGGGCTGATCTCCTTCAGAATGGACTGATTGGATCTCCTTGCAGTACAAGGGACTCTCAAGA
>NW_011495014.1:2377384-2377767 GCF_000754665.1 Bison bison bison
GGAAGCAGCATTTGCACTGATGGCTTCTCACTTCAAGCCCCAGTGACTATGAAAACTCTCTGGTATATGTTGTAAGTGGTCTTATTTATATTTTATAGATGAAACATTGCTAATGAGATTGGGCTGATAATTATTTTAAAGAAAAACCAAGAAAATTTGAATACTTTTAACTATGAGTATTTAATATAAAATGTACGTATTTTTAAAAAGTAGCATTCTATATCTCTACACTCAAATTCAACTACTATTCCTTTTGAATCCCTCCTTCTCTCCTGGTGCACAGGCTCTTTCTCACTTCCCCATCTGAATCTCCATTGTTAAGAACAGTATTTTCACAGAACTAGAACAAATAATTTCACAATTTGTATGGAAATACAAAAAAC
>NW_011495014.1:2378067-2378279 GCF_000754665.1 Bison bison bison
CTCTCAAGAGCCTTCTCCAACACCACAGTTCAAAAGCATCAATTCTTCAGTGCTCAGCCTTCTTCACAGTCCAACTCTCACATCCATACATGACCACAGGAAAAACCATAGCCTTGACTAGACAAACCTTTGTTGGCAAAGTAATGTCTCTGCTTTTTTTTTTTTTTAATTTTATATTATTTTTAAACTTTACAATATTGTATTAGTTTTGC
>NW_011495014.1:2378379-2378700 GCF_000754665.1 Bison bison bison
TTTTCTGAATGTTGAGCTTTAAGCCAACTTTTTCACTCTCCACTTTCACATTCATCAAGAGGCTTTTGAGTTCCTCTTCACTTTCTGTCATAAGGGTGGTGTCATCTACATATCTGAGGTTATTGATATTTCTCCCGGCATTCTTGATTCCAGTTTGTGTTTCTTCCAGTCCAGTGTTTCTCATGATGTACTCTACACATAAGTTAAATAAACAGGGTGACAATATACAGCCTTGATGAACTCCTTTTCCTATTTGGAACCAGTCTGTTGTTCCACGTCCAGTTCTAACTGTTGCTTCCTGACCTGCATACAGATTTTTCA
>NW_011495014.1:2379313-2395843 GCF_000754665.1 Bison bison bison
GCTATAAGGAGTTCATGATCTGAGCCACAGTCAGCTCCTGGTCTTGTTTTTGCTGAATGTATAGAGCTTCTCCATCTTTGGCTGCAAAGAATATAATCAATCTGATTTCAGTGTTGACCATCTGGTGGTGTCCATGTATAGAGTCTTCAGAAACACCTGGAGTAACAGGCAAATTTGGCCTTGGAATACGGAATGAAGCAGGGCAAGGACTAGTAGAGTTTTGCCAAGAAAATGCACTGGTCATAGCAAACACCCTTATTACTAGAGATATGCAAATCAAAACTACAATCAGGTACCACCTCACGCTGGTCAGAATAAGCATCATTAAAAAGTAAACAAATAATAAACACTGGACAGGGTGTAGAGAAAATGAAACCCTTTGACACTGTTGGTGGGAATGTAAATTGGTGTGCCACTATGAAGAACTGTGTGGAGATTTCTAAAAAATAGAAACAAAAATAGAGTTGCCATATGATCCAGCAACCCAATTCATGGGCATATTTCTTATATTACTGGAGGTAACTTAAATAAATTATATTTTTGTCCTGCATAGAGCACATAAAAGGAAATAGCTACTACTCCCATTAATTCAATGATTAAATTAAAATTGTAGTTTTCACAGTCTACATGATAATGTAACTAGGTGGCTACAAACTATCTCTGTTTCTTAATCATCATTTTTTACAAAGGAGCATTTTATGCAATTATTAACTTCTACTTATTTGCAATTATATTGTATCTGATTTCTTTTTCTGCCATCTCAGCAAGATGATATGATAGATACAGCCTTTTTCCTCCCCAGTATAATTTGATAAACTAAAGCATTTTTATTATATTCATCTTTATGTTATCTTTCTCCTTCTAGAGCACACAGAGATATATTCTGTATAGAATAAATTACTGTGTTATAGGGGCACACACAAGTTAGAATAGCTAACACAATCTAAACCTTTATCAGTGAGATGCATTATACTGGCTTAACAATTTACCTCCACTTTTTAAGTAGTGTCAAATACCTAGATGAAAAAAAAATTGAAGTTCTCTCAGATTGTTTTTCCTAGTCTACTTTCCCTTCACAGAATAGTAATTACTAAACAGAAGAAAAAGAAAGTGGCGGGGATGGGGGGTGGTAGAGGAGAAGGAGCATGTAGCAAAGCTCTGGTAGAAATCTGGTCTGAATGTCTATACTCATATTTTTGTCTCTATTATAACTATACTGTGTTTCTTTACACAATTGAAAATTAGGGTTGCTGGATCACATGGCAACTCTATGTTTATTTACTTAATTTTTTTTAAGTCTCCACACTGTTCTCCATAGTAGCACACCAATTTACATTCCCACTAACAATGTCAAAGCTGATTAATGTTGTAAGTAGTAGTTAAATTATGTATCTATAAGCTGAAGAATGGAGAAGGCAATGGCAACCACTCTAGTATTCTTGCCTGGAGAATTCCAGGGACGGGGAGCCTGGTGGGCTGCCATCTATGGGGTTGCACAGAGTCGGACATGACTGAAGTGACTTAGCAGCAGCAGCAGCAAGCTGAAGAAATTCAATTTATCAACTACTTTCTTTGGGGGCTAGAAATAGAATCTAACTCTGACTAATTCACTGAAAATGAAATATATGGGGAAGGTTTGAAGTGGCTCACAGGAGAAGCTGAAGGACTAGAACTTAGCATCCATAGGAAAAAGAACTACACAGGGCTGAGAGTCCCTTGGACTACAAGGAGATCCAACCAGTCCATCCTAAAGGGGATCAGTCCCGAGTGTTCATTGGAAGGACTGATGCTGAAGCTGAAAACTCCAATACTTTGGCCAGCTGATGTGAAGAACTGACTCATTGGAAAAGACTCTGATGCTGGGAAAGATTGAAGGTGAGAGGAGAAGGGGACGACAGAGGATGAGATGGTTGGATAGCATCACCGACTCAATGGACATGAGTTTGGGATGGAGAGGGAGGCCTGGCGTGCTACAGTCCATGGGGTCACAAAGAGTTGGACACGACTGAGTGACTGAACTGAACTGAACTGAGAATTCAAGAGGAGGAAATAAAGACCAGTTTATTCAGGGCACAACTTTGGAAATACAGACATTCTAGTTATTTTCAATTTTTTAAAATTGTTGTTATTGTTGTTTAGTTTCATTTCTTTAAAAATCATTGTTCAATGTTAAAGTTCCTGGAAGCATGGCTCACTGGCCAATTTTAAGTCATGTGTCTAACCCAGGGCCAAAGGGATCTGGAGTATCTTCACAGATGGTATCATCGATACTATATCCAATGAGGAAGAGATAATTTCCCAAAGCCAATCCATGATCCTTTGTTGAAGATGTGAACAGATGTTCAGGTGGCAGAACAAATTTCTACTGGTATAACTATTTACAGAGATATGAGTAAAATTCATACATTCACATTTACTATCAATAGAAAATATTGATTGACTTGGGTTACTATGTTATAGAGATGATTCTTGTCAATAAATTAATTTAGCTCCATAAATCAATGTCAAGATATATATTCTATTGCAATGTAAGATTTTTCATATATAAATTATCTCATTTGCACTAGAATGTAGATATTACTTTGCATATTTTATACAGAGAAAAGTAGATTCTAAGGTATTAAGAGACATAGTCATGGTTAAAGAGATAAAAAGGCAAAGAGACAGAAACTCAAGCCATTTTCAGTTTTGATTTTATTTTAAATGTTAAGTGCTCAGAAGTTCCGTGGGTTTATCAGTTATGTTTTGTATTATAAGAATAAGAAAGACTTAACTTCAATCAATATTTTTATAAAGTAACGATTTCTATATTTTTCTACAAAGAGTATTAAATAAGAAAAAATTTGCTTTCTTAAACAGTGATGATTCTGCATAATTTACTATCTACTTATGAATATTTATGTAAGTTAGTTATCAAATTTCCCAAACCTGCATTTTCTTTTCCGATAAAGAGACTCTTTTCTGTTTATTTGTATTTTGACACCCATTATACCTCTTGCTTTTTAAAAAGTAATTTAGCTTCTCTCTCCATGTTGGATCTCTGTCTTTTTAAATCAAATGTATTATGGAATCTAATGAAATTCTTTTATTTTTTTATACTTGACAATTTCCCAGGTATCTATATTTTCATTTAGGGGTGTGTGTGTGAAATGCACTCTGGTCTTTGTAATCCTGATACAAACTACAGAATTTTCATATACTCTTCCTGTTGCTTATGCTTTCTTTCACTTAGTCTTTCTTTTGCCCTCAAACCCCAACTCTGTTTTCATTTATTTAAGTCTTAACTTTGGGCAGGGGATTCTGAGAGTGCTTTCACACTCAGATTTAAACTGATCAGATTTAACCTAAGTAGTGACAGATTTAACAAGTACTGACAGTTTAAATGATACAAATAAATGTTGAAATCAGGAGCTATGCTTGGAAGCACTGATAACCCAAAACAATGTGGTTGAAAAGAGAATAGGCAGGAACTACCATGATTCTAGAAACTGGGGGATGCTTCTCTTCCTTGACCTCTTAATTGTACTATTTGTCTTGATAAGAATAATGTTGGTCTTTTTATGGGAATGGCAGTTTCCATAGTTTTTGTTTGTATATTATGTTGTTTGTGTTTAGTTTTCAAACACAGAAAAACTTACAGAAATGGATATAAAAGGGACCTATATATTATTTGAAGACAATTGATAAAAAAAAAAAAATGCCTTTTCATACTGTTCATGGGGTTCTCAAAGCAAGAATACTGAAGTGGTTTGCCATTCCCTTCTCCAGTGGGCCACATTTTGTCAGAACTCTCCACCAAGACCCGTCTGTCTTGAGTGGCCCTACACAGCATGGCTTAGTTTCATTGACTGCAGCCATGAAGTTAAAAGATGCTTACTCCTTGGAAGGAAGTTATGACCAACTTAGACAGCTTATTAAAAAACAGAGACATTACTTTGCCAACAAAGGTCCATCTACTCAAGGCTATGGTTTTCCCAGTAGTCATGTATGGATGTGAGAGTTGGACTGTAAAGAAAGCTTAGCGCTGAAGAATTGATGCTTTTGAACTGTGGTGTTGGAGAAGACTCTTGAGAGTTCCTTGTACCGCAAGGAGATGCAACCAGTTAATCCAAAAGGAAATCAGTCCTGAGTGTTCATTGGAAGGACTGATGTTGAAGCTGAAACTCCAATACTTTGGCCACCTGATGCGAAGAGCTGACTCATTGGAAAAGACCCTGATGCTGGGAAAGATTGAAGGCAGGAGGAGAAGGGGATGACAGAGGATGAGATAGTTAGATGGCATCACCAACTCAATAGAGACGAGTTTGAGCAGGTTCCGGGAGTTGGTGATGGACAGGGAGCCCTGGCATGCTGTGGTCCACAGGGTTGCGAAGAGTTGGACATGACTGAGCGACTGAACTGAACTGATGCTAAAAATTTACATATGGCCTTGAATTTTTGTTAAAAGCTGAATACTACAATGTTATATACACTAAATAATTATCCCACTTTATTATATATGTGCATATATTTGTGTGTTTATATATTTAATATACTTGTGTATTTACATATACATAATACATATGGGTATATACATACATACATGCATAAATATTTATGTCTTAAACTTATGCATGATCTTTCTATGGAAAATAGTATATATATTTAAGCCTTTTAGAGGCACTAATTAATGTAATAAAGAGACATTCCTTTGTTTAATGGAAGTATAGCTTCTAGAACAGATTATCCAAATGATCATTGAGAAGCTATCAGTAGGCGGGACAAAGTCCAAAGTTCCAAAGTCTTTCTCTACAGCTTACTTTCTTTAAGACAGTAGCTGAACATGTTGTTACCTAAAGAAATCAGGTTACAAGTTCTTTTTCTACAGTGCAAGTTTCATGGAGGTAATATTATATCTACACATTTTTATAGCCCTTTATGTCTGGCACAGTGGACTTGAACATTTTAATCAATGAAATAATTAGTGAGTATATGACTGCTTAGTGAAAATGGCCTATTTTGATTTCATCCTCACAGAATTAAGCTTTTGCTACCTGAGGACTTTTGTTCTTCTTGGCTTAAATTTAATAAGTAGAGACACATTTTTCTTCATAAAATATTGTAACTAAATCCTTCCTTCTCAGTCTTTATGTAATATTACAGCACATTCAATATCTAAATACAAAGATATTCCTTGCTGCTGCTGCTGCTGCTAAGTCACTTCAGTCGTGTCCAACTCTCTGTGACCCCATAGACGGCAGCCCATCAGGCTCCCCTGTCCATGGCATTCTCCAGGCAAGAGAACTGGAGTAGGGTGCCATCGCCTTCTCCAAAGATGTTCCTTACTGTATATCCAACTCTGCTTATAACAGAGTTTGTGTTCAATCTTTTTTTTTTTTTACCTGTTCAACTGAGTCTTCCACAGTTACAACTGTCATTCATTCTACAAATCTGAATAAATGTGGTAAATTTACTACAAAAACCAAACCAAAATCACTGAAATCATAAGTGAGGATAAACTTTCTCCACCTAAAATTTAAAATGAGAGGAAACATTTTTTTTTGGTCTTCTTGCCTTCATAACAGTGAGGATGTTTTCATTTCATTTTTAATTTTGCACAAGAATTGCACCATTACCCACACTATAGCTTTATTACTCTTTTCCTATTTTTGTTATTAACATTTATAGGTCATTCTTCAACTATTAAGCAGTTAGCACTTCCATTTCAGAGTTTTGCAGCAATCTGGGCCTAGTGATGTTAGTATCTTGTTATCTTAATTTATTTTCCACGTTCTTGATATTAAGAATTAAAGCAAACAGTAGAGAAAGTGAATGGGATGACAATGTGAGAGGGAGCAAGAAGCAGGTAGAAGTTAAAGACTGAACTGTCACATAATACGCAGTCATTGGCCTGACTTTTAAAAAGAGATTTTAGCACTGAAGTTGGAGAAGGCAATGGCACCTCACTCCAGTACTCTTGCCTTGAAAATCCCATGGACGGAGGAGCCTGGTAGGCTGCAGTCCATGGGGTCTCGAAGAGTCGGACACGACTGAGCGACTTCACTTTCACTTTTCACTTTCATGCATTGGAGAGGGAAATGGCAACCCACTCCAGTGTTCTTGCCTGGAGAATCCCAGGGATGGGGGAGCCTGGTGGGCTGCCGTCTATGGGGTCACACAGAGTCGGACACGACTGAAGTGACTTACTTACTTAGCACTGAGGTATCTTACAACTGTGCACAGTCGTGTCCGACTCTTTGCAATTCCATGGACTGTAGCCCACCAGGCTCCTCTGTCCATTGGATTTTGCCAGCAAGGATACAAGAGTGGGTTGCCATTTCCTCCTTCACTGGATATTCTTGACTCAGGGATCCAACCTGTGTCTCCTTTTGCTCTTGCTTTGGCAGGAGGATTCTTGACCACCGAGCCGCCTGGGAATCACCACCTTATGCCTAATGCTCTTCAAATTTATTTTTTAAAATATGTTTACTGGTTGATTCCAGTAAATGAATCAGTCCTCCAGTTTTTATGGGATTTTTAATAGAACAACCTTGAAATTGATTAGGTGTCAAAAGTGCTAGACAGCAACCATTGAATGAACTTAAGTATAGGCATATCTCAGAGATACTGGGGGGTTCAGTTCCAAACTACCACAATAAAGCAAGTATCAGTAGAGAAGCTCACATGAATTTTTTGGTTTCCCAGCAAATATAAACGTTATGCTTACACTATGATCTATTAAGTATACAACAGCATTATGTCTAAAAAACAATATACACACCTTAATTTTAAAATACTTTATTGCTAAAAAATGCTAACATTCATCATAACCATAACCATTCACCTTCAGTGAATTATGTTTTTGCTGGTGTAAGATCTTGCCTGAATCTTAATGGCTGCTGACCAATCAGGGTGGTGGTTGCTAAAGGTTGGGGTGGCTGTGGCAATTTTTTAAAATAAGACAATGATGAAATTTGTTGCATTGATAGACTCTTCCTTTCACAGATTATTTTTCAATAGTATCAATTCAGTTTTGATACTATCTATCCACAGTAGAACATCTTTCAAAATTAGAGTTAATCCTCCCAAATCCTGTCACAACTTTATTGACTAAATTTAGGTAATATTCTAAATTTTTTGTCATTTCAATAATCTTCACAGCATCTTCACCAGTAGATTGCATCCTAAGAAACACTGTTTTTGCTCATCCATAAAAAGCAACTCTTCATGCATTAAAGTTATAACATGTGAAGTGAAAGTCACTCAGTCGTGTCCAACTCTTTGTGACCCCATAGACTATGCAGTCCATGGAATTCTCCAGGCCAGAATACTGGAGTGGGTAACTTTTCCTTCTCCAGGGGATCTTCCCAACCTCAGGGATCGAACTCAGGTCTCCCCACAAGCAGGCAGATTCTTTACCAGCTGAGCCACAAGGGAAGCCCAAGAATACTGGAGTGGGTAGCCGATCCCTTCTCCAGCGGATCTTCCCAAACCCAGAATTGAACCAGGGTCTCCTTCATTGCAGATGGATTCTTTATCAACTGAGCTATCAGGGAAGCCAGATTGCAGCAATTAAGACACATCTTTGAGCTCCACTTCTAGTACTCTTGCCATTTCCACCACATTTATAGTTACTTTCTCCACTAAAGTCTTGAACCCTTCAAATCATCTGCAAGAATTGAAATCAGCTTCTTCCAAATTCCTATGTATATTGATATTTTTACCTCTTTCCATGAATCACAAATATTGTCAATGGCATTTAGATGGTAAATCCTTTTCTGAAGGTTTTCAATTGACTTTCCCCAGATTCATTAGAATAATCACAATTATGTTAGCTAAGGCCTTACAAAATGTATTTCTTAAATAATAAGACTTAAATTTCTACATTACTCTTTGATTTATGGGCTGCAGAATGGATGATGTATAAGTGGTCATGAAAAAAAGATCAATCTGATTATTCATGTCCATCAGAGTTCTCAAATGATCAAAGAGTGGTAATACTTTGAAAGAAATCTTTTTATTTCTGAAAAAGAGGTCTCAACAGTGGTCTTAAAATATTCTCTAAACCATATTGTAAACAAATGTCTTGTTATCCAGGTTTTGTTTTTCCATTTGCAGAGCACAAGCCGAGTAGATTTAGCCTAATACTTAAGAGGCCTTAGAATTTCCAGAGCTGTAAATGAGTACTGGCTTCAACTTAAAGTCACCATCTGCATTAGCCTCTAACTATAGAGTCACCCTGCCCTTTGATGCTTTGAAACAAAACACTGACTTCTCCTCTCTAGCTATGAAAGTCTTACTTGGCATCTTCTTCCCAAAGAAAGTTGTTTTGCCTACATTGAAAATCTGTTGATTAGTGTAGATGATCTTAGTTAATCATCATGGCTAGATCTCCTGGATAATTTGCTGCAGTACTTGTTATATCTACTTCAGTACTTGTTATGTCACCTTGTACTTGATCTTGTGGAAATAGCTTCTGTCCTTAAACCTCATGAGTCAACATCTGCTCTTTAATCTTTTCTTCTGCAGCTTCCTCACCTCTCTCAGCCTTCACAGAATTAAAAAGCCTTAAGGTCTTGCTCTGGCTTAGGATTTGGCTTAAGGGAATGCTGTGACTGGCTTGATTTTCTATCCAGATCATTCAAAATTTCCCATACCAGAAATAAGGCTGTTTCACTTTCTTGTAATTCATGAGTGCACTGAAGCAGCATTTTTAATTCCCTTCAAGAACTTTTCCTTTGTATTCAAAACTTGGCTAACTATTTGCAAAAGAGGCCTAACTTTTAGCTCATCTTTACTTTCAACATGCCTTTCTTACTAAACTTAATCATTTCTAGCTTTTGATTTCAAGTGAGAGATAGGCCACACTTCCTTTCACTTGAATACTTATTGCAGGATTATTAATCAGCCAAATTTCAACACTGTTGTGTTTCAGGGAATAAGGAGGCCCATGGAGAAAGAAAAGACTGGTGAGTGGTCAGTTTTTCAGTGGATCAGTGGGAACACAGGATTTACTGATCAAATTTGCCATCTTATATGGTCATAGTTCACAATGCCTTGAAATAATTATAATAGAAACAAAGATCACTGACCACAGATGATCATAACAAATAATGAAAAAATGTGAATATTGCAATAATTTCCAAAATGAGACACACAGACTTAAAGTGAGCAAATGATGTTGGAAAAAATGGTGCTGACAGGCTTTCTCAATGCAGCATTGTCACAAATGTTGAAATTGTAAAAATGCAATATTTCTGAAGCACAATAAAGCAGAGCACAATAAAATGAAGTGTACCTGTATTCAAAATAAAATGAGAAACCGAATTTTTCCTCCCATTTCCATCAAAATAAGGCTAAACTTCCTAACTTCCTTAATGATTCATTCCTCTTTGTTACTTTTGAGTAATACTACAAGAAAACTCTGCAGTTAGATGTGAAACCAGGATATGGGGAAGGAATAATATTTATGAAGAGGAAGATAGTCAAGAAGGGAATTGAGACTGAAAACTGAACAAAACAAATTGAAATGGATTAAATATTTACCCTGAATAAATTACAGGAAAGAGCATGTTAAGTGTTTTGCTGCTATAAAGGAATGGGGGAACTCATAAATAAATTAAGATTAAATTGTATTAGAAAAATGAAATTATTTATTTCCTGTCTATGTTCCAGGTTTTCATCTAGATCCTCAAAGATAGGATTAAAAGAAATACACAAACATCACAAAGCAGTGACACTTTAAAGAAAAAGCCCTGGATATTGAGGCCAATTTCTATCCCTGCTCTGCCTATATCAGCCATGCTGTTTATAATCTGAAGAAGAACAAGACTGAGGTGCCCCCTAACTGGGTTGTTGTAAGAATCTAATGTGAAGTAATAAATTACAAAATGGTATAAACATCTAAGAGACTATTATTCTCGTTGCTCTTGAAGAACGTATAGCATAGCAGTAGTATCTTAGCATAGGAAAGAATCTTTTAAAAACTTTCAATCAAATTCCGTTTAAGAAAGGAGAAAAAAATTAGTGGTGAACCTCAGATGACATATATGAGGTTGGTGCAAAAGTAATTGCGGTTCTGTCTCACATATAAGGGTCATCGTTACCATCTTTCTAAATTCCATGTATATGCGTTAATATACTGTATTGGGAGAAGGCAAGAGTGGGATGATTTAAGAGAATAGCAGTGAAACATGTATATTACCATAGATGCAATAGATGACCAGTCCAAGTTCAATGCATGAAACAGGACACTTAAAGCTAGTGCACTGGGACAATCCAGAGGGATGGGTTGGGAGGGCAGTGGGAGAGGGATTCGGGATGGGGGAACACATGTACAACCATTGCTGATTCATGTCAATGTATGGCAAAAACCACCACAATATTGTAAAGTAATGAGCCTCCAATTAAAATAAATAAGTCAATTTAAAAAAAGAAAAATTTTGAGTCTAACGTAAAAAAAAAAGCAATTGTGGTTTTTCATTGTTGAACTTTGCTGTTTGATATTGGAATACATTCTTAAAGGTGGTTATGTTATACATAATTTTAATGCACATTTCTCACTTTATGCTGTTTTGTTAATGACTTATTACTGTTTATTTTATACTTGTTTTAGGCTACAGAAATGATGCTAGACAAAAAGCAAATTTGAGTTCAAAAATGGGTCGTAAAGTAGCAGAGACAACTTGCAACATCGACAATGCATTTGGCTCAGAAACTGCTAACGAACATACAATGCAGTGGTTCAACAAGTTTTGCAAAGGAGGAGAGAGCCTTGAAAATGAGAAGAACAATGGCCGGCCATCAAAAGTAACAAGGACAAATTGAGAGGATCATCGAAGTTGACCCTCTTACAACTACAGAAACTGCTGAAGAACTCAGTGTTGACCATTCTGTGGTTGTGCTGCATTTGAAGCAAGTTGGAAAAGTGAAAAAGCTCGAGGAGTGGGTGTCTCATGGGCTGACCAAAAATCAGAAAAATATGTTATTTTAAAGTGTTGCCTTCTCTTATTGTACTTCTCTTAATGCAACAACAAGGAACCATTTCTTGATTAGATTGTGACGTGTAACGAAAAGTGGATTTTTATATAATTGGAGATGATCAGCTCAGTGGTTGGACCAAGAAGAAGTGCCAAAGCACTTTTGAAAGCCAAACACGCACAAAAAAAGGGTCATGGTCACTCTTTGGTGGTCTGCTGCTGGTCTGATCCCCTGCCGCTTTCTGAATCTCGATGAAACCATTACTCCAAGAAGTATGCTCAGCAAATCAATGAGATGCACTGAACTCTAAAACACCTACAGCCACATTGGTCAACAGAATGGGCCCAACTCTTCTCCATGACAACACCTGACTGCACATTACACAACCAGCACTTCAAAAGTTGAATGAATTGGGCTATGAAATTTTGCCTCATCCGCCATGTTCACTTGACCTCTTGACAACTGACTACCACTTCTTCAAGCATTTTAACAACTTTTCACAAAGAAACTGCTTCCACAATCAACAGGAGACAGAAAATCCTTTCCAAGAGTCCATCAAATCCCAAAGCAGGTATTTTTGTGCTACAGCAATAAACAAACTTATTTCTCATTGGCAAAATTGTATTGATTGTAATGGTTCCTATTTTGATTAATAAAGATGTGTTTGAGCCTAGTTATTATCATTTAAGGTTCACAGTCTGAAATCACATTACTTTTATACCAATCTAATAGATCTATTACATAAATTAGATAATATTACAATATTTTTAATGTTCACCATGTGTAATTATAAACTCTGTCCATTTCAAAGGAATTTTTTTCTTCTAGGGGAAATAATTGAAAAAGATACCTCTTAGATAATTTAGAATCATTTACCATTCAAATTACTGCTACTACTAAGTCACTTCAGTCATGTCCGACTCTGTGCGACCCCATAGACGGAAGCCCACCAGGCTCTCCCGTCCCTGGGATTCTCCAAGCAAGAACACTGGAGTGGGTTGCCATTTCCTTCTCCAATGCATGAAAGTGAAAAGTGAAAGGGAAGTCACTCAGTCGTGTTCTACTCTTAGCGACCCCATGGACTGCAGCCCACCAGACTTCTCCATCCATGGGATTTTCCAGGCAAGAGTACTGGAGTCGGGTGCCATTGCTTCTCCCTCAATTATGCTACTATAATGCAATATACAAACTCTTTCTCCACAGTAAAGTCATAAATATGCAAAGGTGCAAATATATGTATTTTTTGCTATTCTATTTTAATCCAATCAACTGCACCTAATGATAATTGCTACCCTTAACTCTGACCTGTTAACAATTTGCATGCAACATTCTACTCTTTAAAAATGACTATTAGGTAAGATATTCTTATTAATATGATTTTATAATTCTTATGTCACACAGAGCAAATTGAAGCTTACTGATGTTTATTATCTTAGTCAGCTTGCAAAGCTGGTAAGTGAAAGATCCAGGCTTGGAACTCAGCTCCAAAGTCCATCCTTTTACCACTACAAAATTCTACTTCTCTCTAATTTTCCAGAAGTTTTAATCTATTCTGCTTTTACATATATAAAAAACACCTCACTTTCCTTCTGACAAACTGGGAGAGATATAAAAGTAACTACAGATATAAAAACATATTCAAGAAAAGTAAGAGAAATCTGATAAACCAGTGCCAATGTCACCTAGTTTTGAATGTTTCCACTTTAGCTAGAAAGTCAGAAAAAAAAAAAAAAAAAAGTCAGAATGACAGGATCTATTCATTATAGCAAGAGAAACCAGTGATATATTTCAAATAAGAGATATTAACACTGTGTTTGTCTCATTTATTGATATGAATCATAAAATGCTAGTATCCAAAACAGAAAATGCAAGGAACAAGTAATCCATATACTATTATCCCATTTTAGTTGTACAGATAGTATATTACCAAAACCTTGCTTCATTTAACTGTAATTTATATTTAAAATAAGGTAGTTAGGATTCTGTTTTAGTTAGTTATTGCACCATTTCCTTTATTTTGCCCCCTCAGAGACTGAAAGAATTATACAAAATAAAGTTATCTTCAGATTGTGCTAGAATGTATATAGAACTGCAGGTGGCAAGGCAATATATTATTCATCAAGTTCTTAAATAATTACTCATTTTCACTGATCTTTATACAATTCTCTATGTCTATTTGGAATTAAGAGGTATGGTTTAAAAATGTTTTATAGAGAGCCAAGATCAACAATTTCTAGTTATAAAATAGATGTACAGATACTGTTCTGTTGGAAAAGGCTTTTGTAATGCTTTCAATTTTATGAATAATTTAAAACTTTCTTTTTGTTTTTCTTTGCTGACATTTTTCCCCTTTGTATAAAGGCACAAAAATGACCTTGACTTGCTTTCCATAAATCCTCAGCACATTTCAAGGTTTGTCTTTGAAACATATGTCTCGTCTAGCTTCTCTACATAATATTTTTACAAATTGAACAATGTGCCACCTTGAAAACCCCAGACAAAGCACCTTGTATGATTTACTGGAACTCATTCTTAGAGCTTTACTACAACCAGCCAAAATCAAAGACCAGTGGGTTGGTTTCTAACCCAGATAATTAACAAATGTCATCTAATAATTCATGTACTCTTTCTGCAGCATCCATTACATTTTATCGTAATAAGATACTTTTAGTATTATATTCTTTTCCTAGGACTGTTTTTTTTTTTTTTTCCCTTGAATTTTGGCTCTTCCTGTAGAGCACAACAAAATGTAGCTGTCTCATAAAAATAAATTAAATCTAAACATGTTGCTTTGCTTTAGATACTGTTTTGATTCTGAATAATTTTCTCTAAGGTTACCAGTTTCCTCTCTGCTGCAATTAATATAATTTATCAGTATGCAAATTAAATTGAGCCATAACTTTCATAGTCCAAACTCCATGACTTTGCCCTATTTGACTATTTTAAATTGTTCCTCTAAACCCAAGCTACCTTGTGAAATTTAAACATTTGTTCAATTATTAAATTCATCCTCATTATGGCTAAAAGGATTATACAGATATTAAGTCTTCACTTCTTGGTAGAGAATAATGAGTTTAGAGGTGATTTTATCTGTAAATAGCAATTACACTATTTTGCATTTTTTTAAAACCTTAATTTCTCTTACACTCTGATTTCTTGGTGGCACTGTTTTACAGTGGTGTTTCAATAAGATAAATATATTTGGCTATGAGAGAAACTACAAAAGTTATCTCTTGAATTACTTCATAATGACACCAGAATGAAAGCCAATCCTGGAATGTGAGAAGACATCAAAAATCTATCTGTTCCTTGGTAGAGTTCAACATGATATTTAAGCAACAAGATGAATCAGTAAGAAAAAAAAATGTGAGGGTAATATGCTGTGGCTGCGCGGGTGCAAGAGGGCCTAGAGGAGCTATCCCACATTGAAGGTCAGGAAGGGCGGCGGTGAGGAGATACCCCTCGTCCAAGGTAAGGAGCAATGGCTGTGCTTTGCTGGAGCAGCCATGAAGAGATACCCCACGCCAAAGGTAAGAGAAACCCAAGTAAGATGGTAGGTGTTGCAAGAGGGCATCAGGGGGCAGACACACTGAAACCATACTCACAGAAAACTAGTCAATCTGATCACACCAGAACCACAGCCTTGTCTAACTCAATGAAACTAAGCCATGCCCGTGGGGCAACCCACGACAGGCAGGTCATGGTGGAGAAATCTGACAGAATGTGATCCACTGGAGTAGGGAATGGCAAACCACTTCAGTATTCTTGCCTTGAGAACCCCATGAACAGTATGTCCCCAGGTCAGTAGGTGCCCAATATGCTACTGGAGATCAGTGGAGAAATAACTCCAGAAAGAATGAAGGGATGGAGCCAAAGCAAAAACAATACCCAGCTGTGGATGTGACTGGTGATAGAAGTGAGGTCCGATGCTGTAAAGAGCAATATTGCATAGAAACCTGGAATGTCAGGTCCATGAATCAAGGCAAATTGGAAGTGGTCAAACGAGATGGCAAGAGTGAATGTCAACATTCTAGGAATCAGCGAACTGAAATGGACTGGAATGGGTGAATTTAACTCAGATGACCATTATATCTACTACTGCGGGCAGGAATCCCTCAGAAGAAATGGAGTGGCCATCATGGTCAACAAAAGAGTCCAAAATGCAGTACTTGGATGCAATCTCAAAAATGACAGAATGATCTCTGTTCGTTTCCAAGGCAAACCATTCAATATCACAGTAATCCAAGTCTATGCCCCAACCAGTTATGCTGAAGAAGCTGAAGTTGAACGGTTCTATGAAGACCTACAAGACATTTTAGAACTAACACCCAAAATAGATGTCCTTTTCATTATAGGGGACTGGAATGCAAAAGTAGGAAGTCAAGAAACACCTGGAGTAACAGGCAAATTTGGCCTTGGAATATGGAATGAAGCAGGGCAAAGACTAATAGAGTTTTGCCAAGAAAATGCCCTGGTCATAGCAAACATCCTCTTCCAACAACACAAGAGAAGACTCTATACATGGACATCACCAGATGGTCAACACCGAAATCAGATTAATTATATTCTTTGCAGTCAAAGATGGAGAAGCTCTATACAATCAGCAAAACAAGACCAGGAGCTGACTGTGGCTCAGACCATGAACTCCTTATTGCCAAATTCAGACTTAAATTGAAGAAAGTAGGGAAAACCACTAGACCATACAGGTATGACCTAAATCAAATCCCTTATGATTATACAGTGGAAGTGAGAAATAGATTTAAGGGCCTAGATCAGATAGATAGAGTGCCTGATGAACTATGGAATGAGGTTCGTGACATTGTACAGGAGACAGGAATCAAGATTATTCCCATAGAAAAGAAATGCAAAAAAGCAAAATGGCTGTCTGGGGAGGCCTTACAAATAGCTGTGAAAAGAAGAGAAGCGAAAAGCAAAGGAGAAAAGGAAAGATATAAACATCTGAATGCAGAGTTCCAAAGAATAGCAAGAAGAGATAAAAAAGCCTTCTTCAGTGATCAATGCAAAGAAATAGAGGAAAACAACAGAATGGGAAAGACTAGGGATCTCTTCAAGAAAATCAGAGATACCAAAGGAACATTCCATGCAAAAATGAGCTCGATAAAGGACAGAAATGGTATGGACCTAACAGAAGCAGAAGATATTAAGAAGAGATGGCAAGAATACACAGAAGAACTGTACAAAAAAGATCTTCATGACCCAGATAATCACCATGGTGTGATCACTGACCTAGAGCCAGACATCCTGGAACGTGAAGTCAAGTGGACCTTAGAAAGCATCACTACAAGCAAAGCTGGTGGAGGTGATGGAATTCCAGTTGAGCTATTCCAAATCCTGAAAGATGATGCTGTGAAAGTGCTGCACTCAATATGCCAGCAAATTTGGAAAACTCAGCCGTGGCCACAGGACTGGAAAAGGTCAGTTTTCATTCCAATCCCAAAGAAAGGCAATCCCAAAGAATGCTCAAACTACTGCACAATTGCACTCATCTCACACGCTAGTAAAGTAATGCTCAAAATTCTCCAAGCCAGGCTTCAGCAATATGTGAACCGT
>NW_011495014.1:2396180-2396490 GCF_000754665.1 Bison bison bison
TTTGCAGCAACATGGATGGACCTAGAGATTATCATATTAAGCAAAGCAAGTCAGAAAGAGAAATATCATATAGTATCACTTACATGTAGAATCTAAAATACTATACAAATGAACACATCTTTGAAACAAAAAACAGATTTTCAGATATACAAAGAACAGACTTGTGGTTGCCAAGGTGAGGGAGTATAGGCAAGGGAAAAACTGGGAGTTTTGGATTAACAGCTTCAAACTCCTACATATAAGATGGATAAACAACAAGGTCCTACTATATAGCATAGGGAACTATATTCACTATCGTATGATAGATCAT
>NW_011495014.1:2396635-2397798 GCF_000754665.1 Bison bison bison
GCAGAGTACATCATGCGAAATGCTAGGCTGGAAGAAACACAAACTGGAATCAAGATTGCCGGGAGAAATATCAATAACCTCAGATATGCAGATGACACCACCCTTATGGCAGAAAGTGAAGAGGAACTCAAAAGCCTCTTGATGAAAGTGAAAGCAGAGAGTGAAAAAGTTGGCTTAAAACTCAACATTCAGAAAACGAAGATCATGGCATCCAGTCCCATTACTTCATGGGAAATAAATGGGGAAACAGTGGAAACAGTGTCAGACTTTACAGAATTTTTCTGTAAGGAAAATTTATCTCTTCTCTCGCATTTACTTACAGTACTGGTTTAAATGGAGCAAAATGCTAATCCAGCAAAGTGAGGAGAAAGAGAGGGATGTTTTCAGAAAACCTTCCTTTGAGGAAGGAAAAGATTTAGAAAATGTGCATCATCTGTCCTTTGACACTTTCACCAGGTATAGAAAAGATCTGGAAATCAGATTCCAGTGTATCCTAATAAAAGCTCATAGGAGAGAATAAAAAATGAGGATAGAACATTAAGATCACAATCACAATTCTTAAACATTCATACATATACCAACTACAGCCTGTAAGCATTTTATAGAAGAATAAAATAACTTATATGTCAAAATACTTCCAAAAATATTGTATTTTCAGGTCAATTTCTCCCTGAAGAATGTGAGCATTCACTCATCCACCAGCTTTCAGTAACATCTGGTGTGCACCCTCATGCACACTGTTGAGTACTCCATCTTCCCTCCAGAAACCTTTGCCAAGACAGACTGCTTTACTATCCTTATCTGTTCCAACCGTCACATCTTTTGGAAGATTTATTGTATTCAGAGTCCTGTCCTCAACTCCAAAATGTCATCTGACAGTATCTCAAAATCAAGAGCTACACGCATGAGACAGAAGGCATCAAACATTTCATTTACTATTTTTGTATTTCCATGCTTCTAGATCAGCCATGGAAGCAAATAGGGCAAAGCTTTTTATTTCCTTGGTACCTATATTTTTAAGGGAAAAAAAGTTGCAGATAATTTGTAGTAGAAAACAAAGCATCATTTAGGCAGTGCAAGTCCCTCATTTTACAGACTGGGAGCTAAATTTCAGAAAGGGACTGTGACTAGGAAAGACTCACTATAGCTGAGATTAGGAAACA
>NW_011495014.1:2397898-2407273 GCF_000754665.1 Bison bison bison
CCATTTCTTACAACACAAAATTCTTAAGCAAAATAAATCGATTTAAAAACAAAATTTCCAGTATACCAAAGAGTTGGACACTACAATAAGGCTATGTTTTATCAACCACCATGAAAATTTGTCCAGTTAATGATGTAGGCCATATAGAGGAAGAAAACTTTTCCCTTCTTCCATCTAGGTTCTTTGACACTGGATCATACAAAAAGCAAAGGAATTGAAAAAAAAAAAAATCTACTTCTGCTTCACTGACTATGCTAAAGACTTTGACTGTGTGGATCACAACAAATTGGAATATTGTTAATGAGATGGGAATACCTGCCTCCTGAGAAACCTGTATGCAGGACAAGAAGCAACAGCTAGAACTGGACATGGAACAATGGACTAGTTCAAAATTAAGAAAGGAATACCTTAAGGCTGTATATTGTCACCCTACTTATTTAACTTATATGCAGAGTACATCATGTGAAATGCTAGGCTGGATGAAGCACAAACTGGAATCAAGATTGCCAGGAGAAATATCAGTAACCTCAGATATGCAGATCATATCACTTTAATGGCAGAAAGTGAAGAGGAACTAAAGAGCCTCTTGATGAAGGTGAAAGAGGAGAGTGAAAAAGCTGGCTTAAAACTCAACATTCAAAAAACTAAGATCATGGCATCCGGTCCTATCACTTCATGGCAAATAAGTGGGGAAAATGTGGACAGTGTCAGATTTCATTTTCTTGGGCTCCAAAATCAATGTGGATCGTAACTGCAGCCACAATATAAAAGATGCTTGCTCCTTGGAAGAATAGCTATAACAAAACTAGACAGTGTATTAAAAAGCAGAGACATCACTTTTGCCAACAAAGATCTGGATAGTCTAAGCTATGGGTTTTCCAGTAGTCATGTGTGGATGTGGGAGTTGGACCGTAAAGAAGGCTGAGCACTGAAGAATTGATGCTTTTGAACTGCGGTCTTGGAGAAGACTGTTGAGAGTACCTTGGACTATAAAGAGATCAAACCAGTCCATCCTAAAGGAAATCAACCCTAAATATTCACTGGAAGGACTGGTGCTGAAGCTGAAGCTCCAATACTTTGGTCACCTGATGTGAAGAATTGACTCATTAGAAAAGCCCCTGATGCTGGGAAACATTGAAGGCAAGAGGAGAAGAAGGGACAGCGGGTAAGATGGTTGGATAGCATCATTGACTCAATGGACATGAGTTCGAGTAAACTGAGGGAGGCAGTGAAGGACAGGGAAGCCTGGCATGTTGCAGTTCCTGGGGTCACAAAGAGTTGGACACGAATTAGTGACTGGACAACAACAATAATTAAACTGACATAAGACAGATTATAGAAGAGAAACAAGTTTTAATTGTGCATGTACATGGACCCAAGTCTCCAAAAAATGGCCAAAGTAAGCAGTTTTTATATCTCTTAGACAAAGAAACAATAAATATGCAAAAATCTGACTAGAGAAAAGATTTGGGGTTTGAGGTAGTAAATTAATAAAGAAGTAAAAAGGTTTATTTATCCAGTCTTTTTAGCCCCAAATTCCCCAGTAGTAATGCTTAGTTACGTCAGATTCACTACAACTCTATGAACTATACCCCACAAGGCTCCTCTGTCCATGGGATTTTCCAGGCAGGAACATTGGAGTGGGTTGCCATTCCCTACTCCAGGGGATCTTGCCAACCCAGGGATTGAACCCATGTCTCCTGCATAGACAGGCAGATTCTTAACCACTAGCACCTCCACATTTCCTGTCTCTGGTGATAAAGATGTCTCTGCACCACTAGGTACAAGGAAGGCACAGGAGAGATTTCACATGAGAGATTTATTTCACATGACAGATCTAATTCATGCCTTCAGGAGGACAAATGAGAGTCAGAGTGTCCTTCTTGCATCAGCTGACTTTTAAGTAACTTTAATTCAAAATAATCAATATGGAAAAGTGGTATGTTTGAGGACCCTCTGCTCTAAACCCCATCACCAACCTGAGCTGAAAAGAAGCAGGTAGGGTTCTGGAATTTCAAAGTGGAGGAAAACCATTCATGTGGAGATGGCAGTCTTTCTGACTTAAAGAACATTATTTCCCTAACAGCCCTCTTCCTTATTAGGAGTTCCTATCTAAATTCTTTCAGGCAGTTAAGGGAGGGGGAGGTAAAAAGCTCTCGAGTCTGTAGGGCTTTGATTGTCTTCAGTTCAGTTCAGGTCAGGCACTAAGCCATGTCCGACTCTTTGCGACCCCATGGACTGCAGCACACCAGGCTTCCCTGTCCATCATTAACTCCGGGAGCTTGATCAAACGCGTGTCCATCGAGTCGGTGATGCCATCCAGTCATCTCATCCTCTGTTGTCCCCTTCTCCTCCTGCCTTCAATCTTTCCCAACATCAGGGTCTTTTCTAATGAGGCAGTTCTTCGCATCAAGTAGCCAAAGTATTGGAGCTCCATCTTCAGCATCAGTCCTTCCAATGAATATTCAGGACTGATTTCCTTTAGAATTGATTGGTTTGATCTCCTTGCAGTCCAAGGGACCCTCAAGTCTTATCCAACACCACAGTTCAAAAGTATCAGTTCTTTGGTGCTCAGCTTTCTTTAGGTCCAACTCTCACATCCATACATGACTACTGCAAAAACCATAGCTTTGACTAGACAGACCTTTGTCAATAAAGTAATGTCTGCTTTTAAATACCCTCTCTAGGTTTGTCATAGCTTTTCTTCCAAAGAGCAAGTGACTTAATTTCATGGCTGCAGTCACCATCTGCGGTCACCATCTGATTTTGGAACCCAAGAAAATAAAGTCTGTCACTGTTTCCATTGTTTTCCCATTTATTTGCCATTAGTGATAGGGCCAGATGCCATGATCTTAGTTTTTTGAATGTTGAGTTTTAAGCCAGCTTTTTCACTTTCCTCTTTCACTTTCATCAAGAGGCTCTTTAGTTCTTCTTCGCTTTCTGCCATAAGGGTGGTGTCATCTGCATATCTGAGGTTATTGCTATTTCTCCCTGCAATCTTGATCCCAGCTTGTGCTTCATCCAGTCTGGCATTTTGCATGATGTACTTTGCATATATGTTAAATAATCAAGGTGACAATATACAGCCTTGACATAGTGCTTTCCCAATTTGGAACCAGTCCATTGTTCCATGTCTGGTTCTAACTGTTACTTCTTGACCTGCATACAGGTTTCTCAGGAGGCAGGTCAGGTTGTCTGGTGTCCCATCTTCTTAAGAATTTTCCATAGCTTGTTGTGATCCACACAGCCTTCGGCTTCAAATAATCCACATGCCAAAATGTCACATTCTGAGGCGAGCAGCTGGCCCTGAAACCCATTAGAGAAAATAACTAATAAGTTAAGTTGGTGTTTGCAAGTGTTTTAAATTGTCTTTTTGTTTAAAATAACTAGGGGTTAAATGATTTTCAGCCTGAAGGGCTCCCTGGTGGCTCAGCAGTAAAGAATCTGCCTGAAATTCAGGAGACATAGGAGATGCAGGTTTGATGCCTGGGTCGGGAAGATCCCCTGGAGGAGGGCATGGCAACCTACTCCAGTATTTTTGCCTGGAGAATCCAATGGACAGAGGAGCATGGTGGGCTTCAGTCCATGGGGCCGCAAAGAACTGGACATGACAGAAGCGACTGAGCACAGCACAGCAGCCTGAAAGGGCTTCACCCTCTATAAAGGAAGAAAGTCTGCTAGATTCAAGATATGTGCTTGAAGAAGAACAAATTTAATATAATAATGATTATTATACTCAGCCCTTTGTTTTCAGTCAGACTGAGCTGATTTGGCTTTGCTTTTATACTACATTTTTATTTTGTAATGAAATAAATTTTCATTTGAATACTTTCCTTAAACTTCCTCATTGAAGTAAATGTTCTTTTTCTTCTATCAAGTATTCATGTTCATTCAATGGCAAAAGGCTTCAGAAAACTCAACCTCTCAACCTCAAAGACCTTCAGGAAGAACTAAAGTTTATATATTAATTCTAAATGAGGTAAATCCATTTTAAGATCCTTATTAACTGAGTAAAACAGGAAATGCATTATTCTTGATGACAAACATCTAATGGTTTAAGTTCTCATCTTATGCTGTGCTTTGAGCATTCATCTATGGGATTACACAAAATAAAAAATTTATTTCTACTTACTCAAAAGTCACAAAATCATTATTCAACCAAATGAGAATTTTTTAATTTTTTTAAATTTTATTTTATTTTTAAACTTTACAATATTGTATTAGTTTTGCCAAATATCGAAATGAATCCGCCACAGGTATACCTGTGTTCCCCATCCTGAACCCTCCCCCCTCCTCCCTCCAAATGAGAATTTTAAACTTGTGGTTTAGATTTTACCTTTAAGAGCCCTGCTGCCTTCTTATTCCCAGTCATGTTTTTAAGTTATGAGATTTTGGTAAGCAAATTACTTAGCTCTATGAAGGTCTTCAGATCTTTGTAAGCACTGTATAGATTTCAATGCCAGGAATTCTGAGCAAGATTTGGTACATGCAGACAACAAAATGGCCTATCCAGGTACAACTGAATAAGCCAAGGGATCTGTCATATCATGCATCAATTCATAGTTTAAAGTGTGAAGACTGCATATCTCTAGAATAGAGAAGCAATCATATACAAAGAATGAAGGGATGAGTACAAAATACCAATCGTTACAAAAATTACCAGCAATGATTGTTGCCAGTTCCATTTAAATCCCATGCCCTTACTGAATTTTTCACACTTGACCAGAGTGGGGCTGGAGTTAAAGTAAAGGGATTGAAGAGGAGAGGGAATGAATTTCAGCCAGAAAATACAAGAGAGGCAATCTGGCATCAAGTGTTCTCTTGTCTTGGCTGATCTAATCAAAATTTAATGGGAGACTCAAAACAGGCAACCTGTGTTCCGCTGAGTACAGATGAGTGTTAACGTATACTTAGTCATCAAAGACCTGGTCTATCAGCCTCAATAGGCCTGCAGACTGCATCTATTATTCCTTTAGTCTTTATCTGAGAAAAATCCCATCTTACACTAAAGGGTGAAAGTGATAAGCACTCTGTGGGGAATTATTCATTTATCAGAGAATTTCCTAGTCTCTTTGCATTTTAGGTAAGTTCAAATGAGGGTATAATCATAAAGGTGTTCGCCACTCTGGTCTGTGACTCAGAGCTGCATCTTGATGAAATGAACTGAAACAAAAAGCCAAATAAATCATCTGACCACATTTTGAATACACTGTGTTATCCTAAGTGGAAACTGCTTAGGTTAAACTGCTCTCAGAATGTTATCTTCAAGGAATGCATAAATCTATTTTCCTCCTATGCTTAAAATTGATTAATGCTGAAATACAGTCATTTATCTTCAAGACTAAGTGTATGTGGAAAATGAAATCTTTTTAAGTTAAGTTCAAAACTTAATGGGGGGGTGTTTTCTACTCTAAGGGTGTATCCAATTTTCCTCACTATAGCTTTGTCATCATCAAAACTGTCTACACTTGAGTAGATATTATATAAAGAAAGTTAGACACTTGCATAATTTCTACCTTCAAGAGTTGGAAAAATATAAACATTAGAAATTGTGCATGTAAACAAATTACTGTGGCAATTGAAACAACACACTATGCGTATTTCAGTTACCATTTCAAAATGACTCGGAAGAATACACATTTTTAGCTTTCACAGACTTCTCTGTGGAAAATTCTTAGAGAGATGGGAATACCAGACTACCTTACCTGTCTCCTGAGAAACCTGTATGCAGGTCAAGAAGCAACAATTAGAACTGGACATGGAACAATGGACTGTTTCAAAATTGAGAAAGGAGTGCATCAGGGGCAAAATGCTGGACTGGATGAATCACAAGCTGGAATCAAGATTGCTGGGAGAAATATCAATAGCTTCAGATATGCAGATGATAGCACTCTAATGGCAGAAAGAAAAGAGGAACTAAAGAGTCTCTTGATGAACATGAACGAGGAGAGTGAAAGAGTTGGCTTAAAACACAACATTCAAAAAACGAAGATAATGGCAAAAACTCACTTCATAGCAAATAGAAGGGGAAAAAAATGGAAGCAGTGACAGATTTTATTTACTTGGGCTCCAAAATCACTGCAGATGGTGACTGCAGTCGCAAAATTAAAAGATGCTTGCTCCTCAGAAAAAAAAAGCCATGACAAACTGAGATAGCATATTAAAAAGCAGAGATATCACTTTGTCGACTAAGGTCTCTATAGTCAAAGCTATGGTTTTTCCAGTAGTCATGTGTGGATACTAGAGTTGGACCATAAAAAAGGCTAAGCACCAAAGAATTGATGCTTTTGAACTGTGGTGCTGGAGAAGACTCTTGAGATTTCCTTGGACAGCAAGGAGATCAACCAGTCAATCCTAAAGGAAATCAACCCTGAATATTCATTGGATGGACTGAAGCTGAAACTCCAATACTTTGGCCACCTGATGCAAAGAACCAACTTATTGGAAAAGACCCTGATGCTGGGAAAGACTGTGGGCAAGAGAAGAAGTGGGAAGCAGAGGATGAGATGCTTGGATAGCACCACTGACTCAATGGACATGAGTTTGTGCCAACTCTGGAAGATAGTGAAGGACAGGGAAGCCTGGCTGCTGCATTCCATGGGGTGGCAAAGAGCTGGATATGACTTAGCAACTGAACAATAAAAACAACAGACTTTTCTTAAACTGTACATATTTTTTCCCATTCTAGTTATAAGCACATTTTTCTACTGAAACAACCACACTAGAAGGTAGAGAATAATTCTAGATTTTCCTTCTCCCTAACCTCTTACTTTCAATCATTAACTGTGCCCTATTGATTCTACTACCTAGAAATCTTTCAACCAATCTTCTCAACTTCTATCTCCACTGGCTTAGCCTATACCCTTAGCATTTATCTCCTGGAGTTCTTCAATATCTTTCCACTTCATCTAGCTACTTAATAATCACATTCAATCCATCTATAATATACCCAGAGCAAGATTTCTAAAATAAGGAACTCATCATTTGACTTCTCAGTTTATGATCCTCCAGTGGTACGCTATTACCTACAGTCAAGCCCAAACTCCTGAGCATGGAAAATAATCCTTGCTCCTTCCCTTTCCTGCTATCACCTGTCCACATGTACCAAGAACTCCAGATGTACTAAACTTTCAGTTTCTTAAATGTCCCACACATTTTCCCTCCCTGTCGTATTTAACTACACCTTCTCTTTTGCCTAAATTACCTTTTCTCTCATTTCCTTCTTCTCCAGGAATGCATCCCCACCACACATACCTTCCTATTCCTGAAGAACCTTTACTCTTTCTTTGTTTAGTATTGAATTCAAATGTTTCCTCTTGCAGAAGTATTCCACGTAACCCCAGGAGACATTTTCTATGGTCTCTTAATGAATTGTTCCTACTTCTGCTATATCACATACTACATGGTGGTAATTAAATGTTCTCATGTTTGTCTCCTGCTTTGCTCTATCTTTGTATCCACAGAACATAATTGGTACCTAATTAATGTTTGATCGATGAATAGTTGAGTGAATGAATGGATGGATGAATCTTGGATGGCTATTTAACAGGAAATACTTAACTGCTTAAATATTCCAATTAATGGGATTTTTAATAAGCTATAGAATATAACACTTAAGATGAAACTTATTTGTAGATCTATTAGCATAGAATTATTAAGTACTAATAAACAGGAGTAAATAATCATGAAATCTCCATCAAACTTGCATAGCATCTGGTTCTAAATGCTTACTATACTTAAAGGTCTATTTAATTTCAATTTAGACTGTAAACTTCATTGAATACAAAATATTGATTTCCTATAAACAAGTGCTTCTCAAAGAATAATGTGTTCTTATTACTTAGTAATAAAATATAATCTCACCTTAGACTTCCTTGGTGGCTCAGTGGTAAAGAATCTACCTGCCAATGCAGGAGATTCAGGTTCAATCCCTAGGTCAGGAAGACCCCTTGGAGAAGCAAATGGCAACCCACTCCAGTATTTTTGCCTGGGAAATCCCATGGACAGAAGAGCCTGATGGGCTACAGACCATGGGTTCGCAAAAGAGTTGGATACAATTTAGTAACTAAACAACAATATGCTGCTGCTAAGTCGCTTTAGTCGTGTCCAACTCTGTGCGACCCCATAGACGGAAGCCCATCAGGCTCCCCCGTCCCTGGGATTCTCCAGGCAAGAACACTGGAGTGGGTTGCCATTTCCTCCTCCAATGCATGAAAGTGAAAAGTGAAAGTGAAGTCGCTCAATCATGTCCGACTCTTAGCGACCCCATGGACTACAGCCTACTGGCTCCTCCATCCATGGGATTTTCCAGGCAAGAGTACTGGAGTGGGTGCCATTGCCTTCTCCGAAAAACACTGTAAACAATGCTAAAATTGGTAATAGTTTGTTTCCAGCAGTGGTGTTCTGCAGTAATCTTCCTTTGAAAGTCTAAACATACTGACAATTTAATGCAAAGACTGAAAACAAATAAAATCCTGATGTTTGTTTATCAAATTTAATCAGTGAAGTAATCAATTGAATTTTAAAATAAGGGCAATTTCATTATAATTGCATATTTGGCAAACCATGTAAGTGCAGAAACCTTTTTCAAGATTTTTAAAAGGGGGCAACACTGCTCAGCATTTGGTACATGAATATATAATAAACCTACTGAAAATCTTCCTATACATTATGGAAACCTGGAGGTAATTTGTATAGCTTGAAATGTCTTCATTTTAGAATGTTATGCACAAAACGGGTTCTGTCATCAAGATCAGAAAAGTTCAGAAAAGATCAGAAAAAGTTCAAAAAAAGTTTATCAAGATCAGAAAACAACAATATAATCCTATCATATATTTACTTAATCCTGTCCATCAAATCTTGTTCTCATCCTCTTCTAGTAGAAATTCCTATCTTTATTGGTGGAACTAAGGCTCTCTTTGTATATCTTTCTAACTTCTAATCAAGGATGGAAGGCAGCAAAGGCATGCTCAATCAGAGAAGGAATGGACATTTGGGAGGAAGTGTCTAAAGGCTGGTATAGGCTCCATAGAGAAAAGAGAAATGATGGAAACATTTGATAAAAACAAGAAGTAAAGGGCACTACCTTAATACAACTCATGGGCACCACAAATTATTATAAATGATGCAGGTGAGGGAAAGGCTGCTCTCATAATACTTTCTTTCCTATCTCCACATTCTAAATATTCTGAAAGTTCTTTTTTTTTTTTTTTTTACTTCCAAGTTTCAAGGACCAAAAAAAATTCCTAAATTTTCAGAATTTACAAACCCCAACCAGTCCATTCTAAAGGAGATCAGTCCTGGGTGTTCTTTGGAAGGAATGATGCTAAAGCTGAAACTCCAGTACTTGGGCCACTTCATGCGAAGAGCTGACTC
>NW_011495014.1:2407373-2407883 GCF_000754665.1 Bison bison bison
TGCAAAGACTGAAAACAAATAAAATCCTGATGTTTGTTTATCAAATTTAATCAGTGAAGTAATCAATTGAATTTTAAAATAAGGGCAATTTCATTATAATTGCATATTTGGCAAACCATGTAAGTGCAGAAACCTTTTTCAAGATTTTTAAAAGGGGGCAACACTGCTCAGCATTTGGTACATGAATATATAATAAACCTACTGAAAATCTTCCTATACATTATGGAAACCTGGAGGTAATTTGTATAGCTTGAAATGTCTTCATTTTAGAATGTTATGCACAAAAAGGGTTCTATCATCAAGATCAGAAAAGTGGCATTTTCTGTATTCAGACAATTTATAACACAACTGGCTTTTGATGTTACAGTAAGTAAATTATACTTCAAGCTCTAGAGCATGTGGTGTATAAAACCTGATTTAAATTTTATATGACAAAAATCCCAATAAATGTTTCTCTTAATAAATGGCTTATCAATATTCTCCGATTCACTTTAATCATCCAAGAAAAAG
>NW_011495014.1:2407983-2410085 GCF_000754665.1 Bison bison bison
TCTTTGGAAGGAATGATGCTAAAGCTGAAACTCCAGTACTTGGGCCACTTCATGCGAAGAGCTGACTCATTGGAAAAGACTCTGATGCTGGGAGAGATTGGGGGCAGGAGGAGAAGGGGATGACGGAGGATGAGATGGCTGGATGGCATCACCGACTCAATGGACATGAGTTTGAGTGAACTCCGGGAGTTGGAGATGGACAGGGAGGCCTGGCGTGCTGCAATTCATAGGGTCACAAAGAGTCGGACACGACTGAGTGACTGAAATGAACTGAACTGAACTGAATTATTTTTTTACTGAGACAGAATGGTCCTAGATAGAGTTGTCCTGCCTGTTAAGTTTTCCAAGTAAGGACATTAAAAAAAAGAAATAAAACTCACTGATTATCATTATCAATTCATAAAATATTTTAATCCACAAAAGGATTTAACACAAAATGTCTCAGTAAAAATGACTGCACTGAATTTAACTTTGTAAAAATTCAATTAAAATTCTATGAATGAGTAAGGATCTGACCGTGGGCTGACCCTAGACTGAACACTGGTATCTGGTGTCACTCCTCTAATGATGGAAGCAGCATGGATTCCTGACGTTAAAGAAGGACCAGCCACAGATAAACCAACTATCTGTGAGGACAGAGGGCAATAAAAGAAGATTCAAAAACACAAGTCATGCACCTGGGTTTGGCAATCGTGATGTTTTCTTAAGTGTCAAGCAGATCTTTTATGATTACTAGAATTCAGAGAAAAATATATAATAAAAATTAATACCATAAGATTAATATTTACGAATAGCCATCAGGTTTTAAAAATGCCATCATCAGCACTTCTATTTAGCTTTATCAGTTATCTTTCCCTATTCACTATTGCTCCCTGACCTTCGGGGATATGTATTTCAAATCCTACCCATTTACCTTGTGTGAGTCTCTACCTCTCCAGGGAGCACTTCACTTCACTTCTCTTTCCTCTTAAAGTTGAAATCAAAATGATCTCTCTTCTTTTAGTTAGACATCCAAACAAACCACCAGCATTATGATAATCTAACTCAACTAATGCAGTAATTTAGAAATAACAACTTCTCTGAACTCTGAAATTAAATCTGATTTGCAATCCAGATTGTTTATAATGATGAAGATAAGAGTATCCTTAATGTTATGCATATGACACCTTAGAATAATGTTTATATGGTTAAAATATATACTTTCAGGAAAATGGCAAATACTTGTGTCATGCTAAATAAAAACATTACCTATTAAATCAGCAGTTTCACTGTTTACCAACCATTTTGTCATAGAACATTATACTGACTAAGCACTAACATGCTTGAGACTTGTTTACTTTTTTTTTTTTTTTGCTGTAAGATAAGTATTTATTTCAGTTCAGTTCAGTCGCTAGATGGAGTCTGACTCTTTGTGACCCCATGAATCACAGCATGCCAGGCCTCCCTGTCCATCACCAACTCCTGGACTTTACGCTAACATGTCCATCAAGTCGGTGATGCCATCCAGCCATCTCATCCTCTGTCGTCCCCTTCTCCTCCTGCCCCCCAGTCCCTCCCAGCATCAGGGTCTTTTCCAGTGAGTCAACTCTTCACGTGAGGTGGCCAAAGTATTGGAGTTTCAGCTTTTCATCAGTATTTCAAATGAACACCCAGGACTGATCTCCTTTAGAATGGACTGGTTGAATCTCCTTGCAGTCCAAGGGACTCTCAAGAGTCTTCTCCAACACCACAGTTCAAAAGCATCAATTCTTCAGTGCTCAGCTTTCTTCACAGTCCATACATGACTGGATGTATGGTCACATCCATACATGACCACTGGAAAAACCATAGTCTTGACTAGACGGACCTTTGTTGACAAAGTAATGTCTCTGCGTTTTAATATGCTATCTAGGTTGGTCATAACTTTCCTTCCAAAGAGTAGGCGTCTTTTAATTTCATGGCTGCAATCACCATCTGCAGTGATTTTGGAGTCCCAAAAATAAAGTCTGACACTGTTTCCACTGTTTCCCCATCTATTTCCCATGAAGTGATGGGACCAGATGCCATGATCTTAATTTTCTGAATGTTGAGCTTTTAAGCCAACTTTTTCACTCTCCTCTTTC
>NW_011495014.1:2410185-2410506 GCF_000754665.1 Bison bison bison
ACGGAAAAACCATAGCTTTGACTAGTACGGACCTTTGTTTGGCAAAGTAGTATCTCTGCTTTTCAATATTGCTATCTAGGTTGGTCATAACTTTCCTTCCAAGGAGTAAGCGTCTTTTAATTTCATGGCTGCAGTCACCATCTGCAGTGATTTTGGAATCCAAAAATAAAGTCTGACACTGTTTCCACTGTTTCCCCATCTATTTCCCATGAAGTGATGGGACCAGATGCCATGATCTCAGTTTTCTGAATGTTGAGCTTTAAGCCAACTTTTTCACTCTCCACTTTCAACTTTACATCAAGAGGCTTTTGAGTTCCTCTT
>NW_011495014.1:2410606-2411985 GCF_000754665.1 Bison bison bison
TTTTTTTGTACAGTTCTTCTGTGTATTCTTGCCACCTCTTAATATCTTCTGCTTCTGTTAGGCCCATACCATTTCTGTCCTTTATCGAGCCCATCTTTGGATGAAATGTTCCCTTGAACAATCAAATCAAATCCCTTATGATTATACAGTGGAAGTGGGAAATAGATTTAAGGGACTAGATCTGATAGACAGAGTGCCTGATGAACTGTGGACGGAGGTTTTGACATCGTATAGGAGACAGGGATCAAGACCATCCCCATGGAAAAGAAATGCGAAAAAGCAAAATGGCTGTCTGAAGAGTCCTTACAAATAGCTGTGAAAAGAAGAGAAGGGAAAAGCAAAGGAGAAAAGAAAATATATAAGCATCTGAATGCAGAGTTCCAAAGAATAGCAAGGAGAGATAAGAAAGCCTTCCTCAGGGATCAATGCAAAGAAATAGAGTAAAACAACAGAATGGGAAAGACTAGAGATCTCTTCAAGATAAGCATTACTGGAAAGTAAAAAAAAAAAAAAAAAAAAAATTGGAGGGCTGCTTAACCAAGATCACATGCCTGAGGCATTCACTCAATAGATACTTAGAGTCTTACCAAAGTTTTTCACCTATTAACCTTATCTTTACTCTGCTCCTGAATTTGCCCACCTCCATCATCTCACATGCACACACCTGAATTAATCTATCTAGATCTAAAAGAAAAGAACAGACAAATCTTTGAAATCAGAAAAAACAGCTTCAAACCTTGGAACAATCATCTAGCTTGGGTAAGCCTCAGTTTTCTCAAATTAACTGGGAATTTCATCTATTTTTCTCTAAAAGGTTGCTTTTCCACTTAAAGGCAATCATATGTATGTTAACATTATGGAAAGTTTCTTTCTATCTTTCATTCAGCTTCAGGAATTTCAAATCCTTATCTGATTTTCTGGAAATGCATCTGATTCACTAGAAGCAATAGCTTGAGAACTAAACCTCATTCAAAACATCATTCGTTATTTGAATATTGTGCAGCATAACAATCCAAGAGTAAGGAAAATAGATTATTAAATAAATGGATTCATTCTAAGTGGTTCTGAGCAGTATTTCTGAGTAATAGAAGCAACAGAGTATGAGCAACCCCAAGGAGAATGTGTTGCTTAGACAAGTAACAGCAGATAGGGTGACATGAGCTTTCTGCGTGTACAACAGTCTGAAGTCAAGATACCTTAGTCTCAAAGTCTCACAAACCTGATTTTACCTATTCATAACCTAAATCCAACTTAGGATTCAGTTCAGTTCAGTCACTCAGTCGTGTCCGACTCTTTGCGACCCCATGAATCGCAGCATGCCAGGCCTCCCTGTCCATCACCAACTCCTGGAGTTCACTCAGACTCACGTCCATCGAGTC
>NW_011495014.1:2412085-2417381 GCF_000754665.1 Bison bison bison
GCCCCCAATCCCTCCCAGCATCAGAGTCTTTTTCAACGAGTCAACTCTTCACATGAGGTGGCCAAAGTACTGGAGTTTCAGCTTTAGCATCATTCCCTCCAAAGAAATCCCAGGGCTGATCTCCTTCACAATGGACTGGTTGGATCTCCTTGCAGTCCAAGGGACTCTCAAGAGTATTCTCCAACACCGCAGTTCAAAAGCATCAATTCTTCGGCACTCAGCTTTCTTCACAGTCCACCTCTCACATCCATACATGACCACTGGAAAAACCATAGCCTTGACTAGACGGACCTTTGTTGGCAAAGTAATGTCTCTGCTTTTCAATATGCTATCTAGGTTGGTCATAACTTTCCTTCCAAAGATTTAAGCGTCTTTTAATTTCATGGCTGCAGTCACCATTTGCAGTGATTTTGGAGCCCCCCAAAATAAAGTATGACACTCTTTCCACTGTTTCTCCATCTATTTCCAAATAACCTTACATTAACTGAACTTAAGTGGTTTCAGTTTAAAACCAGAATGCCAAATTTCTCTATGTTGGAGGAGAATTATTCTTGTTGAGGTGAAAGACACAAGGGTCCTCTCTTCAACATGTACTGACTGCCCCTATAGGCAACTCTGAAGAATGTCAAATTTGAACCTGGATATCACCTTGTTTATTTAATGTGAAGGCTTTAATTTGTAACTGCCAAAGGCACTGGACAAGTGAAATTCTGTAGTCAATATATTATTTCTTGGTAAGTAAGCTTCACAAAAACCTAAATAGTGATTAGAAGACTCCCTGGTGAGTATGGGGTCAGAGTAAGTGAAGTGTGCGACCCAATGCCAGTAAATCGGTGAATGATGTAAAGAAGTTTATACTTTGTTAGTCCATTCTACAGTCATAACCACCACCTGGACCAGACAGATGTTGTAATCTCGAACAATGTGCTCCTGCCTATGGGTGACTGCAGCTAATGTCTGCCTCTTCCCATGAGTCCATGACTGATCTACCTCCCCACTGTCTATTACAGCCTCTCAGTAATGTATATTAACACCTTTAAGCAGAGTACAGGTAAGCCTTAACAGGCTTGGTGCCTGGTTGTCTCTAAACTGTGACAATATTGCTCTGCTTTTAACCATGGATTTTAAAGCTTAACTCTTAAAGGAACATTCTGCTTTGTTAAGTTCCCATTATTGGGGAAAGCCTGAAATCCTCATCTTCTGAAAAAAACAGACCCAGCAGGTGGGTATAATGAGTATGAGGAATCAGGAAAATATCTCAATCTTTAAATGGGGAGCATCTGCAGAAAGAAGAAGTAGGAAGAAGAGGAGACAAGGAGGAGAGCAACAAGAACATTCTAATCATGGAAACTTTCAGATTTGGGGCTTACAATTCTCTATAGTACGTATCTATAGAAAACATACCACCATTTCCAACTCATAATAACAAACTCCTAATTAAATTGAATCTTAGTTATTCTGCTGTAAGGTTACACATGCAGGGATATGAAATATTCAAATCTCTTTGACCTTGGTCAAATGTGTCATCCTTCATGGTCAGCTTACAGACCAAAATCACATCTCAGCAATTCGAAAGGGCAAATCTAAGAAGCAGCAGAAACAGAACGGCTCCTTCTTTCTGCCCCTTTCTATGGGAAAAAAAAAAAAAGAAGAATGAATGTGTATAGGAGCTCTCACACCACAGGATATCCCCCAATTACAGAGTTCAATAAAAGGATTTGCCTGTAGGACCTCCTGAACATAGTAAGTCATCGTGTTGGCTTGTTTGAATTCTCTTTTCATTTGTAACTCTTATGGCCCTTTTGATCACCACTGTATACTTCTGCATTGGTTCAATACTTGCAAGATGCCAGAGGAATAGAAATCTCAAAGTCCTGCAGTGAATTTATTTAAAAGATATGAGTTTTCAGATTGCCTAGAAAAATATACACACTTCTACAATAATAATAGGAAAAATACCATCAAAAATATACTTCTGTGATGCAATACGATACCTTCTGTGGACATATAATAAGGCTATCACCATTTCTTAACCTGACCAACTTTCTGACCCACCAAAACAATGACATCATGTAGAGTATTCAGTAGCTTTATCTCAGTGTCTCCATTTTTCCTCTGACCTTTCCCATCACTACTCTGAAACTGAAGAAGGTTTGTACTCTTCAGTGAAAGGAGATACACATTTATTTTCTGAGCACTACTGCTCACCACTTTCGTTAGTTAACACATCATCCTGCCTGTATAAGAAGCAGCTCTTGCGAATGAAATTTTACCAACATATCTTACAAATTTTATTATCTTCTTTGTGAAGTTGCTTGAAAACCTAACCATGCAATGTCTTTCCACAGTTATTGTCAAGCCTTTTTTGAGCTGACTTGTGAGCTGATAAGAATAAGAAGGATAGAAAGAAATTGCTTGCTTCCACTATCTTTATCCTGTTCATGTAGAGGAGGATCTGAAATACAAAAATTAAAAAAAAAAAAAAAAACATAGCTAGAGAAATCAAGAAGGGGACCCATAGGACTTAGACGAAGGAATATAGACTTGTATGTCATCAAACCAAGAGAACAGGATATCCAGGACGACAGTTGCCCTGTCTTAACCCATCCCATGGATAAAGGTCACACACGTGCTCTGCTCCTGGCCACTGCATGAGATTAAAATTAAGCTCAGTGCTCTCAGTTATAATTCCAGCCCTTCCTCTCTCACTCTGAAAAGCAAACACAAGTCAGTGAACATGACATTATTATAGGGACAACCTTGAATCCACTATAATTTATAAGACAGCTAATCTTTCAAACACCTGACACCTTAAAACTGATCTCCATATGTGCTGCTGCACCACACTTAAACCTTGAGTTAAACTATAACATGCATTATTATTCACAAAGGATGTGACAGAGACTACATGATATAAAAGGCCTGACTTGTAACTTAAGAAACCTTCAGGATCTGCAGTGAATTCAGTTTTTGCTTTGCTTAGCTGTGTAGTAGGGTGGGAACTAGAAAACAATTGTATAGGAACAGAGAATGAAAAGGGTGAGAGAAAAAGAGCTACCAGTCTGTAACACAGAATGATGGATTTGTGCACTGGGGAAAGAGCAGGAAGCAGGGGAGAAAAAATTATTCAGTAATCAAGCATTTCCTTTTGAATTGTTTGATGAGTTTGCATTGGTTGTCATTTTTCTGCCTGCACTGGTATAATGCTCCATGAATACTATCCCCTCGGGTTTCTCTACAAATGCAAGATGTGTTTCTTATCAGATTATTCCCCAGAGCCTCATTCTGAAATAAACAGTTCATTGCTTATAGAGTTTTTATAGAGTAAGTTCTCTTTCAATAGGTATAAGACTCAAAAAAAAAAAAAAAAAAGGAACTGATTTAAAACAATTCCTACACTCTTTTTTCCCCAAACCATGGGATTTCTAACATCCTTTTTCTCAAGTGAGTCCTGAGGTCCTCTTACCCCTTCATTTGGAAAACCACACTATCCTTATGCAAATTGTTTGGTTCCTAAATGCAATTGGCTGCCCATCTATAATATTTTACAGTATTTTCTCAACAGTGTATAATAAAGTCACACAACATACACATCATTAACAAAGCTCCAAGTGCCATAGATAAGTTCTTAGAATTTTTAATCACAAAGAGAATTGACTTTAACTCATGGCATCTCCAACTTTGGACTTTAAATTCTGTTCCTAAACCCTCTGTCTTTGAAGATCTCACCTTAAAAATGAAATGGATGCCTGGTTGGTGTGCTTGTAAAATGCCTGCAAGCAAGAAATATAGATTCCTAACATTTATTTTTATGATCATTGTGTTCACTACTTTTCTCTTTACTATGCTATTCACTTTTTAAGTGCTATGTTAATATGACATAAAACCCCCATTTATAGTCCCAAGACTCCAGTAACCAAGTTGTATAAACCATTTTCTCAGACTTTCAAAATAACTTCAAAATAAATTATTTCTAGCATAGAAAAGGGAGAAAATAGTAAATCTACTTTAAGAATAATGAACCTCTGCCGCGATAATATAGCACAGACCTAAAACAAATGTTTAAATTAATTTTACTTAAAAAAAAAATACTGTTAGCCCACTATTTTCCAGATCCTGAGTTGAGAATTTATCATGCAAGTAGCCAAGATATGAAGGCCCAAAATAGACATTTTGTCATTTACTTTGCCCATCTAAACTCTGTTCAGTTGCTCTAGAGCAGAATTCACTGGGAGAAACTTATCCAGGGAGGGTGAGTAGCAGAATGTGAGTCCTTCCTTGCTCCTACACATTTTGGCATAGCAGCACATGGAAATTTGACAGAGCTGGACATCAGACTCTCGGATAGGGCCTCCTTCGGTTGTGGGGATTTTTAAGCTACATCAATAGGGAAGCCCTGATCTTCCCCTGTTGGGTTTAGGAGCCAGGACTCAATAACAATACAATGTGCTAATAACATGTCTCTAACCCTCTCTTGCCAGCCCAGCATTTACAGCTTGGGCAGGGGGCCACCAGTGAGACACAGCATGCCAGCAACAGAATCACCAAATGAGTACTCTGGAGTGGCAAAGCAGCCATCTCCAATGTGGCATGATCTTGTAGCTAACCAGGTTTGATTTCCTAAAAGCACCAAACCATAGTCTCCCTCCACTGAAATTCGAAGAGGACCATTATTTTTCTGGTGAGGTCCATCTGCAGAATTAGTACTGGATTCACTCAATTCCCCTTCTTGTTCTCAAGTGATGGAAACTGGGGTCCAAGTCTTACCCTCGACTTTAACTGTCTTAAGCACAAGCCATAGCCAGTATTCTGGAGTTTTGCAGGGAGGTCAACTCCTTTCCTGAAAGGCCAGCCAGCCAGATCAGTGTTGGGTAGGTTAACCCTTTCCTCTCAGTAAGAAATTATATTGTATAAGGCATAAAGAATTTTATAATACATTATCCCTATCCTTATGGCAGAAAGTGAAGAAGAACTAAAGAGACTCTTGATGAAAGTGAAAGAGGAGAGTGAAAAAGTTGGCTTAAAGCTCAACATTCAGAAAACGAAGATCATGGCATCCGGTCCCATCACTTCATGGCAAATAGATGGGGAAACAGTGCAAACAGTGGCTGACTTTATTATTCTGGGCTCCAAAATCACTGCAGATGGTGATTGTAGCCATGAAATTAAAAGGCGCTTACTTCTTGGAACAAAAGTTATGACCACCTAGACAGCATATTAAAAAGCAGAGGCATTACTTTGCCAACAAAGGTCCATCTAGTCAAGGCTATGGTTTTTCCTGTGGTCATGTATGGAT
>NW_011495014.1:2419501-2419691 GCF_000754665.1 Bison bison bison
GCCACAGGACTGGAAAAGGTCAGTTTTCATTCCAATCCCAAAGAAAGGCAATGCCAAAGAATGCTCAAACTACCACATAATTGCACTCATCTTACACGCTAGTAAAGTAATGCTCAAAATTCTCCAAGCCAGGCTTCAGCAATATGTGAACTGTGAACTTCCTGATGTTCAAGCTGGTTTAGAAAGCAGA
>NW_011495014.1:2419869-2420252 GCF_000754665.1 Bison bison bison
AGACTGTTTCAGTTCAGTTCAGTTCAGTCGCTCAGCCGTGTCTGCCTCTTTGCGATCCCATGGACTGCAGCACACCAGGCCTCCCTGTCCATCATAAACTCCCAGAGTTTACTCAAACTCATGTCCATTGAGTCGGTGATGCCATCCAACCATCTCATCCTCTGTTGTGCCCTCTCCTCCTGCCTTTAATCTTTCCCAGCATCAGGGTCTTTTCAAATGAGTCAGCTCTTCTCATGAGGTGGACAAAGTATTGGAGTTTCAGCTTCAACATCAGTCCTTTCAATGAACACCCAGGACTGATCTCCTTTAGGATGGACTGGTTGGATCTGCTTGCAGTCCAAGGGACTCTCAAGAGTCTTCTCCAACACCACAGTTCAAAAGCA
>NW_011495014.1:2420352-2422003 GCF_000754665.1 Bison bison bison
AGGTTGGTCATAACTTTCCTTCCAAGGAGTAAGCGTCTTTTAATTTCATGGCTTCAATCACCATCTGCAGTGATTTTGAAGCCCCCAAAAATAAAGTCAGCCACCGTTTGCACTGTTTCCCCATCTATTTGCCATGAAGTGATGGGACCGGATACCATGATCTTAGTTTTCTGACTGTTGAGCTTCAAGCCAACTTTTTCACTCTCCTCTTTCACTTTCATCAAGAGGCTCTTTAGATCTTCACTTTCTGCCATAAGGGTGGTATCATCTGCATATCTGAGGTTATTGATTACTCAGTAGATTTTCTTCATGTCAATGTATGGCAAAAACCACTACAATATTGTAAAGTAATTAGCACCCAATTAAAATAAATAAATAAAAATTTTTAAAAGTTTTAGTCACTCAGTCATGTCTGACTCTTTGTGACCCCATAGACTGTAGCCTACCAGGCTCCTCTGTCCACAGAATTCTCCATGCAAGCACAGTGGAATGGGTTGCATTTCCTATTGGAGGGGATCTTCCTGACCCAGGGATCAAACCCAGGTCTCCCACCTGCGAGCTGATTCTTTACCATCTAAGCCACCAGGGATGTTCATTTAAAACAACAGGTTTGGTGGCCTTATTTTTATAAACTCAAGGAGCTGCTCAGTTTGTGTTAAACAATAGAGTTAGTTAGTGTTCTGAGGTTCTAAGACCCTATCCGTTTACTCTTAAACATTGTGTCCAAAAAACTGTCATCTGCTACATACATCCTGCTCAAGCCAAATCAAACTGAACGTCATTTTCCATCCTTGTTTATCATGTGGACAAGTCACTGATCAGGATGTGTTAATATAGGATTTGCTGCCCTCTGCTGGCCGTCTAGGAACCAGCAACTTTTTGAACAGGAAAAATGTTAAATCTCTTGTCTGGTCTGAGATTCAAACAAAAAGGAAGAAACAAATTCACTCACAGTCTGAAATTAAAAATAAAAACTAAAAGCCAAATTTTAAAACCAAAGAGGAAACAAAATCAACACAATTTTATTTTTACTTTAGCATAAGCAGAATTCTATGATATGCATTTAATAACTAAATTTATCTTGCTGAAATATGGTAGTTTGCAACAGCAACAGTGAGAATAGTGAGCAGTTCTGATACCTTTTTATGATGGTGAATGTTTATTTGGCAATGAACATGCTTCTCAAACATTAAAGCAAATATAAAAAATTACTTCCTGTTTCTATATCTGCAAAGGTTTACCCCATCTCTCCTCATATTGCTGAATTCTGGATATAATAAAACAAGCCAGGCATTGTACAATTATGTCATTTTCCAAAATCTATCTAAATGTTACCTTTATTTCTAAACATAACATTGTGGTAAAATGACTATAATTAAGTTATTCTAAATATTTGTAGAACCCTTAGGATTTAGACACACAACCAACAATTTTATTTGATATTCCACATATAAGCAAGGTAAAATACCTCCTATTTTATAGTTTTGTTATTTTTCAGAACATTCTTCCTGAAGTTAAGAATCACAATTATGAAATATAACTAGATAATTTCCCTATACTGATATTAAGAAGAGATGGCAAGAATACACAGAAGAACTGTACAAAAAAGATCTTCACGACCTAGATAATCACGATGGTGTGATCACTCACC
>NW_011495014.1:2422103-2422366 GCF_000754665.1 Bison bison bison
AAGTAATGCTCAAAATTCTCCAAGCCAGGCTTCAGCAATATGTGAACTGTGAACTTCCTGATGTTCAAGCTGGTTTTAGAAAAGGCAGAGAAACCAGAGAACAAATTGCCAACATCCGCTGGATCATGGAAAAAGAAAGAGAGTTCCAGAAAAACATCTGTTTCTGCTTTATTGACTATGCCAAAGCCTTTGACTATGTGGATCACAATAAACTGTGGAAAATTCTGAAAGAAATGGGAATACCAGACCACCTGACCTGCCTC
>NW_011495014.1:2423218-2439287 GCF_000754665.1 Bison bison bison
TATGACCAACCTAGATAGCATATTCAAAAGCAGAGACATTACTTTGCCAACAAAGATTCGTCTAGTCAAGGCTATGGTTTTTCCTGTGGTCATATATGGATGTGAGTTGGACTGTGAAGAAGGCTGAGCGCCGAAGAATTCATGCTTTTAAACTGTGGTGTTGGATAAGACTCTTGACAGTCCCTTGGACTGCAAGGAGATCCAACTAGTCCATCCTAAAGGAAATCAGTCCTGAATATTCATTGGAAGAACTGATGTTGAAGCTGAAACTCCAATACTTTGGCCACCTAATACGAAGAGCTGACTCATTTGAAAAGACCATGATGCTGGGAAAGGATGAGGGCAGGAGGAGAAGGGAACGAAAGAGGATGAGCTGGCTGGATGACATCACTGACTCGATGGACGTGAGTCTGAGTGAACTCTGGGATTTGGTGATGGACAGGGAGGCCTGGCGTGCTGCGATTCATGGGGTCACAAAGAGTCAGACAAAACTGAGTGACTGAACTGAACTGAACTGATGCCAGTTAACTGATTAGGATCAAACATATATTTTGACAACTCCTTTTTACTTGAATACAAAATTTTATAATAGAAAATCTAACATGCTCTAAAAGGATTGATTTTTAGTTACTTTTACACACTGAGGTTAAAAAAAAAAAAGAGAGAAAGACTAAATTATGAAACTCTTTACACATTGAGCCATCAGATGAGGGCAATTATTTCTATCATGTGCAGCTACAAAAGGAATTTCTTTGAAAAGCCCAGTTCGTTGGGAAAATGCCCCTGAAGAAGGAACTGGCAACATACTCCAGTATTCTTGCCTGGAGAATCCCATGGACAGGCTACAGTCCATGGGGTCACAAAGAGTCGGACACAACTGAAGTGACTTAGCACAGCACAGGATACTAAATGCACAGAAGCAGCTGTTTGCGTGTTTTGTACATCAGCTCAGAAGTGTGATTATAAGTGAGAATGAGGTTCATGATCACTTTCTCTAGGAGAGGCTAATACGGAAAGACAATAATCACTATGAGCATCATCAACCACCAACCTAACCACCTTTTACTGAGCATATTATATACATAAAAGAGAAGACTAATTACTTTCCCTTTACAACTTCATTTAAGTCTCACAACAATGTGTTAGTCGCTCAGTTGTGTCCAAATCTTTGTAGCCCCATGGACTGCAGCCTGCCAGGGTTCTCCGCCCATGGTATTCTCCAGGCAAGAATACTGGTGTAGGTTGCCATTCACAACAATATTCCTGGGCATTATCACCTCCATTTACAGATGAGAAAATTGTGGCACAGACAATCTAGGTGTCTTGCCTCAGATCACACCTTACGAGTCAGAGTGGGAGGTGGTTTCCAACCCTAGGTTGGCACTGAGGTTCATGTGTTTTTTAGTTAAGTGATAGCTCTATGTATTACAAATGCTTTGTTTATTACCAACATAAATATATCAAATATTGAAAAGAAGTTTAGTCATTAAAACTTTAAAAAAGACTTCTTTTTACTGTGTGTGTGTACGTGCGTATGTAAATCTTGACGAGTGAGCACATAAAAGGCCAAGTGAGATCATTAATTTTAATTTTTCTATTTCTATGCACTCTACCAAATAGCTCTAATAAATATGAAAAGTCTTTTGTCGCTTTGGAAACAAAAAGCTGTCTGAGCAACACCAGAACCATCCTTCAGTTTGTCTGAGTCACTCGATTTGAAACATCTTTTATCCTTAAAGGCCACAAGAAGTCAGTCTTGAAGAGACTTCTCAAAAGCTTGAAATATGATTCTCTTGCTAAAAAAGGCACTATTTAGGATTTGTTTAAAATAGCTACTCTCTTTTGAAAGATTTAAAACAAACTTAACCTCACCATATACACACATTGAAATTAAGTTCTTGCATTTTTCTTGTTGATAAAGCAATCATATAAAGTATAATGAGAAGACCAGCTAGAGTCAGAATCTATAAAATCCCATGTTCTCAGAGATCTCCTGACAAAAAAAAAAGAAAGGAGTAACCCTGTTCTTTGTTGAACTACGTCAAGGAAAAAAATAATTTACAAAGAGTTTACTTATTGGGACCTGAACTTATGCTGAGAATTTAAGTCCGAAAATATGATTAAAAGCAAAGTGGACTTTCCACTGCACCTTGTCTTAGAAGGCATCTTCTAAGTGCTTGCAATGTGTTCTCTTTGCTCTAGTAAACCCTATGAATCACTGATCTACGTTGTAGCTAATCAAGATGCTTTGCTTCACCTCCCTTTCGTCAGCATACAAAAGCTTATGTCAGGAAAATTTTCTGAGGTAATCAATCCTAAGAAAAAAAATGAATCAGGAAGAAAAGATCATGAATAAGTGCTTTATAGAACTATTTAAATTCACTGTTTTTAACATTGCCATATCTGCAAAGGCAACATTTCTTCCATCCTGTTTTACAATAATTGATTTTTAATTAGAAAACAACTATGCTTAAATCAATTCATCATCCAAAATCATGTTTTACTATCCATTCCATCACTGTTTAACCTACTTATTACCAATTTCCCATGGACTGTAATTAACTAAAGTTTTTCTTTGTCCCCATTAACTCCAGTTCATCAAGGTTATTGTCTGCTTATTATTCACTTCAAAAAATCATTTTAAATCATGAATCATGTTGAAGGAGAAAGAGATAGCTGAAATCTATCTTTTTGGAAGCTATAAAGGGATGACAAAAACCCTTACCTATAATAACAAAGTGTTATTTCTTAAAATGCCAGACTTTGAATAGAAATAACCTCTAGCTTTATGCTACTAATGCACACTAATTCTTATTTACTGTTCACTGTATTTTGAGACAGGCTCTTTGTTAAGTACTACACATGCTTGGATACAATCTTCACAGGCACATTATAAAATAAGGACTACTAAGAGCAAAGTTATAAAAGGTATTTTAAATTCCTTAGCTAATAAAAGACAATACCAGGACCTGAGTCTGATCTGACTGACTCCATAGTTTAATCACTCCATTCCTCTACTGTAGAGTTATTACAAGATTCTCCTTTAGAGCTGTGTATTCTTAGTGGATGAACTAGCCTTCTGTCTAGAATAGACTGGGTGTGTGTGTGTGTTTAAAGCATTTCTACAGTTCATCTTCCTTACATATGACTCCTTACTTTCCATAAAATCTTATTCCTTTTTAAGTTTCATAGTTTCTTATTTGCCAACTGATTTTAAAAACTGACTGCACTGATAGAGCGATAGGTGCACATTCATCTATGAAGGACTGTACTTTATTCAGGCCAGTTAGGTGGCAAACCATAGAAATCTGTCTCATACTGGCTTAAGAAATAAGGGGAATACATTGCTGTGCATGACCGACCCCCAGGAATCACAGAGATGGGGTGCAAGACAAGCAGAAATGTAAACTCGACAAGTGTCTCTCAACATCTGTGATCCCAATTTCTCTAGTTTCTCTTGCCTGAGACTGCCTTCTGGCTGCAGTAGAATTGGCTGTCAGAACCTCTGGGCCCCAAACCTGGAAAAAAGTGAAAGTGCTACTTGCTCAGTTGTCTCCAACTCTTTGGAACCCCGTGGCCTATAGCCCACCGGGCTCCTCTGTCCATGGGATTTCCCAGGCAAGGGTACTGGAGTTAGTTGCAATTTCCTTCTTCAAGGGATCTTTCCAACCCAGAGATCGGGCCTCAGTCTCTTGCATTGCAGGCAGATTCTTTACTAACTGAGCTATGAGGTAAGCCCATGATCCTAGTATAACTGAATCTATTTTGATGAATTCCCTTTATCAAACAATGATGCACATTTACAATGAGGTAATTTGTACAGCTTTAATAGGGAAAATGTTTCTATGTTTTTTCATGGAGATTAAAAATAATAATTTTCAAGACCAGTATTATTACATTTGAGCTCTGCAAACAGATAGTGGTTACAAAAAGAAGTTTCAGTTGGAGTAGACAGAAGATTGTAAAGAGGCAACCCGGGGAAGGATCTCTTCATAGAAGGCACGGCTGGGAATCCCACTCCCTCATGCTTCCTCTTAGATCAAAGTAGCTGGCTAACTATAGAGGTTTAGTTGATTGGATCTTCACTGGGATTATACAAAGAGGCCTCTGGTGTTAGAAAAGCTGACTCATTGGAAAAGATGACAATACTGAGAAAGACTGAGGGCAGGAGGAGAAGGGGGCGACAGAGGACGAGGTGGTTGGACGGCATCATTGACTCAATGGACATGAGTTTGAGCAAACTCCAGCAGACAGGGAAGGACAGCGAAGCCAGTTTATGGGGTCACAAAGAGTTGGACACGACTGAATAATTGAACAATAACATTGCGTTGGCACCAGCTTGAACTTTAAGACTTTATCAAAGTCAAGGATGCATGAAAAGTTTCCCATGAACAAGATATGGAGAACTTGGGTAAGTGAACTATTCAAGAAGTCAGGGACAGAATTCAACAAAGAGTATACAGAGAGTAGTCATCCAGGAAACCAGATTAAGGGGCTGTGGCCACCAGAAGACAGTCCGCACTCAAGATACAGAATTTGTACACAGAGAAGCCCAGCACAAGTGATCTACAAGCGAAAGAACTGCCCCTAATGTTCAGCCAAGCACAGAGAGTCAACGTCTGTGGAGCAGATGGCTCTGCTGCTAAAAGTCAACAGTCAAGAAATAGTTATTTCAGTCCACCTAAACAAAGGTCATTGGGCAATTTGGTTGGCAGGGGAAATGAACTGGTCAACAATTCAGCTTCAATAGAGTGTGAAAAAATGCTAAATTCTTCCTGTCTTTAAAGCGGGCACTAGATAGTACATTGTGTGGTGCCAAATTTAATGTATTCAAGGAACTTATTTCATCTTAAGAGTCAAATTGCTAGAGAGGGTATGATGGAACATGACAGTTGCATTTTTCTAATCTATGCACAGACTCCTTAGGTTTACACTCCAGACAGCTAGTATCAGGATTTCATGTTCATAATTTTCTTTTTATCTGACTGTAATAAAGTAAGAAAATTTGAACTTTCACAACCACAGATCTCTCTCTTTTTTCTTTTTTTTTTTTTTGATTCACATGGCTTTTTTGAGTCTTTCTTCATGCATAAAGTTAGGAAAATTGAACTGTCTCCCTCTAATGAACAAACCAAGCATGACACAGAGAGATATTTGAGCTGTCTACTAGATTTCCATGAAGGAAAATAAGTCCCAAGGTCCCAAGGCATACATTACATGGGATAAGCTACCACCTAGAATATTATTAGTTGCGCACCATCTTTGGGAGAACTGAACAAAGTCATTCCACCATCTATGTTCTGTGGTTTAGATGAGGAATCTAGATCAAAAATGCAAACCTCTGCCATGGAATGGGTATCTCCAAATGTCTTTTCTCTTTGGTAAGAAGGTCGTTTGAAAAATCTTGTTTGTATCATCATCTGGCCCTCATCTTCCTCCCACAGCATTCTGTGCTGCACAGCACTGTTTATTTTCTATTAAAATGAGAAAGTTTTAATCTCCCCTGCTACATCTTATGCTACATCAGGTCAGGAACTGCTTCTTAATTCTTCAATATCTAGCAAAGAACGCATCAATGTTGGCTAAAAAAATGACAGTTAACTTGAAACTTCTTCAACTCATGATTTAGAATCTCAACAACAACAAAACAGAATAATGATGATGCTTGCTTACTCTGTGAATTGTAAGTTTTGTCTGTTTGCCCAAACATGGCCTTTCGCAGAGAATCTAGTACCACCAACAGGGAAGGGAGGGGCAGTGTGAATTCAATAGAAATACAAAAATTCTGACGTAAAATATGAGTTAATATTTGCATATCTAATCTTACAAAACATCAGCATTTATAAAATTACTACAGATTTTGGTCTAACTTTGCTCGTAACTTTGGTTAAGTCTCTTGCAAGTGTGAAGGAGGATAAACATTACACCAAGGCTCAGCTGCTAGTAGATTAAGCACATTGGATAAAGAAGGTTCCGTAGAGAAAAAGTCTGATGTTCTGATTTATGTTCCTAAGCCACATAGAATCATCTGCAGGCACGAACTCAAAATACAAAATACAGAGGAAAGTTTTCCTATTAGACTGAAGACATTTTTTTTGTTTTTCTTACAACAAAATGAAACTCACATGTTAAGTGCAATTGAAAACTAGGATTCGATACACAAAGCAAAAGAAAAATACAGGGTAGGGTGGGGAGGAAGGTGGGAGGGAGGGTCAAGAGGGAAGGGACATATATATATCCCTATGGCTGATTCATGTTGATGTTTAGCAGAAACCAACACAATTCTGTAAATCAATTATTCTTCAATCGAAAAATAAATTAAGAAAAATAATAGAATTCAATTCTAGTCTAAATTTCTATCCAAAAGCTTTGCAAATTTAGAAAAAAAAATTACTTATCCCTTCTGAGATTTGGTTTTCTCCTTCAGTAAACAAACAATTTTGTGAGGTGACTTTTCTCTTTCTTCTCATTCTAAGAACTCTATAACATAGCCCCAAGAATGTTTATGATATCCTCATAACTTTCATGTATATTGCCCCAGGTTTTTTAAGGGCAATGAGTATTTAAAACAAAATAAAAAGTCACTTTATACCTAAAAGTGAAAAGGGGGCAGAAGAGTTTCTATCTTGACAGAGTTTGTCTCCCTCTCCTGAAAATAATCTTGGAAATCAGACTCCAGAGGTGCCAGCAACTCCTGAGATCACACTGACAGGCTGGGGAGGAAAAATATTACACATGGGATGTGATGAACTGCCTGTGCTGATTTCACATTAAATACGGAAAAACACCTTAATAAGATTATGCTGAAACATGTGATACCTGTGCTCAGAATACTCGCAAAGATTTTGAAAGATGCATTTTTTATAAAGGTGTGAGATTTGGGTAAATGATATATTAAAGAAATAAAATGTGTCAGAAGAAGTGTATACTATGTACAACATGATACATATTAACTTATTTTTATATATGAGCTATAATATATAAGAATTTTGTATACATGTTGCATTGATATATATGAGAGATGAGAAATATGTATCAGATTTTACAGCTATATATATAATTTGAGATATAAACATAGCTTAAATTCACCTGTGTGACTGTGAGTATAAAATATATATATATATGTGTGTGTGTCTACATATAATTTACACTTTTTTTAGTTCTTTTCCAATGTTACTGACAAGCAAACTTGTCTCTCGTATATCAGAAAATATAAGAAATAGAGACAGAGATTTACAGAAGAATTCTCTGTCCTTTTATTTATATTGCATGCATGCTCAGTAGCTTAAGTTGTGTCCTACTCTTTATGACCCCATGGACTATAGCCCACCAGGCTCCTCTGTCCATGGGATTCTCCAGGCAAGAATACTGGAGTGGGGTGCCATTTCCTTCTCCAGGGGGTCTTCCTGACACAGGGATCAAACCCACATCTCTTATGTCTCCTGTATTATCAGGCAGGTTTTTTACCACTAGAACCACCTGGGAAGCCCCTATTTATATTAAGTGTTGTTAAATATGCTACTAGAGAAAAGTGACTTTCTCCTGAAAAGATAGCTAACTTCTAAACTTGTGACACTGTAAAGATCAATATTACATGGAGATCCACATTTATTCAAAATATTAATGTGAGACAGGTTTCAATTAATTCTAGGAATAATGGCAATCTTCTTGCTATTAAAGTTTCTAATACATTTGGTTTATAAGACTGAATTCATAAGAAATGTATTTACACATGGCTTCCAGAAGAAAACTTACATCTATAATAAGGATCTAGATAGCATAGTAATTTATGGGCCATACGTAAAATTTCTGATTCTCTATTTCTCGTTATTTCTCTTCTTCTCTAAGTTTCACAAATATAGGTATTCTTTCTTGTGTCCTCATTCATTTTTTCATTCTTTTATTTCATCACTCATACAAAACTGAGTATCTATTATATACCAAGACATTGTGTAAAGGAGGAGGAGGAGGAGGAGGAGGAGGAAGGGGGATGGAAACAGAGAGAGGCCCAAGGGGAAGAGGCAGATTGGAAGACTTCCCCGTGCTTGGGGAACTAGTAGCAGGCCCTTCGTGCTTCTCTTCCCCTCTCCCTCTGTCCTGTCCTTTCTCCAACCTTACACTTTCTATGCAGATCATTCCTAAGACTATCTCCCCAGTCTTAAAGTTTCTCTGCTGCTGCTGCGAAGTCACTTCAGTGGTGTCCGACTCTGTGCAACCCCATAGACGGCAGCCCACCAGGCTCCTCTGTCTCTGGGATTCTCCAGGCAGGAACACTGGAGTGGGTTGCCATTTCCTTCTCCAATGCAGGAAAGTGAAAAGTGAAAGTGAAAGTGAAGTCACTCAGTCGTGTTCGACTCTTAGTGCTCTTGTCAAACGCTCCCACTGAATGGCTTCATCAGGTTCTTAAATGTGCCTGTGATAGAGTATTTTCATCTTTGCTTCCATTTCCATGCCCCCTCTTCTCTCAGTGGTATCACTGATTCTCTCATTTACCTAGGTTCTGAATCTAAGATTTGTCAGTGATTTTTCACTTTCTCTTTACTCTTATAATGATTAGTTGGCACACAATTGGAGAAGACTCTTGAGAGTCCCTTGGACTGCAAGGAGATCCAACCAGTCCATTCTAAAGGAGATCAGCCCTGGGATTTCTTTGGAAGGAATGATGCTAAAGCTGAAACTCCAGTATTTTGGCCACCTCATGCAAAGAGTTGACTCATTGGAAAAGACTGTGATGCTGGGAGGGATTGGGGGCAGGAGGAGAAGGGGACGACAGAGGATGAGATGGCTGGATGGCATCACTGACTCAATGCACGTGAGTCTCAGTGAACTCGGAGTTGGTGATGGACAGGGAGGCCTGGCGTGCTGCGATTCATGGGGTCGCAAAGAGTCGGACACGACTGAGCAACTGAACTGAACGGAGTATCTATTTTACTCTGACAATATTTCATATTAGTTTCTTCTTATCTTCTCTTACTTCCATTACCCTAAGTTTAAATCATTATTTCTCTTGGCTGGATTTTCTGAACACCTTCATAACTGATTTCTCACTTCTCTTGATCTTTACATTGATCCAGTATACAACTTGTCAGATACTTTGCCCAAAACACTACTTTATATTTTGGTAAATTTCATTACTTTGCCTCGAAAGTCTTCAGTGCCCTAGGTTAGAGGACATATGATGATTAACATTGTATAATGCACTTAAAGTGCTTAGTGTGGCGCTTACCATATAGTAAGTTATTCCATTATAATGAACAATTTTTATGTGTCATTGTTTACAAAAAACAAAGCATGTCAAAATATTCAACTCTCCATCTAGCCATTCTTTTAAAATGTCTGTATTGTACAAGAGCTCTGTACCAGACTGCCTATACTCAAGTCCTCTGGATTGCAAAATGTTACACTTGGGTAAATTGCATAACCTCTTTGTGCTTCCATATATTGATCTACATAATTGTAACAATAATATTAGTGTCTACTTTGCAGTATTATTGCAATGATTAAATAATTGATGCATACAAATCAAGTATAGGACACGTTTAAAGATTCAGTTAAGGTTAGATATTATTCATAGCTATTCAAAGCCAGCCATAATCTTTCTCCAAATTACCCAATAGGCTTTATCTTTCATCATCTGTTCATTAGTTCTGTTTCATCTCTTCTGCTTTTCTACAGTGTGTTCAAGCTCTTAGACTGTCTTTGTTTCTCTCCCTTCTAGATGAAAGTTCCTGAAAACCATACCTTTTCCACATTTATATATCTAAAATATCTTTCACATAGGAATTTAATAAGTGCTTGTTGAAAAATGTATCACTATTGTCAAACCCTCAAGTATTTCAACATGCCATTCTATTTGTGGTGTTTCTAAATACTTGAATCTTGATTTATATATGGGAATTTTCAGAGGCTGAGATGAATATATAAGCCATCATTTGCCCTATTTTGAAAATTTTATTCTTTATTTATGAATAAATTATAGCATCTATTTATGAATCAGCTAGGTCATTTATTCTGTTCACATACACACACAGACTGTCTGGGCTAATTTTTGCTTGAACTTTTCTTATAAGAATTTCAGTCTTTTCCTTGGTCTATTAGATTCATCAAACCTGCTTTTCAAGTTAGGTGTGTCAATTCATAAGCAACACAGGAGGTTTGGATTTGGTTTGGATTGGTTTGTGTGTGGATGTTTCTTCCTTTTTTTGTTTTTCCACAAAGCTATAGGGTGGATTTTTATATAGTTTTTTCAAAAGTTAAAGGTGTTTATGGTTAAAAAGAGAGAGAGAGAGAGATCTCCTCTAGGTTCCCTATCCCTGGTTATATTAGTTTTCCAGGGCTGCCATAACAAATGGGGTGGCTTAAAACAACAGAAACTCAGTGCTTCACAGTTCTTGAAGAGAGAAGCCTAAAATCAACATGTAAGCAGAGCCGTGCTTCCTCTGAAATACGTGGGGAAAAAATCTTTCCTTTCCTCGTATCTTCTAGCAATGGCTGTAATCCTTGGCATTCCTTGGTTTGCAGCTGCATCACCCTATTCTCTGCCTCTGTTATCACATAGCATCACCCTGTATGTCTGTGTCTTCACATGGTGCTTTTCTCTTCTTAAAAGAATACCAGACGTATTGAATTGTGTGCATGTGTGCTCAGTTACTCAGTCATGCCCAACTCTTTGCGACCCTATGGAATATAGCCCATCAGGCTCCTCTGTCCATGGAAACTTCTAGGCAAAAATACTGGAGTGGGTTGCCACTTCTTACTCCAGGGGATCTTCCTGACCTGGGGATCAAACCCGTATCTCTTGCATCTCCTGCTTTGGCAGGTGGATTCTTTACCATTGCACCACAAAAGACCTCAACCTGATTATATCCTCCAAATCCCTACTCCCATGTAAGATCACATTTATAGGCAGAAGGGTTAGAAACTCAACACATTGAGGGTGGGGGCAGGGGAGATATAATTCAAATCATAACACATAAGGGTGTCCAGGACAGGCCACTGTGGCATAAAAATTATTTTAAATCGAAGGGCATTTGAGTTCCTAAAATCTCTTATCTGCCTAAAAGCAGAGGGTCTCAAAAGAACTCAGAAGGAACTCCTCATAAATCCCTTCCCAATAGCAATTCTAACACTGCATGCATGCATGCTAAGTCACTTCAGTCGTGTCTGACTCTTTGTGACCACCCTATGGACTGTAGCCTGCCAAGCTTCCCTGTTCATAGGATTCTCCAGGCAAGAATACTGGAGTGGGTTGCTGTGCCGTCTTTCAGAGGATCTTCCCAACCCAGGAATTGAACCCAAGTCTCTTAAGTCTCCTGCATTAGAGATAATTCACTCTAAAATGAGAAGGCATCACCACACCCAAACAGACATTGTCTCAGAACCATCATATCTCCCATCTACTTCCCTAAGGCTCATTTATCTTTCCTAGAAGTAATTTGTTTTCCTATCAGTGCACTTCTCCCATTCCCTGTCACCTGTTAAAATGGTATACAAGTCCCATATTCTAACCACCCCTTTGAATCACATTTTTATTTGTTTTTTTTTTTTGCATTTATTTTTTAAAATTTATTTATTTTTAATTAAAAGATAATTTCTCTACAGAATTTTGTTGTTTTCTGTCAAACCTCAACATGAATCAGCCATAGGTACACATATGTTCCCTCCCTCTTGAACCTCCTTCCATGAATCACACTTTTAAATAAACTTCCATATGTATGGATATGGTTAATTAAACATGTTTTCCCTTCCTGTCTTCCCTGCCTTTTGTTAATTTAATTTGCAAGCTCCTCAAAATAGAATCCAAGGGAAAAGAGAAAAAGGTCTTCTACTGACATAGTGGTAAACTCAATATATGCTTAATGATGAACTATCTGGAATTTTCCCCTACACACCTGTCAGTCTTGCTCCAGGACTTTTATAAATCTAGGTGTGGTAGTACCAACATCTATTCTACATAATGTTGAGATGGGCCTGGTAAAAAGTGGAGGTTATCTGATAGTTTTGAAAATATTAGACATTTCTGGTATATACCAAATGAACAGAACACTAGGATAAACAGATGACAAATAAACCCAAACAAAATCTAGGAATACTATACAGTCACTTAGCAGTAAAAGGGCTGTGTGTGGTTAATTCAGGCACAGCCTGATTAAACCTAAGTTCTTTAATCTCTATCCTAAAATCTTTCCAAGAAAGTAAGAAGACTCATTTTTAGATAGATTCACCATTACTCCTTCAGAATAATCTAGCAGCAGCTGGGATTACAGAACATCTCTTCAAAGCTAATGACCACTTCTGGTAAGTTTCCTGGAAAAGCTCCAGGGTGCCTAGAGGCAACAAATCGACCTGTTGGCCTTTACATTAAGCTAGTAAGTGAAAAGAGGAGAAAAGAATGAAGACATGGTATGTCAGCGGCATTCGGAGAACACGCCCAAGCACTATTATTTCTGTCCCGTTACTAATACAGACTTATACAATGTAAGAACATACAGGGCCCCCTGACCCTGACTCTTCACAAATATCTCACTAACACCATAACATATGAGATATGAGATGCATTTAACCTTTGAAAATAGATATAGCTATAAATAAACATCAGTCCTTCTAGTTTCCATTTTATTAAAATTTGGACATTTAACAAATTCAAACAAAGTCCATCTGGCTCAATGTCAGGGGTGAGAGGTGGAAGGGAGGTTCAAGAGGGAAGGGAAATATGTATACTTATTACTGAAAGTTATGACCAACCTAGAAAGCATATTAAAAAGCAGAGAGGAGGCAGTTCTAAGATGGTGGAGGAATAGGACAGGGAGACCACTTTTTCCACCACATATTCATCAAAAGAACATTTGAACACTGAGAAAATTCCACAAAACAACTTCTGAATGCTGGCAGAGGACATCAGGCACCCAGAAAGGCAGCCCATTGTCTTCGAAAGGAGATGGAGAAGTCTTGAGGCTACTGTAAGAATAAGACTGAAAACCACAGGCAGGAGGCTTAAGTCCAAATCGTGAGAACACCTGAGAACTCCTGACTCCAGGGAACATTAATCGATAGAAGCTCATCAAAATGCCTCCATACCTACACTGAAATGAAGCACCACCCAAGGGCCAACAAGTTCCAGAGCAAGACATACCACACAAATTCTCCAGCAACACAGGAACATAGCCCTGAGCTTAAATATATAGGCTGCCCAAAGTCACACCAAACCCACTGACATCTCAAAACTCATTACTGGACACTTCATTGCACTCCAGAGAGAAGAAATCCAGCTCCACCCACCAGAACACAGACACAAGCTTCCCTAACCAGGAAACCTTGACAAGCCACCGGTCCAAACCCACCCACAGCAAAGAACCTCCACGATAAAGAGGAACCACAAACTGCCAGAATACAGAAAGGCCATCCCAAACACAGCAATATAAACAAGATGAAAAGGTAAAGAAATATCCAGCAGGTAATGGAACAGGATAAATGCCCACCAAACTAAACAAAAGAGGAAGAGATAGGGAATCTACCTGATAAAGAATTCTGAATAATGATAGTGAAAATGATCCAAAACCTTGAAAATAAATTGGAGTTACAGATAAATAACCTGGAGACAAGGATCGAGAAGATCCAAGAAAGGTTTAACAAGGACCTAGAAGAAATAAAAAAGAGTCAATATATAATGAATAATGCAATAAATGAGATAAAAAACACTCTGGAGGGAGCCAAAAGTGGAATAAAGAAGGCAGAAGATAGGATAAATGAGGTAGAAGATAGAATGGTAGAAATAAATGAAACAGAGAGGAAAAAAGATAAACAAATTAAAAGAAATGAGGACAACTTCAGACACCTCTGGGACAATGTTAAACGCCCCAACATTCAAATCTTAGGAGTCCCAGAAGAAGAAGACAAAAAGAAAGACCGTGAGAAAATACTTGAGGAGATAATAGTTGAAAATGTCCCTAAAATGGGGAAAGAAATAATCACCCAAGTCCAAGAAACCCAGAGAGTCCCAAACAGGATAAACCCAAGGCAAAACACCCCAAGACACATATTAATCAAATTAACAAAAAACAAATATAAAAAGCAGCAAGGGAAAAACAACAAATAACACACAAGGGGATTCCCATAAGGATAACAGTTGATCTTTCAATAGAAACTCTTCAGGCCAGAAGGGAATGGCAGGACATATTTAAAGTGATGAAAGAAAATAACCTACAGCCAAGATTACTGTACCCAGCAAGGATCTCATTCAAATATGAAGGAGAAATCAAAAGCTTTACAGACAAGTAAAAGCTGAGAGAATTCATCACCACCAAACCAGTTCTCCAACAAATGCTAAAGGATCTTCTCTAGACAGGAAACACAGAAAGGGTGTATAAACATGAACCCAAAACAATAAAGTAAATGGCAACGGGATCATACTTATCAATAATTACCTTAAATGTAAATGGGTTGAATGCCCCAACCAAAAGACAAAGACTGGCTGAATGGATACAAAAACAAGACCCTTATATATGTTGTCTACAAGAGACCCACCTTGAAACAAAGGACACATACAGGCTGAAAGTGAAGGACTGGAAAAAGATGTTCCATGCAAATAGAGACCAAAAGAAAGCAGGAGTAGCAATACTCATATCAAATAAAATAGACTTTAAAACAAAGGCTGTGTTATGTAGTGTCTAAAGATGGACACTACATAATGATCAAAGGATCAATCCAAGAAGATATAACAACTATAAATATATATTCACCCAACATAGGAGCACCACAATATGTAAGACAAATGCCAACAAGTATGAAAGGGGAAATTAACAATAACACAATAGTGGGAGACTTTAATACCCCACTCACACCTATGGATAGACCAACTAAACAGAAAATTAACAAGGAAACACAAACTTTAAATGATACAATAGACCAATTACACCTAATTGATATCTATAGGACATTTCACCCCAAAACAATGAATTTCACCTTTTTCTCAAGAGCACACGGAACCTTCTCAAGGATAGATCACATCCTGGGCCATAAATCTAGCCTTGGTAAATTCAAAAAGATTGAAATCATCCCAAGCATCTTTTCTGACCACAATGCAGTAAGATTAGATCTCAATTACAGGAGAAAAACTATTAAAAATTCCAACATATGGAGGCTGAACAACACGCTGCTGAATAACCAACAAATCACAGAAGAAATCAAAAAAGAAATTAAAATATGCATAGAAATGAATGAAAATGAAAACATAACAACCCAAAACCTATGGGACACTGTAAAAGCAGTGCTAGGGGGAAGGTTCATAGCAGTACAGGCTTACCTCAAGAAACAAGAAAAAAGTCAAATAAATAACCTAACTGTACACCTAAAGCAACTAGAAAAGGAAAAAATGAAGAAACCCAGGACTATTTTAAGGACATAAATCTTAAAAAATAGGGCAGAAATAAATGCAAAAGAGACCATAGCAAAATAACAAAGCCAAAAGCTGGTTCTTTGAGAAGATGAATAAAATTGACAATCCATTAGCAAGACTCATCAAGAAACAAAGGGGAAAAAATCAAATCAACAAAATTAGAAATGAAAATGGAGAGATAACAACAGACAACACAGAAATACAAAGGATCATAAGAGATTATTATCAGAAACTACATGCAAATAAACCCACTCCAGTGTTCTTGCCTGGAGAATCCCAGGGACAGGGGAGCCTGGTGGGCTGCCGTCTATGGGGTCGCACAGAGTTGGACACGACTGAAGCGACTTAGCAGCAGCAGCAGCAGCATATGCAAATAAAATGGACAACTTGGAAGAAATGGACAAATTCTTAGAAGAGTACAACTTTCCAAAACTGAGCCAGGAAGAAATAGAAAATCTTAACAGACCCATCACAAGCACAGAAATTGAAACTGTAATCAGAAATCTTCCAACAGACAAAAGCCCAGGACCAGATGGCTTCACAGCTGAATTCTACCAAAAATTTAGAGAAGAGCTAACACCTATCCTACTCAAACTCTTCCAGAAAATTGCAGAGGAAGGTAAATTTCCAAACTCATTCTAAGAGGCCACCATCACCCTAATACCAAAACCCAAC
>NW_011495014.1:2439918-2448842 GCF_000754665.1 Bison bison bison
ATAAAAAACACTGGTGAAAGAAATCAACAAGGACACAAATAGATGGAGAAATATACCGTGTTCATTGATCAGAAGAATCAATATAGTGAAAATGAGTATACTACCCAAAGCAATCTATAGATTCAATGCAATCCCTATCAAGCTACCAGTGATATTTTTCAGAGAACTAGAACAAATAATTTCACAATTTGTTTGGAAATACAAAAAACCTCGAATAGCCAAAGCAATTTTGAGAAAGAAGAATGGAACTAGAGGAATCAACCTGCCTGACTTCAGGCTCTACTAAAAAGCCACAGTCATCAAGACAGTATGGTACTGGCACAAAGACAGAAATATAGATCAATGGAACAAAATAGAAAGCCCAGAGATAAATCCATGCACTTATGGACACCCTATCTTTGACAAAGGAGGCAAGAATATACAGTGGAGAAAAGACAATCTCTTTACCAAGTGGTGCTGGGAAAACTGGTCAACCACTTGTAAAAGAATGAAACTAGAACACTTTCTAACACCATACACAAAAATAAACTCAAAATGGATTAAAGATCTAAACATAAGACCAGAAACTATAAAACTCCTAGAGGAAAAGATAGGCAAAACACTCTCCAACACAAATCACAGCAGAATCCTCTATGACTCACCTCCCAGAATATTGGAAATAAAAGCAAAAATAAAAAAATGGGACCTAATTAAAATTAAAAGCTTATGCACAACAAAGAACACTATAAGCAAGGTGAAAAGACATGGGAGAAAATAATAGCAAACAAAGCAACAAAGAATTAATCTCAAAAATATACAAGCAGTTCCTGCAGCTCAATTCCAGAAAAATAAATGACTCAGTCAAAAAGTGGGCCAAAGAAATAAACAGACATTTCTCCAAAGAAGACATACAGGTGGCTAACAAACACATGAAAAGATGCTCAACATCACTCGTTATCAGAGAAATGCCACAAAACCACAATGAGGTACCATTTCATGCCAGTCAGAATGGCTGCTATCCAAAAGTCTACAGGCAATAAATGCTGGAGAGGGTGTGGAGAAAAGGGAACCCTCTTACACTGTTGGTGGGAATGCAAACTAGTACAGCCACTATGGAGAACAGTGTGGAGATTCCTTAAAAAACTGGAAATAGAACTGTCATATGACTCAGCAATCCCACTGCTGGACATACATACTGTGGAAACCAGAATTGAAAGAGACACGTGTACCCCAATGTTCATCGCAGCACTGTTTATAATAGCCAGGACATGGAAGCAACCTAGATGTCCATCAGCAGATGAATGAATAAGAAAGCTGTGGTACATATACACAATGGAATATTACTCAGCCATTAAAAAGAATACATTTGAATCAGTTCTAATGAGGTGGATGAAACTGGAGCCTATTATACAGAGTGAAGTAAGCCAGAAAGAAAAACACCAATACAGTATACAAATGCATATATATGGAATTTAGAAAGATGGTAACAATAACCCTGTATGCGAGACAGCAAAAGAGACACAGATGTATAGAGTAGTCTTTTGGACTCTGTGGGAGACGGCGAGGAGGGGATGATATGGGAGAATGGCATTGAAACATGTAAATTATCACATGTGAAACGAATTGCCAGTCCAGGTTCAATGCATGATACAGGGTGCTCAGGGCTGGTGCACTGGGATGACCTAGAGGGATGGGATGGGGAGAGAGGTGGGAAGGAGGTTGAGGATGGGGAACACATGTACACCCATGATGGATTCATGTCAATGTATGGCAAAACCAATATTGTAAAGTAAAATAAATAAATAAAACTGGAAAAAAATATTGTTGATCTGGGTGTGTATTATGAGAGAGAGCTGCAGTCCTAGTCTATCTCTGGTAATTACAAGTCACATAACCTTGGCAAACTTAAAAAATAAATAAATAAAATAAAAAGCAGAGTCATTACTTTGCCAACAAAGGTCCGTCTAGTCAAGGCTATGGTTTTTTCAGTGGTCAGGTATGGATGTGAGAGTTGGACCATAAAGAAAGCTGAACGCTGAAAAATGATGCTTTTGAATTGTGGTGTTGAAGAAGACTCTGGGGAGCCCCTTGGACTACAAGGAAATCCAACCAGTCCATCCTAAAGGAGATCAGTCCTGAATGTTCACTGGAAGGACTGATGTTGAAGCTGAAACTCCAATACTTTGGCCACCTGATGCAAAGAGCTGACTTATTGGAAAAGCCCCTGATGCTGGGAAAGATTAAAGGCAGGAGGAGAAGGGGACGACTGAGGATGAGATGGTTGGATAGTATCACTGACTCAATGGACATGGGTTTGGGTGGACTGTGGGAGTTGGTGATGGACAGGGAGGCCTGGCATGCTGCGGTTCATGGGGTCGCAAAGAGTTGGACACGACTGAGGGACTGAACTGAACTGATGGCTGATTTATGTTGATGTATGGCAGAAGCCATCACAATACGGTAAAGTAATTATCCTCCAATTAAAAATAAAATTTAAATAAAAATAAAAAATAAAGAAGACAGTTAACCTACTTCAAGTAACAAAAAATAATAAAGAAAATAAATATACAAGGAAATAATTGATATTTAGAATAATATATCCCTATTAAGTAATATACTAAGTACTAAGAGAGTCTAGAGAATGTGCAAAAAATGAGCTTGAAGGTATCAAGGAGGGCTTTGGAGAAAGGAAGATATTTAAACAATGATTTGAAAGAAAAACATTAATTTAGCAGATGGAAATGAAAATAATTTTGTTCAAAGAGAGTGAACTGCAATGTGCTAAAATAAGAAAAATGGCAAATTCAAAGGATCATAAGAAGCCTATCATGCAGAAATGGGAAATGGCACAGTGAGGAGTCTGTATAGTTTTGTAAGAGGCATATAATAAAGAGTTTTGTAAAAGACAAAACAAACAATCAAAAAAGGATGCATTCTGAGCATCCACCCAGTGATGAGATCCACTGGCTTCCATCAGAGACAGCCCAAGTACCTCCTCGGTGGATGTTGTCACTGTATTTGAGATTATTTTTGCATTCAGTGTGTCAGGAGATTGGCATTATGGTGCAGAATAACTGTTTTCTATTCATTTTATCATATTCTTTGTCTCAACAAGTTCACTTTGACAGTGTTCCCTACCTCTAACTTTCAGCCTCCTATAGAATCAGATGGCATTACCGACTCGAATATAAGTTTGAGCAAGCTCTGGGAACTGGTGATGGACAAGGAAGCCTGGCGTGCTGCAGTACATGGGGTTGCAAAGAGTTGGACATGAATAAGTGACTGGACTGAACTGAACTGATAGAATCAATGAACTCATTATCCACTTGTGTTTAAATACTACATCACTCTATCTCACAGAATGGGCATCGGTCAAGGCCACACTGCACTATTGTACTTCTTCTCAGATTCTTTCCTCAGTACCAGAAATATGTATTACTTAAACTTAGGGCAAAAAGCAGACTTCAAGATGGTACTTTGTAAAATCATTATAGAGGCAAGGATGGACTCCTGAGTTTAATCCCAGTCTTCCTGTTTCATTGTATATCTTTGTTTAGAGTCACTTAATGTTGCTTCATCCATTTGCCTCACATAAATGCACTACTATTTTTCCTACAAATTATTTGAAGTTGCATCTTCACAGAAATTCTCATGTGAAATCTCTAGAGAAATAATTATTCAGTGAATTAATTTCATTCTTATGGTAGAGGAAATCATTACTGAGAAGAAAACAACTCAGAGCAAGAAGTCCTCTTATTTACTGAGCCAATTATTTATTATTTCTGCTTGCTGCTTAACATGCATTGCTTTTCATAGCCCTTACTATGTGTTATAAGGATAGTTATGTTTTGCCTCTATATGAAGGATAAGGAGATTGAGCCATAGAGACATAGAAAGGTTCGATATTTTGCCCAACATTACACAAGTAAGACATAGAAAAACTTATGTTGAACCTAAGTATGTTTGATTTCAATGCTTGATTATGCTATGGTGCCTTATAAAGCAAATGTTTCCAAAGCTCACTGGCTGTGAAAAAACCTTCAGATTTCCAGGTTTGATCCAAGTCATATACCCACTGGATAACATATTCATAGTATGATACTTGGAAATCTATACTTAAAAAAAAGTCTCCTAGTCAGTGTTAGGGTCCACTGTTTTGAAGGATATACAAGGTATTACGGTTATCCACAGCTCAGTAACTTATTTTACTATTAAGTACTGTCTGAATATTGTAAGAGTTATGGTTTTAGCTGTGGCACACAGACTTAGTTGCCCCATGACATGCGGGATCTACCCGGACAAGGGTCAAACCCATGCCCCCTGCATTGACCACTTTAGCCACTGAACCACCAGGTAAGTCCTAAAGAATTACAGTTTTAAGGACATTTGAGCTCTAGTAGACAACATTAATCTACATGAAGAAAGCAGAGATAGATAATCTGATTTATGGTGGTTGCTAAGGAAATTATTCCATATATACTACAAAAAATTAGTAGCCAGACATTGTTTCAGAGAGGAGGAATTGTTTTATAGTCTCCTTTATACAACCTAAGTAAATCAAATATCTTGATTGACTACTAGTGACAGTTATTGTGCTATTATATAATTCATGATCTATAAATGTGTGTTTAAGAACATAAAACTTAAGTTTCCACTACTTGTTTACAGCATAATTCACTTCACAACTAAAAGAACTTAGTAATTCAACTATAAATGATTTATGAAAATGGTCTCTTCTACCTATACAATGTGTAAGGAAATCACAAGTAGTAGTGGCTGGTATATGTTCTAATGGGACCCTCATTTAGGATCCAATGTTCCTCAAGTTATGACAGTCTTCCTAGTATGTGCACATATGCACACTGTTTGAATAGGTTAGAGTTTAGCAGTTAGAGGAGAGTCCTGAGACATGAGAACACCTGCTCTTCCACTTTCAAGAATTCTTATCATCATAGCTTTCATCATGGGCTGCATAGAGTCCCAAAGAAAGTATACCATCCCCAAAAGAAAGTTTAGAAAGCCTTCTAACAGTTGACCCTTTCTTTGTCAAAGCTTCTTGATATGGAAGGTTTTCTTCCTAAGTTAATACTGAGTTAACCCAGATTAAATAACAGCGAGAAGCAGCCACCACTCCCAAAGACTAGAGGGCCTAATAGAAAAAGAGGTGAAGTTACAAGACGTCAAACTGCCACAACAACAGTACTTCATAAATGCTACTGATATTCAGATTTTACACATGATGAAACTGAAGCATACAAATTACTTAATCAAGCTCACTTGTATCACATTGCAAGTAAGGAGTCAAGTCAAAATTTGAACCAAAGCATTATGATCCTGGGATGACAAGCACTAGCCAATAGGGATATCAATTTGAGTTTCCCAGACTCTAACTGTATTGTTAAATTTCATTTCTCTATTGTCCTTCCTTATTTCATCTAATAATCCAATAATTGCTTACACTATACAGAAAAAAATACATAGATCCACATTTTTCGTCTGTATACCATAAACACACACTTTTGACTACACATGGTTTTGCCTTATTGAATCAAAAGGAAAAAATCAAAATCTTCTGTTTGTTATTGATAGCAGTGTTTACCTAACAATTTCAACCATGGCAAGTATGCCATAATCAATGAAAAGCAATTATAAAAGCACAATGCAAAAGCAGCCCAGCTTTCAGAACATCAATGGACCCCTTTCCCATGGAGCTATTTAATGTTGATTTTTCAAATTACATGGAACACAAAAATAGAGTAAGAAGAGTTCAGTAATTTTTTAGAATGATAGGATATATTTTTATTTTCTAACAAATCTTTTCTAGAGACTGGATATTCTTTATCATTAAAAACATGGCTCAGTGTCGACACAGAGACTTAGAGCAGATCAAAACATATCCTAAACAGGTCCTTCCCATACATTATTTAGGGCTTCCTAGATGGCGTTAGTGGTAAAGAACCTGCATTCCAATGCAGGAGACAAAAGAAACACATGTTTGATCCCAGGGTCCAGAATATCCCCTGGAGGAAGGCACTCAAGTATTATTGCCTGGAGAATCCCATGGACAGAAGAGCCTAACAAACTGCAGTCCACAGAGTTGCAAAGAGTCTGACATGAGTGAAGCGACTTAGCACGCATGCACTATACATTATTTAATGGATGAGACAAAGAAAGTTGACATATTTCAATCAAAGTTGACATATTTCCATCACTCAGCAAACCTGGCACAAGCAGCCTATCAGTAAATACTGCTAAACAACTAGAAAGGTAAAGCTGACAACTATTTTTGACTTTTTTCATACTCTCCTGAATATTTTTAAGAAAACAGCAACAATCAGAAAAGATCAAAATCTGTGATTGTCTTTTTGACATCACAAGAGTAAGAATTCCTCTTCATTAAAAATAAAAATTAACCAGAAAACTCAAATGCTAAATAATAAGTAAAATAATAATAAACATAATTTTTACAAAATCACAGAATGGCATATAGGTTAAAAAAAAGGAAAACAAAATATTTTCTAGAATTATTTGTATTCTAAGTATTTATTTAAGTAAAAAGTTTAAAAATACATACATTTTTAGCATGGCAAAAACTACCAGGCCTGAACCTCAGTCAAAGATTCAAACTACATGAAAGCATTTTAGAAAACAAATTCAGGAAGGCAAGCCCAAAATAAGCTTCATCTTTTGCGCATTAGTTAAGACCAGAGATTCCAAAAAATTAAACTGCCTCTCTAAAACACGAAGAGATTCAGGAGCTGTTCTGACTGACAGGATACAGATGCTATAAGAAAGGAGATGTGGAAGCAATTTAGTCATGAAATTGAGGAAGAAACACACAATAGTTCATGTTTGAATCCAGAGAAAAATGAATCACAGAGAACGTGTATTCAATCTGTGCAACTTCCACTCTCCTGCTTCCTTAATGGGAATCTCAGAAAATAGGATCAGTTGTTAGACTCAGTTCAGTCTCTCAGTCGTGTCCAACTCTTTGTGACCCCATGAACCACAGCACGCCAGGCTTCCCTGTCCATCACCAACTCTGGGAGTTTACCCAAACTCGTGTCCATTGAGTTGGTGATGCCATCCAGCCATCTCACCCTCTGTCGTCCCCTTCTCCTCCTGCTCTCAATCTTTCCCAGCATCAGGGTCTTTTCAAATGAGTCAGATCTTTGCACCAAAGTATTGGAGTTTCAGCTTCAGCATCAGTCCTTCCACTGAACACTCAGGACTGATCTCTTTTAGGATGGACCAGTTGGATCTCTTTGCAGTCCAAGGGATTCTCAAGAGTCTTCTTCAATACCACAGTTCAAAAGCATTGATTCTTCGGCACTCAGCTTTCTTTATAGTCCAACTCTCACATCCATACATGACCACTGGAAAAAACACAGCCTTGACTAGATGGACCTTTCTTGGCAAAGTAATGTCTCTGTTTTTTAATATGCTATCTAGGTTGGTCATAACTTTCCTTCCAAGGAGTAAGCGTCTTTTAATTTCATGGCTGCAATCACCATCTGCAGTAATTTTGGAGCCCTCCAAAATAAAGGCTGCCACTGTTTCCCCATCTATTTGCCATGAAGTGATGGGATTGGATGCCATGATCTTAGTTTTCTGAATATTGAGCTTTAAGCCAACTTTTTCACTCTCCTCTTTCACTTTCATCAAGAGGCTCTTTCGTTCTTCTTGACTTTCTGCCATAAGGGTGGTATCATCTGCGTGTCTGAAGTTATTGATTTTTCTCCCAGCAATCTTGATTCCATCTTGTGCTTCATCCAGCCCAGCATTTCCCATGATGTACTCTGCATATAAGTTAAATAAGCAGGGTGACAATATATAGCCTTGATGTACTCCTTTTCCTATTTGGAACCAGTCTGTTGTTCCATGTCCAGTTCTAACTGTTGCTTCCTGACCTGCATACAGATTTCTCAAGAGGTAGGTCAGGTGATCTGGTATTTCCATCTCTTTCAGAATTTTCCACAGTTTGTTGTGATCCACACAGTCAAAGGCCTTGGCATAGTCACTAAATCAGAAATAGATGCTTTTCTGGAACTCTCTTGCTTTTTCTATGATCCAGCAGATGTTGGCAATTTGATCTCTGGTTCCTCTGCCTTTTCTAAAACCAGCTTGAACATCTGGAAGTTCACAGTTCACATATTGCTGAAGCCTGGCTTGGAGAATTTTGAGCATTACTTTACTAGTGAGTGAGATGAGTGCAATTATGAAGTAGTTTGAGCATTCTTTGGCATTGGCTTTCTTTGAGGTTGGAATGAAAACTGACCTTTTCCAGTCTTGTGGCCCTGCTGAGATTTCCAAATTTGCTGACAAATTGAGTGCAGCATTTTCCCAGCATTGTTTTTTAGGATTTTGAAAGAGCTCAACTGGAATTCCAACACCTCCACTAGCTTTGTTCATAGTGATGCTTCCTAAGGCCCACTTGACTTCATATTCCAGGATGTCTGGCTCTAGGTGAGTGATCACACCATCATGACTATCTGGGTTGTGAAGATCTATTTTGTATAGTTCTTCTGTGTATTCTTGTCACCTCTTCTTAATATCTTCTGCTTCTGTTAGGTCCACACCATTCTATCCTTTATTGTGCCCATCTTTGCATGAAATTTCCCCTTGGTATCTCTAATTTTCTTGAAGAGATCTCTAGTCTTTCCCATTCTACTGTTTCCCTCTATTTCTTTGCATTGATCACTGAGGAAGGCTTTCTTATCTCTCCTTGCTATTCTTTGGAACTCTGCATTCAAATGGGTATATCTTTCTTTTTCTCCTTTGCCTTTTGCTTCCTTTTTCTCAACTATTTGCAAGGCCTCCTCAGACATCCATTTTGCTTTTTTGCATTTCTTTTTCTTGGGGATGGTCTTGATCCCTGTCTCTTGAACAATGTCACTAACCTCCGTTCATAGTTCATCAGGCATTCTGTCTATCAGATCTAGCCC
>NW_011495014.1:2449155-2452453 GCF_000754665.1 Bison bison bison
TGGGGTATTAGTTCTCAAAGGTCTTGTAGGTCTTCAGAGAACCATTCAACTTCAGCTTCTTCAGCATTACTGGTCAGGGCATAGACTTGGATTACTGTGATATTGAATGGTTTGCCTTGGAAGCAAACAGAGATCATTCTGTTTTTTTTGAGACTGTATCCAAGTATTGCAGTTTGGACTCTTTTGTTGACTATGATGGCTACTCCATTTCTTCTAACGGTTTCTTGCCCACAGTAGTAGATATGATGGTCATCTGAATTAAATTCACCCATTCCAGTCCATTTTAGTTTGCTGATTCCTAAAATGTTGATGTTCACTCTTGCCATCTCTTTTGACCACTTCCAATTTGCCTTGAATCATGGACCTAACATTCCAGGTTCCTATGCAATATTGCTGTTTACAGTATCGGACCTTGCTTCCATCACCAGTCACATCACCATCACCATCACATCCACAACTGGGCATTGTTTTTGCTTCAGTCACATCCCTAACTGGGTGTTGTTTTTGTTTTTGCTTTAATCCATTCATTAAAATGACGGAATCAGAATGTGAACTGTTCAAATTTCCAGGAAATGTGATTTTTTTTTTTTTAAAGCAGGCTATTCAAAGTGGCTTTTAGTGTAGTTTCCTTTACTTTCTCCTCCAAAGAGAACCAAAAATTTAAATCATCTTCATTATAAAGTATTTTTATGGGAGGAACATCCACTCACATTATAGAAAAGCAGCCATGACATAAATCATTGGACACACTCACAGTCCAAAATGAGTTATAAGAATGTGGGCACATAGAAGAAAAGGGTACATAGAAGTAGTTAAGTCATCATTCAGGGGAGCTTCTGCAGAAGAATCATGCTTCACCTAGAAAAGTTGTCACTTAGTCGTGTCCGGCTCTTGTCACCCCATGGACTGTAGCCCACCAGGCTCCTCTGTCCATGAGATTTCCTAGGCAAGAATACTGGAGAGTGTTTCCATTTTCTTCTCCAGAGGATCTTCCTGAACCAGGGATCTAACCAAGGTCTCCCACATTGTGGGCAGACTCTTTACCAACTGAGCCACTATGGAAGCCACTCACCTAGGAAAGAGCCTGTCAGAATCTTTAGAGTGGATTATAAAAAGGGACTGTCTAGTTCATCTTAAAAAAACTTCCCTAAGTGAATCTGCTATGCTCAACTTGGAAGGCAGTCACAGTTGGGATGGAAGAGTATTTTCTTGATTCTGACAGATATTCAAAGTCCACATTGCATCAAACTACAGAAAGGCTTGTAGAGAAGGGATCTGAAGTGTCAGATACCATGTTAGACTCTTTACATGATTAGCCTAGTTAACCTTTTATATACTTCTCATCTTTGATCTTCCTTGGTGGCTCAGATAGTAAAGCATCTGCCTACAATGTGGGAGACCTTGGTTCAGTCCCTGAGTCAGGAAGATCTTCTGGAGAAGGAAATGGCAACCCACTCCAGTATTCTTGCCTGGAAAATCCCATGGACGGAGGAACTGGTTAGGCTACAATCCATGGGGTCGCAAAGAGTCGGACATGACTGAGCGACTTCACTCACTCACTCATACTTCTCACCAAAAAAGATGAGGAATATTAAGCAAACCTCATTTAGAGAAGTTACTCTTTTGCTCTACCTTAAATATCTGCCAAAGTAGTTTACGAATATTTCATTTTTGTTGTTGGTGTTGAAAATGAGAATTACATCTTCCTTGAAATATATTTTCACAAGTTGCTTACTAAACTTAAACCAGTAATTAGTGGAATACAACTGTACATTTCTCTAACATCACATCTGGAGACAAAGAAGTTATATATAATTCCTTAAAAGTGACAGCCTAAGCCCCCAAACTGTTTTAATAGCTATAATTTAAGAAACATCAATGGCACAAATCATATAAAACTCATAAGTTACTCCTAGAAATAGTCTTTTGTGGTACTGCTGACAGAGCTTTGACACAGAGGAAACCTGTGTGTGGTTTCAAAACTTTTCCCCCCCCCACAATTCTTTTATATACTTTTGTAAAGTTTCCAAGTGGTGGGGAGGGGGGAGCACAACACAAAACAGTTCTGAACCACTGCAACTCAGCCAGGGTTAATTAGAATGCTCTCTCTCGGTCCTCTGAGGCATCAGGTGGTGACAAATTGAAGGCATCCCAACCAGCATGCACCAGATATTAATATGCCCTTTGCACTGGGCTTAGTTTTAAATGAAGCAGCCACAATCAGGTGTTTGCTGTGAATCACCCACCTATAAATGTTATTAACATTGCAACCTGCTGGACACATCCTGTCACTGTGTTTACAACCTAAAGGAAATAGAACATAAAATGAAAACATTTTCTTGTCAGGGTCGGGCTACAGTAATTAATTTTATTCTTCACCATTGAGGGTTCTTTTTTTTCCTGTTATTGTTTGTTTTTTTTGGTTTTGCAGATTATTTTCCATGGGAGTTTGTCACTAGCTGACTCTCCACAGGCTTTATTGATATGTAGAGAACAAGAGCATTTTAAACCAGAGCTATTTCAATAGTTATAAACAATTAAAGAGACACTGTAATGATGTGGTGCTACCATTGGAATCAAAATACTCAATAGCACAAACAAAAGGAAATGGAGTCCTTAGTGGCTTGACATTCTTATAGAGAATTACCCATTCTTTTGGAAAAATTCATCTAAACCAGGACTTCTGAAGGTCAACAAATAGTTCTATGAGAAGTGTTTCTAAGAGACTTCTATGTGGGAGGCAGGACAAATAGTTTTAAAATACAGAAAGATGCCATTTAAATTCTGGGATCAAGAACAACCTTAAACATTTATAAGAACATTTGTATCATTAATTATTTAATGGATAAATGTGTATCAAATCTTCAACTGCCTTTAAATTTAAAAAATAAAATTACTTTTGAGACAAAGTCTCACCTGAATAATAAAATGTTAAACTATTCAGGCAATTTTCCATCACTGCTTTAGATGTCATCCTTCAGATAAAGGGCAAAAACAGAATAATGGAAGAAAATCCCAGCAGGTAGAGAATTGGAGAGGATGGTTCAGACTGCTATCCAAGCGGCAGTGTGGGACACACAGCAGATATCTAGGAAGAGAAGCAGAACCCAGTGGAAAGGACTTGGGAAATAAAATCTTCTGCAGAAATTAAGGTGCTGAGTGGGGAACACCAAAGGGCTGCAGACACAGAGAAGAGTGGGGATTCTTTGGCGGTATTTTTTACTGTTTATCTGTGGCTGAGATCCCTGTCCAAAATTTTATATATATACACACAACATGTGTATGAATGGGTATATGC
>NW_011495014.1:2452553-2459229 GCF_000754665.1 Bison bison bison
TACATATATCCACACCCATCTTTTTTTCCTTTTTTTTTTTTCAGTAGTGAGAAGTGAGTCCGAAAATCACCTTGGAATCACTGAAAACAGTCCTTCTGAAAGGGTTTGTGTGGGTTCCTTGAAATAACTCAGGAAAGACAAATTATTTGCAAGGTATAATCATTTCCTTAGAAGTTACCCAAGACCTACAGATCCTTGAAGGAGGAAGGAGAACAGTGATTCTGGGCATGTGAAATGGCCTATTAGAGAAGTAGTCCTGGTTCCCAGTGAGGCTTTATAAGGGAACTGACACTGAGCTCTGCAGTTTTGGAAGAGCAGGCCTGGTGCAGGCCTTGTCACCCTTAATACCGAGGGCCTGGGATCACCGTGCCCCACAGGAAAATGGGGCTTGTGTGCTTCTGGACTGGGATGGGTAGAGTTCTTATTACCATAGAGGACCAGCATTTTCTCCCAGATCTTACTCTGACATGATAAAATAAAACAGATAAAAAAATAAACCAGTGTATTGCAAATTGCAGTGTAAAAACTGTTTATTGAAACTTCTGTGTTAGTTCATACTCACACACAGACCCCTACACCAATGCACAGATCATTAAAAACTACTAAAAATGCTGCTCAGCTTTTTACACCAATAAGTGTAATTTCTGGGTCATATGCGGTGTTTGTGTTTGAACACTGTTCTAAAATGATGAAGTAGACAAATGTTTTAAAGACGTAGGTTAACTTCTCAGAATTCCTTCGTTTTCTGACACATTAATTCTGCAGCTAGTAACCAACTTGTAATGAATGTTAATTATGCATTCTTAATATTTTAATAATGCTAAGAGAAAATGGGCCACTATTATATGATAATTCCATAGGATATATAATCCTGGACAATCAAATCACACATATACAATGTAAGCTTTAGAATGAAGATATTAAGATTAAAAAATATGTAATAAATTCTAAACTAAAAATAAAGAAGTCTTAACAGCATACATAAGAAGACATATGAAGAGAGGTGAAGATCTGACTCACTCTCAAGTAAGGAATCAGGTCCTAGGACTCAAAGAAACCATTTGCTGATAATCCAGATGTTATAACTTAGATGAGCTTGAGACAATGTTTGTTACTTTTTGATCTGAAAAGATTATTCAAACACATGAAATACATTAGAATACTTCTGCTCTGAAGCTGTAAGACAATATCAAAATAAGTATTTCCAAAACACTAAATAAAGTTTAAAGACAAAATATAGAAATAGTATTCAACATAAGTTGTCAAAGATTTTGAATAAATTAAGAATGACTATATTAATATGTGGTTTCCTGGGTGTTCTTTGGAAGGACTGATGCTAAAGCTGAAACTCCAGTATTTTGGCCACCTCATGCAGAGAGTTGACTCATTGGAAAAGACTCTGATGCTGGGAGGGATTGGGGGCAGGAGGAGAAGGGGACGACAGAGGATGAGATGGCTGGATGGCATCACCGACTCGATGGATGTGAGCCTGAGTGAACTCTGGGAGGTGGTGATGGACAGGGAGGCCTGCCATGCTGCAGTTAATGGGGTCACAAATAGTCAGAAACAACTGAGCGACTGAACTGAACTGAACTGAATCATTGCTTAAAGATTAAGAAAAGTATGTTCGGTTTTATGAAATAAAGATGTTTTATAAATGCCTTATAAATTGAGCATTAAGCTATATACACACACAAATGTAGTATCTCAATGTATAGTCCCTTATATATTAAAGAGAAATTTAGCAAATACTATAAGTTTATATGTTTACATCTACTTTAATGTTTTTCAAATTAAAAAAAAATGAATATACACTTTAAGTTAAATAAAAAAATCAGAGTTGGGTTGAACAAGAGTATTATCTCATCCCAAACCACCCACCAAATCCTACGTGCCGTGGATAATCCATGAGCAGTTTAGGACATGCATTTTCATACCTCTTCCTTGCTCATCCAAACACACAAGTAAATACACACCCCCACAAAAGTTTGTTTCCAGAACTGACTCACACTATATACTAAACACCTTGAATCTATAATTTGTCTCTTCATTTTTCACTTAAAATAGCTACTTACATATATCAGTAGATACATATCAAGCATTCATTTAAAACATTAGCTTCCCTAATCATATTCATGTGAGCACACAAATATGAACATTTTATTTAAATGGAATGATGCCAACGTGTTTGTTTTTGTTTTTTTTTTTTAGGTTAGAGGTATTTGTTCCTGTTTTGCTCTCTCTTTTTTTTTGGATCTTGTGCTTCTCTCTTCCCTTGACTCCTATACTCTTCTCCACCTTCCATCTACCCTACGGTGACACAATTAATAGCCTGATATAGATCATAAAATGACATGATGCTTTGAAAGTGCTAGAGAGGTTAAATTGCAATGAAGTACAAGGTATTATAAAAATATACTATAATTATTAGATTTTAATTACAATAATTTATTTTAAAATGTTCTTATAAATTAAAGCCATGAATTTTGCTAAAATAATCTGAACTATAAAATAGTAATTAAAATATATTCTCTACATGATTAAAAAATAACCATGTAAAAAAGTACTTGAGTAAAAGTGGTTTCTAAACTTGAGATGCAAAAATTTAAATGCTATGAGAGAGATGCCAAATTGCATCTCTTTCTGGATGGAGAAAGATAGTTTACTTTCAATTCTTAGCTTAGCAGGCACAGAGAGAAAACACAAGGATTTGTGCCTCTGGCCACTCAAGTTTGGAAATCTGGCTTCAGTTTGGAAGCTAAGTTTTTCCAACTACTTGCATATCACCTCATTTTAAAGCCACACAGAGCCTAAGAGATCATCTAGTTCAACTGTTTGTTTTTATTTTTTTTAAGACAGGGAAATTAGGGCCCAGAGAAGTTAAGAAAGCTTGTCTAAGGTTTCATGGTTAATAAAAGGCAATGCTGGGACTCAGACTAAAGTCTTTGCTTTCAGTCCAGAAAAATTTATTTTCTCTATATTTTCTTTGTAACCCTGAACTGAGATCTCAGTGACAATAAAAATCATTTAAGAATCTGCTCATAATTCTATAGTTCCTTAGGAATAAAGATTTCCTTCAGGCCTATGGTTGATAATGACAGAGTCCTTTGGAGATGACATGAATACCCACCACCTGTACTGTTGCGAGAGCAGCTGATGGCTGCTGTGTAAACTCTTGGCAATTTAGATTCTAGAACGGCAATTTCCAGTGATAATGTGAGTCAATGACAGCACCCTACCATTCCTGAAAGTTTGTAAAAATCACTACATTAAAATTTTTTTAGCTTCAGATGTAAGTTCATCACACTCCTTTGAGTTCCTGAAATTAACACGTGGAAAGTCAGCCTATAGTCAGCATATAGAAACTCACATATGTGAACATACAAAAAAACACACAAAGATGCCAGGATTTTTACTCACTTATTTTTTATACTTCAACTTATTGCAGAATGGTCTATCACAAAAATAGTAGCATGGGTTTTATATTTCAGAAAATAAAAACTTAAGAGTTTCATCCAACTATATGGCTGTGTATGGTTAGTCGCTCAGTTATGTCCAACTATTTCCGACACCATGGACTACAGCCTGCCAGGCTCCTTGGTCCATCGGAATTCTCCAGCAAGAATACGAGAATGGGTTTCTATGTCATCCTCTAGGGGATCTTCCCAACCCAGGAATCGAACCAGGGTCTCTTCAACTGCAGGCAGATTCTTTACCAGTTGAGCTACCAGGGAAGATCTAAACTTCCCTAACCATAACTAAACATTCAGTTCAGTTCAGTTCAGTCATTCAGTTCGTGTCTGACTCTTTGCAACTCCATGGACTGCAGCACATCAGGCTTCCCTGTCCTTCACCAACTCCCAGGGCTTGCTCAAACTAATGTCCATCGAGTTGGTGATGCCATCCAACCATCTCATCCTCTGTTGTCCCCTTCTCCTGCCTTCAATTTTGGCAGGATTCAACCCTGGCATCAGGGTCTTTTCCAATGAGTCAGTTCTCTGCATCAGGTGGCCAAAGTATTGAAGTTTCAGCTTCAGCATCAGTCCTTCCAATGAATATTCAGGACTGATTACCCTTAGTAATCAGTTTGATTACTGGTTTGATCTCCTTGCAGACCAAGGGACTCTCAAGAGTCTTCTCCAACACCACAGTTCAAAAGCATCAATTTTGGGGGGCTCAGCTTTCTTTATAGTCCAACTCTCACATCCATACATGACTACCGGGAAAACCATAGCTTTGACTACACAGACCTTTGTTGGCAAAGTAATGTCTCTGCTTTTTAATATGCTGTCTAGGTTAGTCATTGCCTTTCTTCCAAGAAGCAAGTGTCTTTTAATTTCATGACTGCAGTCACCATCTGAAGTGATTTTGGAGCCCCCCAAAATAAAGTCTGTCACTATTTCCACTGTTTCCCCATCTGTTTGCCATGAAGTGATGGACCAGGTACCATGATTTTAGTTTGTTGAATTTTGAGATTTAGTCAACTTTTTCACTCTCCTCTTTCATCAAGAGGCTCTTTATCTCTTCTTCACTTTCTGCCATAAGGGTGGTGTCATCTGCATATCTGAGGTTACTGATATTTCTTCTGGCAATCTTGATTCCAGCTTGTGCTTCATCCAGCCCAGCATTTCTCATGATGTACTCTGCATTGAAGATAAATAAGTAGGGTGACAATATACAGACTTGACAAATTCCTTTCCCAATTTGGAACCAGTCTGTTGTTCCATGTCCAGTTCTAACTGTTGCTTCTTGACCTGCATACAGATTTCTGAGGAGGCAGGTAAGGTGGTCTGGTATTCTCATCTCTTGAAGAATTTTCCACAGATTGTTGTGATCCACACAGTCAAAAGCTTTGAGGTAGTCAATAAAGAAGAAGTAGATGTTTTTCTGGAACTCTCTTGCTTTTTCTATGATCCAGTGGATGTTGATAATTTGATCTTTGGTTCCTCTACCTTTTCTATATCTAGCTCAAATCTGGACATTCACAATTCATGTACTGTTGAAACCTGGCTTGGAGAATTTTGAGCATTACTTTGCTCGTGAGTGAGATGAGTACAACTGTGCAGTACTTTGAACAGTCTTTGGCATTTCCTTTCTTTGTGACTGGAATGAAAACTGATGTTTTCCAATCCTGTGGCCACTGCTGAGTTTTCCAAATTTGCTGGCATATTGAGTGCAGCACTTTCACAGCATCATCTTTGAGGATTTTGAAATAGCTCAACTGGAATTCCATCACCTCCACTAGCTTTGTTCTTAGTGATGCTTCCCAAGGCCCACTTGACTTCACATTCCAGGATGTCCGGCTCTAGGTGGCTGATCACACCATTGTAGTTATCTGGGTCATTAAGATCTTTTTTTGTATAGTTCTTTTGTGTATTCTTACCACCTCTTGATATCTTCTGCTTCTGTTAGGTCCATACCACTTCTGCCCTTTACTGAGCCCATCTTTGCATGAAATGTTCCCTTTGTATCTCTAATTTTCTTGAAGAGATCTCTAGTCTTTCTCATTCTACTGTTTTACTCTATTTCTTTGCACTGACCACTAAGGAAGGCTTTCTTACCTCTCCTTGCTATTCTTTGGAACTCTGCATTCAAAAGGGTACATCTTTCCTTTTTCCTTTGCCTTTTGTTTCTCTTCTTTTCTCAGCTATTCGTAAGGACTCCTCAGACAACCATTTTGCCTTTTTCCATTTCTTTTTCTTGGGGATGGTCTTGATCACTGCCTCCTGTACAATGTAATGAACCCTCATCCATAGTTCTTCAGGCACTCTACCTATCAGATCTGATCCCTTGAATCTATTTGTCACTTCTACCGTTTAATCGTAGGGTATTTGATTTAGGTCATAGCTGAATGGTCTACTGGTTTTCCCTGCGTTCTTCAATTTCAGTCTGAATTTGGCAATAAGGAGTTCATGATCTGAGCCACAGTCAGCTCCCGGTCTTGTTTTTGCTGATTGTATAGAACTTCTTCATCTTTTGGTGCAAAGAATATAATCAATCTGACTTCGGCATTGACCATTTGGTGATGTCCTTGTGTAGAGTCTGATTAAAGAAAGCAATTTCTACACAAGAATCAGTTCAGTTCAGTCCCTCAGTTGTGTCCAACTCTTTGCGACCCCATGAATCGCAGCACGCCAGGCCTCCCTGTCCATCACCAACTCCCAGAGTTCACTCAGACTCACATCCATCGAGTCAGGGATGCCATCCAGCCATCTCATCCTCTGGCGTCCCCTTCTCCTCTTGCCCCCAATCCCTCCCAGCATCAGGGTCTATTCCAATGAGTCAACTCTTCGCATGAGGTGGCCAAAGTACCGGAGTTTCAGCTTTAGCATCATTCCTTCCAAAGAAATCCCAGGGCTGATCTCCTTCACAATGGACTGGTTGGATCTCCTTGCAGTCCAAGGGACTCTCAAGAGTCTTCTCCAACACCACAGTTCAATAGCATCAATTCTTCGGTGCTCAGCCTTCTTCACAGTCCAACTCTCACATCCATACATGACCACAGGAAAAACCATAGCCTTGACTAGACAGACCTTTGTTGGCAAAGTAATGTCTCTGCTTTTGAATATGCTATCTAGGTTGGACATAACTTTCCTTCCAAGGAGTAAGTGTCTTTTAATTTCATGGCTGCAGTCACCATCTGCAGTGATTTTGAAGCCCAAAAAAATAAAGTCTG
>NW_011495014.1:2459552-2460181 GCF_000754665.1 Bison bison bison
AAGTGAGAAATAGGTTTAAGGGCCTAGATCTGATAGATAGAGTGCCTGATGAACTATGGAATGAGGTTTGTGATATTGTACAGGAGACAGGGATCAAAACCATCACTATGGAAAAGAAATTCAAAAAAGCAAAATGGCTGTCTGGGGAGGCCTTACAAATAGCTGTGAAAAGAAGTGAGGTGAAAAGCAAAGGAGCAAAGGAAAGATATAAGCATCTTAATGCAGAGTTCCAAAGAATAGCAAGAAGAGATAAGAAAGCCTTCTTCAGCAATCAATGCAAAAAAATAGAGGAAAACAACAGAATGGGAAAGACTAGAGATCTCTTCAAGAAAATTAGAGATACCAAGGGAACATTTCATGCAAAGATGAGCTCGATAAAGGACACAAATGGTATGGACCTAACAGAAGCAGAAGATATTAAGAAGAGATGGCAAGAATACACAGAAGAACTGTACAAAAAAGATCTTCATGACCCAGATAATCACGATGGTGTGATCACTCACCTAGAGCCAGACATCCTGGAATGTGAAGTCAAGTGGGCCTTAGAAAGCATCACTATGAACATAGCTAGTGGAGGTGATGGAATTCCAGTTGGGCTATTTCAAATCCTGAAAGATGATGCTGTGAAA
>NW_011495014.1:2460281-2463743 GCF_000754665.1 Bison bison bison
TCACTATGAACATAGCTAGTGGAGGTGATGGAATTCCAGTTGGGCTATTTCAAATCCTGAAAGAGGATGCTGTGAAAGTGCTGCACTCAATATGCCAGCAAATTTGGAAAACTCAGCAGTGGCCACAGGACTGGAAGAGGTCAGTTTTCATTCCAATCCCAAAGAAAGGCAATGCCAAAGAATGCTCAAACTACCGCACAATTGCACTCATCTTACACGCTAGTAAAGTAATGCTCAAAATTCTCCAAGCCAGGCTTCAGCAATATATGAACTGTGAACTTCCTGATGTTCAAGCTGGTTTTAGAAAAGGCAGAGGAACCAGAGATCAAATGGCCAACATCCACTGGATCATGGAAAAAGCAAGAGAGTTCCAGAGAAACATCTATTTCTGCTTTATTGACTATGCCAAAGCCTTTGACTGTGTGGATCACAATAAACTGTGGAAAATTTTGAAAGAGATAGGGATACCAGACCACCCGATCTGCCTTTTGAGAAATCTATATGCAGGTCAGGAAGCAACAGTTAAATACACAAGAATATCCTCACTCTATTACCAATTACAAATATTTATGGCTACTATTGGGAAATGATACAGATTAAAATCAGTAAATGGAAAATATACGTAAGTCAGAATTCAGGAAAATGTGTTCAGTTCACCAAATGTGGAGCTTCTGTTGTCCTCTCCTCATGGAGTCATGGACATATTTCCTTACTGGTACTGATATGGGACAATACACACAGCATATTGCCAACCAGGGATGCTCACATAAGCCTCAGTGATCAGAGCTTCATTATGTGGACAGATTGTTTGATTGCCCATTTGGTTCATCTCAGTTTGCAGTTCCTCTGGAGGTCCACTGATACTGTGTGACCCAAAGTCTCCACTCTATGTGACACTATTGATCTCTCTGAGGTAGCCAATCTACTCCTTAAGACTCTAGGGCCCTGAGGCAAATAAAGACATTCTCATCAGGCATGCTATTCCAATTACTTAGAGATTACCTTCCAGAAGCCCAGGACAGAGGCCAGAGTCTTCTCTGGGCAAGATTTAACTCTTTATTACACAGAACTTCTTCTGTTGACAATGCCCAAAAAGAAAGGCTAATTTCAGAACTCTCAATACTTTGCCCCTTAGGGTTTCCATTTATTTGTATGGTTACAGACTAAACTTTGCATAGGAAAACTTAAAGGAAGAAACATTTTTCATGTTTTTTCAAAGGCAAAAGGATTTTTAGGCTGATGTGATATGACCCCATATTAGACAATTTGTTTCCTATAATTCCCCTTAACAGCATCAAAGAAAGAAGACAATCTGATGAGGAAGTTGACAGGATCACTATGTAAAGTACTAAGACAAAAATGAAATGTCAGTAAGTTTCACAAATATAATAAGTAATAGTACAAGTACATTTTAGAAAGAAACAGAAGTTAAAAATGCCTGTGTTCTAAAGACTAAGTAGGGATGAAAAACGAACTGTAACTGAAAGATCGATATTTTTCGCTTTTGCAGACAAAACAGCTAACCCTGATCTGCAGACAAAGGAGACAGCAGTATGTTGTCTGAGATCATAGCCACACCCTTATCTCTAAGTTCTCTTTTGAACAGTAGTGTATATTACAACCAGAATTATATTTTAAGAAAATATAACAATATTGTTTTCTTTGGCCCATAGATGGATAAGCAAAAATGAAAAAAATAATTAGAACTATTGTCCCTTTTGTGTATTTAAATTTTCATTGAGGACTTTGTAATAACACAATAAAAAGATACCTTCCCAGGTGGCACTAGTGGTGAAGAACCCACCTGCCAATGCAGGAAACCCAAGAGACTGGGGTTCGATCCCTGGGTCGGGAAGATCTCCTGGAGAAGGGTATGGCAACCCACTCCAGTATTCTTGCCTGGAGAAACCCATGGACAGAGGAGCCTGGTAGGCTATAGTCCATGGGGTCACAAAGAGTTGGATACAACTGAGCGACTAAGACTGTATATGAGGAAACACAAGAAGAATTAGAAACATAACACCAAAATAGAAAACAAATAGTTACTATGCAAAATATTTGAACAGTGACAATTTGTCTAATTATTTTTCAAATGACTATTACATTGCTCTCCAAGGAGAGTCAAAGAACTTGTTCAGAAAATATCCTCCAAATATATCCCTAAAGCTATAAAAAAAAGATGTCAAAATTGCATGTGGGTCAATCTAATAATTGAATATTTTAATTAAGAATATATTTTTAGAGCTTGGAAGAAAAATACATAATGCCACAGTCCATTTGAAGAAGGCTAGCTACCTATATGGACTTCCCTGGTGGCTCAGATGGTAAAGAATTTGCCTGCAATGCAAGAGACCCAGGTTTGACTCCTGGGTCAGAAAGATCTCTTGGGGAAGGGATGGCCACCCACTCCAATATTCTTGTCTGGAGCAGTCCATGGACAGAAGAACCTGGTGGGCTATGGTCCATGGGGTCAAAAAGAGTCAGACATGACTGAACAACTTTTACTCACAGCTACCTACATAATACCATCAATACAACACACAGTAATAGAAAATAGTAATTTCGTTTCTCAATAACTATGTATTAGAGCTGATCTGATTCAGTCCTAAAAATAATTCTTAAAGTAAATGAGAAGCATAGGTGGCTTTTTCATTTAAATTTGAACACTAATGGTATCTTGGTCATACTAAAGAATCAAAGTGACAGGGAATGTTGTGCCCCCAATTAATTTTTTTCAGTTTTTCCCTTGCTTAGGACTGAAAGAAAAAAAGCACAATATATAGTTTTGCTTTGTTTAAACATAATGGTAATTCACTAAAAGGAGTAGAGAAAAGGAGGAGAAAGCAAACTGGCTTTATCAGTTGATAGAGAGGCTTGTCTGTCTCTCAAATAGACCCAAATTCACCCAATTCAGTCCCAAACCCACATTTCTCTTAGAGTAGCTAGTTTCTTTGACTAGATGCCCATTACTTCTTATCTATCATGAGACCTAGTTTTTTATTTTCCAACTTTGACCTAATAGCTCATTTTTTTCTGAAATATTCAACTCTTTTACTTAACCAAAAATTCCATAGAAAGGAAAGATACATTGCTGCTATTGTTTTTAGACATAAATTTTAAGTCTCTGCAGTAAGAATCTTCCTCTTCTCATATTTAGGCCTTCTTTGAGGACACGTAGGGTCATGAGTTAAAGAGGAGAATGAAAAAGTTGGCTTAAAGTTCAACATTCAGAAAACGAAGATCATGGCATCTGGTCCCACCACTTCATAGCAAATAGATGGGGAAACAGTGGAAACAGTGTCAGATTTTGTTTTTTTGGGCTCCAAAATCACTGAAGATGGTTATTGCAGCCATGAAATTAAAAGACGCTTACTCCTTGGAAGGAAAGTTATGACCAATCTAGACAGCATATTCAAAAGCAGAGATATTACTTTGCCAACAAAGGTCCATCTAGTCAAGGCT
>NW_011495014.1:2463898-2473662 GCF_000754665.1 Bison bison bison
GACAGAGGATGAGATGGCTGGATGGCATCACCAACTCGATGGACATGAGTTTGAGTGAACTCTGGGAGTTGGTGGATGGACAGGGAGGCCTGGCGTGCTATGTGTCATAGGGTCACAAAGAGTCGGACATGACTGAGCAACTGAACTGAGGGTCATTTAGGAACATAGAGCATAGAATTCAGGTTCAAATCTACATCCAATATTTATTATTGTTTTAATTTTCAGGATTAAAGTTTCAGAGTGTCATTTTCTCAGAGTATCCATTTTCTCCTTTTTAAAGTAAGGTTACTAATAACTTCCTTCCAAGTTCACAGTGAGGATTAAGCAAAGCAACATATGCTTCCCATTTAGTATAATGTTCTTATAGTAGAATCAAAGCCACAGCCTAAGGTATGGCAACCTGGAAGAATATCTGCTCTGTTTCTTGATTAGAATGCTTTATAGATTCAGACATAATTCCAATGGATACTGGACCAGAAGACAGATATGAATGGTTACTACTTGCCTGCACTCAGATTTTTTGTCCTTTCCCTTTGTCCACTAAGCCTTTAATCCAAAGTACTATCCATGGTCCCTGCTTTCCAAACACTAAATTTTTTTCTGAACTCTCTCCTCGGAGCTCTACTGATCATCAAGCTACATCACCTCAGCCTTGCTCTGGCAGGTCTGAATTCTAGTATTAGGAAAAATCATTTGTTCTGGAAACTCAGTGCATGTGTATACATGCACGCTCAAGTCATGTTTGACTCTTCACTATCCTGTGGACTGTAGCCTGACAGGCCTCTATGTCCATAGGATTTCCTAGGCAAGAATACTGGAATGGGTTGCCATTTCCTTCTCCACAGAATCTTCCTGATCCAAGAATCAAACTTGCGTCTCCAGCACTGGCAGGCAGATTCTTTATCACTGAGCCACCTGGAAGCCCTGTGGAAGCTCAGTGACCCCTGTAAATAGGCTTCCAGTTTCCCCGACTCACAAGTTTACCAGGTGTATCTCAACATGCCAAAATCTCAAACAACCTAAATTTTCATATTACTGTCATTTGTCCTTAATATCCTTCCCAAATATGTGATCAGGATCAGAATGACTATTTTTAATTTCCAACTTTAATAAACTTATTTGCTTATTGCAGTTTCTCAATAACCTTCCCTAGAAAAATAAAGCAATAATCAATCTCTAACACTTGAACACCCCATCAACTTTAGTACATCCTGGACCCTTGCTATCTCATGTTTTTGATCCATAGCTCCTAGTCTGAAGTTTTTCTATCATTTGGGTCCCAACAATTCATATTACTCTTACACAGAGACACTTTGGATTACAATCTCAGATTTGAGGCACTTGGTCAATATCATTGATTTATAAAATGAAGGCAAGTTGGAATGTAGTAAAGTCCATGAAGGTAGAATTACCTGAGACAAATTAGGAATTCCTTTGAGGAAAATGATAGTGCATGTTACTACTGAGGGGCAGTGGTACCACATGACCCAGGAAAGTTCCAACACCAATGACTCCTTCCCTGGAGTCAACAAATAATTTTTAAAGAAGGAGATTTCTGTAGGACCTCAGCTCACTCATAGTATCTAGAAGTCCTGCTCCACCTGTGACTCTGGAATCTGAGATACTGTTATTCTTTAATCCATGTTGTCACCAGTAGTATGAAGTAGATATAATTTATATAGTTACTGTGTAGTTTTTTTTTAAACAGAATACTAAGGAGTTAAGCCTATTTCCAAAACAAAATTCAGCCTTTTTTTATAAGCTGCCTTTGAAGAAACTGCTCCTCTCTGCCATTCATATCCCTCTGCAATGAGACATACTCTGTCATCTTTATTCACAGTTTCTTCACTTGATCAATCCCAATTTAATTCTACCATCTACAAGTCACTAACCACAGGCATATTCTTCTATTACCCTTGATTTCCAAATAAGTATTGCTATGAGGGAAAGAGTATGAGGAATTTAAAATCCAAGTCGATTCTTTCTTTCTTTTTTTGTTCTACTTAGAGTGAGGAGGGAAAAAAATATTTTAAAAGGTGTTAAATACAAATGTTTATCAGTTCAGTTCAGTCGCTTAGTCATGTCCGACTCTTTGCAACCCCATGAACCGCAGCACACCAGGCCTCCCTGTCCATCACCAACTCCCGGAGTTCACCCAAACCCATGTCCATTGTGTCGGTGATGCCATCCAACCATCTCATCCCTTCTCCTCCTGCCCTCAATCTTTCCCAGCATCAAGGTCTTTTCAAATGAGTCAGCTCTTCACATGAGATGGCCAAAGTATTGAAGTTTCAGCTTCAACATCAGTCCTTCCAATGAACACCCAGGACTGATCTCCCTCAGGATGGACTGGTTTGTTCTCCTTGCAGTCCAAGGGACTCTCAAGAGTCTTCTCCAACACCACAGTTCAAAAGCATCAATTCTTCGATGCTCAGCCTTCTTTATAGTCCAACTCTCACATCCATACATGACCATTGGAGAAACCATAGCCTTGACTAGACGGAATTTTGTTGATAAAGTAATGTCTCTGCTTTTTAATACGCTGTCTAGGTTGGTCATAACTTTCCTTTCAAGTAGTAAGCATCTTTTAATTTCATGGTTTAAATCACCATCTTCAGTGATTTTGTAGCCCAGAAAAATAAAGTCAGCCACTGTTTCCACTGTTTCCCCATCTATTTGCCATGATTATTTTCCCATCTATTTGCCAGTAGTATTATTTTCTATTTAAAATTATATTTATGCTCCAACCAAATTAAGATTAAAGTAATAGAGGAAGAACTACATTCACTTTAACTTTACTTTCAAACCAAGGACAACAGATTTTTTTTTCATTATGGAATGAGATATTGACAATGTGTGTTAAAATGAAATCAGTTGCCCTTAATTTTTTTGAATAATATGAACATCTCTAATCAAAATAAATTTTAAGCAGGCTTAAGAGTCTTCTTAAAGTAGTGTTCAATATTAATTAAATTTAAATTAGAGAAATAAAAGGTATAAAGAGAATTTATAGATTAAATTTGGATCTCAAAATATAAATGTCTTCTATGTTAAAAGTTCAAGTTATTACTTACTTGCATTTTAAGTTTTCAAATTACTATTTATATTGAAACACATTTTCTTGCCATGGTAAAAGCCATCAACTCTAAATTCAACATTTTAAAAAAACTTCAATATCCTTTCATGATTAAAAATTCTCAACAAAGTGGATGTAGAAGGAACATACCTCAACATAATAAATAACAAATCAACAGCTAACATCATGTTGAATACTGAAAGGATGAAAACTTTTCCTTTAAGATTATAAATAAGAAAAGAATGACTAGTCTGATCACTTCAATATAGTATTGGAAGCCTTACCCAGAGCAATTAAGAATGAAACAAAAGGCATCCAGTTTTGAAAAGAAGAAATAAAATTGTGTCTGTAGGCAGATGGCATGATCCCATATAGAAAAAATTCTGAAGACTCCATCAAAAATGGTTACAGCTAATCAATGAATTTAATAAAGTTGCAGGATACAGTATCAATATACAGAGATCAGTAGCATTGCTATACACTAACAGTGAACCACATGGGAAAAAGCTTTTTTTAAAATTCCAATTACAATAGTATCAAAAACAATAAAATTCTTAGGAATAAATTTAACCAAGGTGGTAAAACATCTCAATACTGAAAACTGCAAAACACCAAGGGAAGAAATTCACAAAGGGGAAGAAGACGCAAAAGGAAAGATATCCTATGTTCAGACTGGAAGAATTAATATTGTTAAAATGTACATATTACTCAAAGGCATCTAAAGATACAGTGCAATTCCCATCAAAATTCCCATCAAAATTTGTGGCAGTTTTTCACAAAATCAGAACAAACAATACTAAAATCTTTATGGTACCACAAAAGACCCAGACCAGTCAAGCAATATTGAGAAAGAACAAAGCAGAAGGCATCATACTTTTTGACTGCTAACTATATTACAAAGCTATGCTAATCAAAATACTATGGTACCAGCATAAAAATTAGACACACCAACCAATGGAACGGAATCAAGAGACCAGAAATAAACTCACACATGTATGGTCAACTAATATTTGACAACTGTGGGATGGCATACTCTAAGGGCTGAAAGAAAAAGAATGTCAACCATACATCTTTATTCCATCAAAACTATACTTAAAAAATGAATGAAATACATACCTGAATTGAAACAAAAACAAAAACCTAGAAAATCTGACAGTAGCAGAACTGTCTTACAAGAAATTCTGAAGGAAGTTCTTCAAGTTAAAATGAAATAACACTAGACAGTAACTAGAATCTATATAAAGAATAAAGAACATCATTAAAGTTAACTCTATAAACAAATATAAAAGACAACACATATGCATTTTGTTGATAACCCACTTCTTCCTTTGATTTAAAATACAACTGAATAACTTTAAAATCTGTGTTGAAGTACTTATAACGCCTAAGGATATAATTTGTATGACATTACTAGCCAAAGAAGAAGAGAAAGAATGGAGCTAAATTTCTGTATAATTCAGAAATTTAGGTGGTATAAACTCAAATTAGATTATCTTGAGTTAAGATGTTAATTTAAATTCCAAGGCTAACCACTCAGAAACTTGAAACAAATATATACAAAGAGAGAAATGAAAATTAATATGGGAATTCAATGGCACATTATAGAATAAATATATGATACACATAAAAAGCAATAATGGAGTAAAATGGAAAAAAGACAAAAACATTTAGAAAATAAAGACCAAACTGGTAGACATAAAACCTACATTATTAGTAATTACATTACGAATAGATATTTTTAAGTCTCCAATCAAAAGAAGAGATTGGCAGGATAAATAAAACATGATCCAAACATATGGTGAATGTGTATGCATGCATGCTAAGTCATTTACGTCATGTCCGACTCTTTGTAACCCTAAGAACTGTACCCGCCAGGGTCCTCTGTCCATGGCATTCCCCAGGCAAGAATACTGTAGTGGGTTGTCACGCCCTCCTCCAGGGGATCCTCCTGACCCAGGGATTAAACCTGCATCTCTTACATCTCCTGCACTGGCAGAGGGCTTGTTTACCATTAGCACCACTTGATGCTTTGAGATGAGTGAAAACAAATCAACATATCAAAACATATGGTAGACATACATGATAGACACTAACCAAAAGTGAAAGTAAAATCTATAGCTTTAAATGCTTACATTAGAGGAGAATAATCTCAAAGCAATTACCCAGCCTTCCACCTAAAGAAATAAGAAAAGGAAGAGCAGACTAAATCCAAAGCAAGTAGAAGGAAGGAAATAAAGTTTAGAGTGGAAATAAACGAAATAGAGAATAAAACGAGAACAGGAGAAAATATTTTTAAATCATGTATCTGATACAGACATATTCTGAATATATAATGAAGCTCTACAAATCTATAATGAAGAGACAGTATTTTAAAATGGAGAAAATGATTTAAGAAAGTATTTCTTCACAGATGATACACAAATGGTCGGTAATTTTGTGAAAAGATGCTCAGAATCATTAGTCGTCTTTAGAGAAATGCAAATCAAACTCACAATGACATATCATCCCCATCTACGAAGATGTCTAAAATAAAAATGGCTGCTGCTGCTAAGTCGCTTCAGTCGTGCCCGGCTCTGTGCGGCCCCATAGACGGCAGCCCACCAGGCTCCTCTGTCCCTGGGATTCTCCAGGCAAGAACACTGGAGTGGGTTGCCATTTCCTTCTCCAATGCGTGAAAGTGAAGGAAATGGCAACCCACTCCAGTGTTCTTGCCTGGAGAATCCCAGGGACAGAGGAGCCTGGTGGGCTGCCATCCAGTAATAAATATTGGGAAGAATGTGTAAACACTTTGAACCCTCATCCTTTGCAAGTGGAAATATGAAATAGTACAGCCTTTGGAAAGGCATTTGGAAATGCCTTTGGAAATTTGGAGAACTTTGGAAAACATTCTGGCACTTTCATCTAAATATTAAAGATAACCATACAATCCAGCAATTACACTCCTATGCCGGGAGCCACCACGGGAGATCCCACCCATGACAAAGGTCATGTGGAGAGGACCTGACAGGCAAAGGCGGAATAGGACTCGAGGAATTCCCTGGACCTGCTCCAGCATCTACCCCAAAACCAAAATCTGTCTGTCTACTGTTTATTATATTATGCCTTTCACCAACTCTTCTGACATTTACAGGGGGCTATCCCCAACCACCTTTCTCTGAACAAAATCAACTTAGGCTTCTAATTAATAAGTCTCCTGGGCTTGAAAGGAGTATTTCAATTCTAACTCCTCTGTTCGCATTTTAGCTTGCTTGGCAGGTTTATTCATACTCTTGCAACTAAAGCACATGATTGTTCACAACACCCCAAGCATAACCTTCAAGCGATAAAAAAAGCTTTATTAGAATAATATTGCATTGTTGAGCCAATGTTTGCTACCAAGTTTCCTTATCCCTTACCCAATGTGCACCTGGGAGTGCATTAGTTAATATAGTTGGAATGTAAGAAAAACAAGCAGTAGCCTTGGCATTAGCAACATAAGACCCTTGAGTCAATAAGTTCTTTCTTTGTTGTAACCCACTGCACCTTTGCTCCATAAGAATATAACTTTATTTAATACTTTCTGAGGGAGACACAGATTGGAAAAATAAAGAAAAAACACTTTAAGGGAAAACAAGTTTTCTGGTTGACCAACCTTTATCAGAAAAAGGTCATAAAATGTCAATAGACCTCCGGGCCAGAAGATAATGTGCATAACACAAAGACCCTTGTAAATGGAAAGGTATGCAAAAAACATCCTGGTCTCAATGAAGGTCAACCTGATGTATTGGTGAGCTGACTCTGCATGACTCAGTATCTTTCACTCCTGGAAATGCATAACTCAGGGTATAAAAGCTCCTTTTGAAAATAAAGCTGCAGACCTGGCTTCATCAGAGCTTGGTCTCCCCGTGTCATTCTTTCTCTCTCTCTCTCTCTTTCTCTCTCCTTTTACTTTCATCTCGCTCGCCGACGCCGTTCATCCTGAGGGTATCCCTGGATCCTGCCGGGGCTGGACCCTGGTACTCCTAGTTATATACTCAAAAGAAACTAAAGCATATATCTGAACAAAAAGTTACACACTAAAGTTCATAACAGGATTATTCATAATAGTCAAAAGGTGCAAAAAAAAACAAATGGTCAACTGATAAGTGCATAAACAAAATACAATACATATTTATTTGGTAATAAAAAGGAGTGAAGTGCTAATACATATTACAACAAAGATGAACCTTGAAAATATATTAAGTGTGAGAATCACTCGCAAAAAGTACCACATGTTGAATGAATCTATCAATATTTATATGAAATCTCCAGAATAGAAAATACTTAGAGATGGAAGGTGAATTAGTGTTTTCCAGGCACTGGGGAAAGAGGGAAACGTGAAGTGATAGGTAGGCAGAAATTGAGTGCTTCATTTGGGGAGTGTTGATGTGTGGCAGAACCAATACAACATTGTAAAGTAAAATAAATAAATAAATAATATATAAATAAAATCAATTAATTTAAAAAAAGAGAATGTTCTAAAATTAGACAACTGGACTGATGCAAAAGTCCATGAAAATACAAAACAACCCAGTGAATTTCATATTTTTAAAGGGTAAATTTTAAGATATGTGAATTATCTCAAGTTATTCTAAAATGTAAATTGACAAATAGAATACTGAAGTATGTACTAAAGGATAATATCCCTTGACCAAGTAGATTTTATCCTAGGATTATCCTCTTTGAAAACCTAGAACCACAATTTTATCAGTATATGCAGGACTAATGGCTTTTTTACTTTTAACACACTTGAGATATATTCACAAGGGGGAAAACGTCAAAATCATACCATTAATTTACTATGTAAAGTAAAGGAGAATTCCATTCCTAAGTATTTACACAAGAGATGTGAAAATTTACATTAATACAAAAAGTTGATTGTGAATGTACACAGCAAAATATACATATTTTTTTATTTGTAAAAGAAGCAACCTAAATGTCCATTGGCAGACAAATGGATAAGAAAGTTGTGGCACATATACACAATGGAATATTACTCAGCTATAAAAAATAATGCATTTGAGTCAGTTCTAATAAGGTGGATAAAACTGGAGCCAGAAATAGATGGGGAAACAGTGGAAACAGTGTCAGACTTTATTTTTTTGGGCTCAAAAATCACTCCAGATGGTGACTGCAGCCATGAAATTAAAAGACACTTACTCCTTGGAAGAAAAGTTATGACCAACCTAGACAGCATATTCAAAAGCAGAGACATTACTTTGCCAACTAAGGTCCGTCTAGTCGAGGCTGTGGTTTCTCCAGTGGTCATGTATGGATGTGAGAGTTGGACTGTGAAGAAGGCTGAGCGCCAAAGAATTGATGCTTTTGAACTGTGGTGCTGGAGAAGACTCTTGAGAGTCCCTTGGACTGCAAGGAGATCCAACCAGTCCATTCTGAAGGAGATCAGCCCTGGGATTTCTTTGGAAGGAATGATGCTGAAGCTGAAACTCCAGTACTTTGGCCACCTCATGTGAAGAGTTGACTCACTGGAAAAGACTCTGATGCTGGGAGGGATTGGGAGCAGGAGGAGAAGGGGACGACAGAGGATGAGATGGCTAGATGGCATCACTGACTCGATGGACGTGAGTCTGAGTGAACTCCGGGAGTTGGTGATGGATAGGGAGGCCTGGCGTGCTGCGATTCATGGGGTCTCAAAGAGTCGGACATGACTGAGTGACTGAACTGAACTCAACTGATTATACAAAGTGAAGTAAGTCAGAAAGAAAAACACCAATGTAGTACATTAACACATATATATAGAATTTAGAAAGCTGGTAACAACGCCCCTGTATGCAAGATAGCAAAAGAGATACAGATGTAAAGAACAGACTTTTGGACTCTGTGGGAGAAGATGAGGGTGGGATGATTTTTGAGAATAGCATTGAAACATGTATATCACAATATGTTAAATAGATGGCCAGCCCAAATTCGATGTATGAAGCAGGGCACTCAAAGCTGGTGCACTGGGACAACCCAAAGGGATGGGATGGGAAGGGAGGTGGGAGAGGGGTTCAGGACCAGGAGACACATGTACACCTGTGGCTGGTTCATGTCAATGTATGGCAAAAACCACCACAATATTGTAAAGCAATTAGCCTCCAATTAAATTAATTAATTTTTAAAAAGACACAAACAAATGCAATCAGCATATCCCTATGTCTCTATATTCTTAATTGCATTCATCTCCTATTGAAAGACAAGTACCTCTGAGGAGAGCGGCACCACCCCTTTATTTGATAGTAGATACCATTAGTGAGAATGGAAAGAATTTAAGAGCTATGGATAGCTGAGGGGGCTGGGCGAGATCACCTTCAATAAATAGAGGAACCTATGGAGAAAAGACACATGGTTGCATTGTGACCCTCTATGAAAACCTGCTTTTCTTTTTTTTTTTTTTTCCATTCTCCCAAATCTTCCCACCCTCTCCCTCTCCCACAGAGTCCATAAGCCTGTTCTATACATCAGTGTCTCTTTTGCTGTCTCGTATACAGGGTTATCGTTACCATCTTTCTAAATTCCATATATATGCGTTAGTATACTGTATTGGTGTTTTTCCTTCTGGCTTACTTCACTCTGTATAATAGGCTCCAGTTTCATCCACCTCATTAGAACTGATTCAAATGTATTCTTTTTAATGGCTGAGTAATACTCCATTGTGTATATGTACCAC